>NC_081300.1:63596617-63897941 GCF_030435805.1 Mustela lutreola | reverse complement strand
AGGGCTCCCCCCCTCCACTTGGCGGGGCCCCGTGGGGCCAGGTGCTGAGAGGAACCTCTCTTGTGTCCCGCCCATCACTTGTTTTCGCCCTCCCCCCTTGGGGGGACCCCAGGTTGGGCACCTGCCCATTCGCAAATACCTCGAGAGGGAGGGGGAGGGATGGGATTATAGCTGTTTTGTTTAATCAAAACTGGAAGAGGGATCACGACCTACTCTCTTCCCTTCCTGGAAGGGGGAGGGACACCGTGATCGCACTCCTGTACTGGCCACCGCCGCTGTCAGTCATCACATTGAGCTCACTTCCTTTAAGAGTTGGGATAAATTCAGGTCAGAGCTGCAGATATGCAGCCCTCAAGTGTCATAGAAAAGCAATTTCACCGACGACTGATCTCTCCATTCAGAAGCGTGCAGTCTTAATGTACAGTGATGAGAAACTGTTATTTTATGATCTTTTCATTAAAAGCTTGATTGAAAACTACTTTCTGTGGGGCTTCTGTGTTCTCTGGTGTTCTCTTTCTAAATGACACACTGCTTTCCTGTGTCCTACACTTCAAAGACCTAGAAGGGTAGGGAGCTGGGGTGGGCATCACTACCATCCTAAGAGTGGGTTTCAGGTGGGGCTAGGACCACACTTGGCCACATGTGTGCATCCGGGGCTTGGGCACTGGTCCAGGGACCCAGTACTCTGGAGTCACCATCCTCTTGGGTGATGCTGGCCTGGGTTAGCTAAGAGGGTTTAGGGAGCAATGGATATGTCGCAGGGACAGGGACTTGGTCGACTGGATGAGGAGAGGTCTGGCCCATGCTCAGGACCACCTGCTGGAGTAGCAGAGTCAGGCCGGGGCAGGGCAACGGCTCTCTCCTGCCTACTGCTTCTGTTCCTGCTTGAGGTCAAGCAGGAGAGGAAGGAAAGGATAATCTTAGTCTCCAGGGACAGTAGTTTCAGTTTCCTCTGGGACTGTCCCACCCACCCACTGGAGTGGGAATTCAGGATGAGTGAAAATCCAGGAGGAGGAGCAAGGATGGGGCCAGGAGGGTGGTCAGCCAGCCTAGACCTCTGACGGTGGGCTTCAGATGTCCAAGTGGCTCCAGGCCAGCAGCAGATGAGCCCAGGACCCCAGAAGGATAGAGCATCGCTGCTCTAAGACACGGTAAGTTTCGTTCTGTTGTTTTTATGTTTTTGAATGTGTGTGTGTGTATGTGTTTTAAGTAATCTCTCCACCCACTGGGAGTTCGAACTTAACCCTGAGATCGAATCACGTGCTCTATTTACTGAGCCAGCCAGGTACCTTCTGTTCTACTCTTTATTTTTTTAAAGATTTTATTTTTTATTTGAGAGAGAATGAGAGGCGGGAGGGCCAGAGGGAGAAGCAGATTCCCCACTGAGGAGGGAGCTTGGTGTGGAGCTTGATCCTGGGACTCCCAGAGCATGACCTGAGCTGAAGACAGTCAACCAACTGAGCCACCCAGGTGCCCTGTTCAGCTCTTTTAAAACCTTTTTTTTGTTGTTTTATCAAAGCAATAAGTGACCCTAGCTTAAATAATCAAGTTTCTTTAAAAGGCTTAAAACGGACACTGAGCCTGTCTCAGTCAGAAGACCATGTGACATGTTATCTGAGCATCATAAGTTCAAGCCTCATGTTGGGTGTGGCAATTACCAAAAAAAGTCATAGGACAGTAGTTTTTTGTTCTCTTAATCCGATCACAACATACACAGGTACCCACTTCTATTTATAGCATTTCTTCTGTATTTAACTCCACATTTCTAAATAGTAGTACCCTGCTGTCTTAATTCATCCTTTGAAGAATCTGGACCTATAGATGAAGATTTTACTGCATTTACACCCTCTTCCACTTTCCTTAAATTCCCCACACACAGTTTAGTCTGGGCACAGCTCTCCCCACACACAGCCCTGGCCATAGGGAAGCTGCTTCAGTTCCAGCAAGACCCCTCCTCCTCCCGTCCAATCAACCCTAATTTAGAGCTTGGGAGACTTCCATAAAGTAGCCAGGTAATAACTGTTCTAGGCTCTGTGGGACATAGAGTCTTTGCAGTGACTTCTCAACCCTGTTGTCCCAGTGCTAACGGGGCACCTGGGTGGCTCAGTGGATTAAGCCTCTGCCTTCGGCTCAGGTCATGATCTCAGGGTCCTGGAATGGAGCCTCCACGTCAGGCTCTCTGCTCAGCGGGGAGCCTCCTTTCTCCTCTCTCTGCCTGCCTCTCTGTATTTGTGATCTCTCTCTGTCTCTATCGAATAAAATCTTAAAAGTGCCCACTAACAATGTAAGTAGGTGGGCATGGCTATGTTCCATTGAACTTCATTTATGAGACCTGATGAAGTGTGTCATTTCCTGATCAGTACTTGCCACGACCACCATGTGTCTTTGTTCACTGCCGAACCGAGTGGTGTAGTGTATCTTTCTGTACCATTTCCTGTTCTTGTGGAGGTCAATTATGTTTTCATTACTCAGACTGGTTTGTGTCTCTGTCTTCCTCCACACTTAAACTCTGTGAAATCCTTGCCAGTATAGTTTTCCACAGAATCAGATGCTATCTGTTCTGTTATTTTTGCCCCCAAGGGACATCCATCTGGCAACTGCTGCTTTCCTGCACAGATTGGGTGGGAAGTTTTCTTGCCTGTTTGTCCTGCTTTGAAAGCCCAGCTTTCTGGATCCTGTGTGTTTTCTTGAGTTACATGCTTGTTAGGGAAGTATGTTTTCTCTGGTACCATCCTGAGAAAGGAAATATGGAAGGTAGGTTTTTTGTAACTTTGAACGTTGAAAATGCTTTTGAACTACACAGAATTGATAGTTTGGCTGGGTATAGAATTGTAGATTAGGTATTTTCCTGCTGAATTTGCAAAGTGTTGCTTCATTGGCCTCTACCTTCCAATGTGATGAGAAGTCTAGTTCCCTTTGTAATCTTCTCTGGAGGCTTTTAGAATTGTCCCTATTTCCGGTGGTTTGTCCATTCGGGGGGCTGGGTACCTGATGGATTGGTTTCGTTCAGGGGATCTCTTCTTACAGATTTACTGCAAGATGTGAATTTACTGGTTCTTAAGATGTGTCAGCATTATTTTTATTTTTATTTTTATTTTTTTTAAAGATTTATTTATTTATTTATTTGTCAGAGAGAGAGAGCGAGCGAGAGTGAGCACAGGCAGATAGAGTGGAAGGCAGAGTCAGAGGGAGAAGCAGGCTCCCCGTGGAGCAAGGAGCCCGATGCGGGACTCGATCCCAGGACGCTGGGATCATGACCTGAGTTGAAGGCAGCTGCTTAACCAACTGAGCCACCCAGGCGTCCCTGTCAGCATTATTTTTAATTTCCCTTCTTTGATTATTGCATTTTGTTATCTTTTCATAGACTTAATTTCTAAGGAAAGTTTAATTTTTTGACATTTTCTTCTGTTCCTTGTATCTAATTCCTTTTTAGATGCCCACATTAGGTTAGTTTTTATCCATTAAAAAAAATAATTTTAAAGGCTTTCCTCGAATGTGGGATGACCTTGCAGGCTCTGATATTCAAGAATGAGACCCTGAAAAGCCTTTTGGAATCAATCCAGTGGTCACCTAAAATGTGTGGGATGGAGGAGATGAGACACTGCTTATGCCTGTGCTGGGCTGGCTATGGTGCTTCTGACAGAGAAGGCCTTATGCAAAAGCCCCCTTAGTACCAGGAGCTTGAAGAGCCTTCTAGAGAAGGGTGAAAGGTGAGATGAAATAACCTTATTCCCAGCTGACTGTAAGTCAGGGCTAGATTAGGTAGGAGTTACATGGTTAGAAATGAAAGACAGATTTTGAGTTGTGGGCACTGCTGTTTCCTTCCATAAAGGGTTTAATTTAAAACGTGCCTCTTTCCCAGAGCCACTTGAGGTCGACAGCAGTGAAGGAATTCTGTGTAGTCAAGAGTGAGCCAAAAAAAGGAACAGGGAAGAATAGGAGAAAACTCTTTTGTCATTAGGCCCAAAGTTGTGAGTGAGAGTCATAATCAGCTTTGTGTGTCCAAACCAGGAGGGAGGGGAAAAGGAGAAGGTCAGGGTGAGGGAACTAGAGGCTGTTTCCACTTCGTTGCAGGAGGAAGTATCTAAATATTTTAAGAACTGTTTCCCATGAGACCTTCTACAAGGGCATTTGCCAAGTTGTATACCAAATGGAGAGGAAACTTTGCAATGGCTCCTTCCTCAAACATGGTAAGAGCCAGGACATGTCACTGAAGTCTGAGGTACACCACAAAATGTTAACCGTTGGTAATTCTGAAGTGCCACCCGGCTTCTGTAGGCCACCTGTAGGGGACGTGAACATCCAGAGTCTGAGTGAGAACATGTGTGAAACCAATGCTTGAGTGGCCTGGGTACCCGGTTCGCTCTGCCCACCCCTCGGCACAGTCGGCCCTCCTACTGCCCTGGGCCTTGAGGAGGAAGAAGGCTGCTGGGAGGCAGTGGGGCACCCCCTCAACCTAGGACCTGCAGAAACCTCACACTGAGGAAGGCTGTCCCTGAAGAGAGCAGTCCTCTAACAGCTGGCTGGAGGAGGGCGAACAGTGGAGAGAGCACACACAGGCTCCCTGGGAGAGCAGGTGGCCATGTGTCCTACATGGCCTTTGCTTCCAACCAGCTGAATGCTGGTCTCTATGCTATAGAAACCAGATAGGGGAGAGAAAGGGTTTGAGTCCTTGGGAAAGACCAGCAGTGGGACAGGCATTGGCTTGAGTGCAGGAAGCTGACCCACCCTCAGGGCCTGAGATGCTGGAAGTCTTACCCTTCACCAACCAGCCATAAAGAACCCTCTGTCTTGGGTGCTTGGCCTTCTGGGAAGAGGGCCCGCAGTTCCCCTTCCACCTGCGCTGGTCTCTGCCAGTGCCCCTGACCAGTGAGTTTAGGAAGTGTCACCAAACAGTTTCACTGGTAGCCTATTTTGTGGTCAGCCCTTCTCTCTGGCCACAGGTGACAAAGCTGATCACCACCTGCAAGTGTCCCTGATGTGAGGTCAGAGGCAGCACCAAAGGGGTGTCTAGAGTGGTTTCTCTGTGTCAGGTGGGCATGTGTCCAGTTCATCTCTGAGGAGCCCAGGACAGCCCTATTGTTGACGGTGCATGAATGTGGCCCCTGACCTCTCAGATCCTTGAGTTCTGCGGAGGAGACAGGCAGGTAGATACTAATGCTGACTTGAGGCCCCATAGCCAGCCTGGTGCCCAGCACTCAGCTGCACTAGCTCTTCCGCTAACCCTGGGGGTACATGGTGGGACCGCCTGGAGTGTCTGTGGTGAAACACAACCCAGAGCTCACAGGGGAGGAGGGCCCTGTCCACAAGAAGTTTCTGGAGCTCTGGGACAGAGGGCCATCTGGTGGTGACTCATCCCAGGGCTGTGACTGGAGGCAATGGCGGCGGTGGGCCCAGGTGTTCTGTCCCAGGCAGCCAGAGCAGTATACACGAAGGCCAGGGGAGGAGTCGGTGTCTTGCTGGAACTGAAGCAGCTTCCCTGTGGCCAGGGCTGTGTGTGGGGAGAGCAGCGCACAGACTCCAGCCAGTTCCCCAAGGGCCTCCAAAGCCCAATCAGAGGGCCGGGGCTTGCCCCCCAGCTGAAGGAGCCATGGGGAACTTCCCACCGCTGCCATTGCCTCCCCAAAGGGGCCCTGCCCTCGAGGCCTACCCCCCCATCCCTGGCATCCTGTCTGCAGGTGGGCCTGGGCCCTTCTCTGGAGATGGAAGGGGGTGTGCGTGCGCACTCAGGCGGCCATAACAGAGCCCCACACCCTCTGGAGCTTAACAGGAAGTTCTCAGGGTTCTGGAGGCCGAAGCCTGAATCCACGTCTCAACAGGTGGTTTCTCCTGAGGCCTCTCTCCTTGGCTTATAAATGGCTGTCCTCGCTCTCTGTCTGTGTCCAGATTTCCTCTTAGAAGGATCCCAGTCGGATTGGCTTAGGGCCACCCTAACAGCCTTGTACTAGCCTAACCACCTCGTTCAAGGCTCCGCCTCCAGATACAACCACATTCTCAGGTACTGAGTCTGAGGACTTCAACCTAGGGATTCTGGGGGCACAACTCCACCCATAACGGGGTGCACAGGGGTGTGCCACGTGAGGCCTTGGGTGCACAGGAGTCCCAGGCAGCCCTCCATCTGTCTGTGTTCACACTACAGGCTCTCCAAGTTTAAGGCCGTGGGGTCAGAGGAAGAATGTGGTCTTGGGTGACACTTGCCAGCTGTTTGGATTCCAGCCCTTCTGGGTCACGGCTGGATTGTGGCTTCTGTCCTTGGATAAGACTCTGCAGTGGAGACAGGCTGTCCCTGTGTCCAATCAGCAGCTCTATATGCACCAAGCCCTGTCCTAGCTGAGCTCCTGTTCCGGTGGGGGACATGGTACAGATAGTAGGTAATAGGGCGCCTGAGTGGCTCAGTTGGTTGAGCAATTGCCTTCGGCTCAGGTCATGATCCCGGACTTCCGGGATCGAGTCCCACATCGGGCTCCCGGCTCCTTGGGGAGTCTGCTTCTCCCTTGGACCTTCTCCTCGCTCATGCTCTCTCTCACTCATTCTCCCTCAAATAAATAAATAAAATCTTAAAAAAAAAAATAGTAGATAATACATACTTGGCAGACACAGGGAAAATGCCAGAGGGAGGGGATTGCAGTTTGGGGTAGAGTCGCCAGGAAAGGTAGTTTCTTTTGTTTTGTTTTAGTACTTTATTTTTTAATTTTTAAAATTTTATTTATTTATTTGAGAGAGAGTGAGAGTGAGAGAGGTCACAGAGGGAGAGGGAGAAGCAGCCGCACCCCTGAGCAGAGATCCTGATATGGGGCTCAAATCCCAGGACCCTGAGATCATGACCTGAGCCAAAGGCAGATGCCCCACTTACTGAGCCACCCAGGTGCCCCAGGAAATGCATTCTTAAGAAGCTGGAATTGAGGGGAGGGGGCGCCTGGATGATTTAGTTGGTTGAGTGGCTAACTCTTGATTTCAGCTTAGATCCTGGTCTCGGGGTCCTGGGATCCAGCCTTAGCAGGGAGTCTGAGGATTCTCTGTCCCTCTGCCCTTACCTCCCCCAGCCCCAGCACGTGCTCTCTCTCTCTCTCTCTCTCAAATAAATAAATAAATAAATAATTTTTTAAAAATCTTAAAAAGAAAATAAGGAATCTGGAATTGGGCTGAAGAATGTGAGAGAGGGACTGGGCAGGGGGAAGAGCAGGTGCAAAGGCCCTCTGGCAGGCAGGTGAGTCTAAAGAGCAGTAGGAGACAGATTCCTGGGCTCAAGGCCAGTTGCCTGGAGGACAGTCTAGGCTGTGGACTTGTGGGAAGCTGCCAGAGGGTTGAGTGTGTGTCTGTCTGTGTTGGGTTGAGTGGGGAATTATCCTCTGGTTTCTGTGCGGTTATGCAGTGAGAGCAGGCTGACTTCTTAGAAAGTCTGGGAATGATCCAGTCTGGAACAATGACATTGAACATGGTTAGAGGTCAGAATTTGAGATTTTGATTTTTTTAAATTTAAGCTTATTTAACAAGTGCTTCTGTGTCACTTAACTGGGTACCAGACATGTTCTAAGTGCTGTGCAAACATCAGCTTCTTTATTCTACATAACAGCACTGAAGAGATAGGTGGTCTCTCCATTCACAGTAGAAATGGAGGTACAGATAGGGCAGTAATTAGCCATAGAAGAGCCCCCAGTATTGGGGGATAGACTTCAGGGTGGGAGAGGTCAAGAAAGCAGGGAAAGCATTGAGATTTCTAGGGCCACAGCTGGAGGAGAGGGGGCAGGACTAATTGGAGAGGCTATGTGGGCAGCCTTGGGGGTGAACCTCCTGGTGATGGTCCACGGGCAGGGGGTCACCACTCAAGGTGGTCATTGAGCATCACCACAGGGAAAGGGCTCAACCCTAGGACCCTGCATGAGATCTCTGAGGGGGAGAGGGAACGGAAGAGGCACAGCTGTAAGGAGAGGGACCAGAAAGGACCAGAGCCCAGTGCAGGGAAGGGGCTTTAATCAGGGGGCCAAGACCTGCTTTCCTTGAGTGAGCCCTTGGGATCGGGCCACTCCCCTCATCCCAGAATGAGAAGAGAGTTCTAGAGGCCTTCCCTGGCAAGTGAGCTGCATGGAGGGCAGGTTGGCATGGGTCGGAAGTGGTGGCCAGGTATCCGTCTTCGAATGGCACCCATCTGAGACTTGACTGCCCTGTAAGAAAACCAGCTGGGAGTCTCTGTCACCAGCTGCGCTGGGCCTCAGCCGGCAGAGCACATCCTTGTCCCCAGGCTGTAATTGGCTTTCACCTGTTTTACATGCCGTAATGCTTTTCTTCTGCCAAATACTTATTTTTTCATTAGAAAAACAACAAATGTCAAAAAAAAAAAAAAAAAAAGGCAACAAAGTTTGACCATGGAAAAAACCCTCAAAACCCAGATATGAAAAAAGGAGCAAATAAGAAAACTCATTGCTGTGTTTTTTTAGAGTGTCTGCTGTCGCAGCTAACTGAATGGCTAACCATTAAAACGGGCTCTTAAAAAACAAACAAAAACAAAAACAAAAAAATGGGCCCTCACGAATAAGAGCCAGGGGAGGAATAGGTCAAAGAGGGCCACAGAAACCCCTGTGGTCAGCAAAGTCTTCACAGGAAAGGGCGCAGTAGAGGAAGGCTGTTCCATGTGTTGGGAACAGCATAGGAAAAACAGTGAGACATCGAACTAGATGATTTTCTCAGGATAAAAACAGTGCGAATTATGCCTTACAACCATTGCATTAGTACATCATTGTGATATGGCTTCAAATTGATTGTATATAGAGAAAAAAATAACATTGGAATTAAGGCAGTAACCACATGTGCAAACCAAGCACAATACCCTGACACGGTCCTTAGTAAAAAGCTCTTTTGGTTAGGTGATGGTTGATACTGCTGCATGCAGGTCAATCACTGAAGGATATGCTTCATTTATTTAAAAAAAAAAAAAAAATCCCTCCTATTGGAGTGGGGTTCACATGGGCCGGTGGGCAGGACCCGTGCCCTGGGAGACATCGTATGCCATAAAGCACTTTCTGGCATTGTACTCTCCAAGGGAATGCTTTCTGTGGTGGTGGCTGCTTAACACCACCTAACTTTTTTTAATAGTTGTTTCCATGGAAACTCTTCATTATTTGATAGATCATAGTTACCTACATCCTTTTTCGATTATTGGGCAAGAAATAAAAGTTGTAAATATAAAACAAGGGGTTTTGCACAACAGATGTAGATTTTCTTATTTTTCTTTCTTAGTTGACATTTACTGAGCTCCTAGCACGTCTGGATGCAATGACTGTTCAGCCCTGAAGAGGAGGGCAGAGCGGCCCAGGAAGCTGAAAGCCAGCGACACTGCAGCTTCCCCTGGAAGGTGGGGAGGAGGAGGAAGCAAGAGGAGCCAACAGTGGAATGCGGGTGCTGGCTTCATGGGGGTTCATGTTAAAATTCTCCCAGCTGTTTCATATTTGGAGATGGGCATAAACTCATAAATGTTGGAGAAAATGGGGCCTACACATACTAGATTATAATCAACGATAAATTCGAAAGTACCAAAATGTTAAGAAAAATCAAGGGCGGCGCAGGGTGGTGTGCAGTGCACACACCGGCCCCCCCCTTCCCGTTCTATGCCACCATCCGTGGGATGGGTGGAGCTTGCCCAGTGTCGCACTGATGCCCCCGCCCCGGAACTGGACTTTGCAAGGAGGAGGTGGCTCCTGACCCAGTCTGGTGGAGGAGGAAGGCTCACGGTCCGGAAGATTTTGAACCTGCATTTTAAGAAAGGACAGAAATGGGCCAAATGGACCAAGGGGGAAGAAAGGCAGGTGCTTCCTGCAGGGGTCTGGGTGCAGGAGAGAAGTTCTCAGGAGTTGGACCCCAGCGGCCTGTGGGGCTTGGGCACTGAGGCCAGGAGGGTTCCCTGCGCCTTTTTCCTGACCTTCAGGTTGTGGAGGGGAAGTGGCTTAGGTTTCCTAAGAGGCATAGTCCTGGATGTTCCCCCAAAGAGACTTTCCTGTCCTGATACAGGGGCGGGGCAGAAAGGGAACCCAGAGAGTGGGCCCTTGTCACCTGCCCATCCTGGCTGGCCGCTGGCCGCTGGCTTCCCTCCTGAACATAGGTGGAGACAGGGGCTGCCAATGCTACTACTGCCTGGCAATGGTCATCACTGAGCCTTGGCTACCCCATCCATAAACCGGGATCACAAAGCCTAGCCAGTGGAAGTGGTGGCCATCCCTGGGACCCTATAGGGCAATGAGGGGACAGGGGGCGGGCTAAGCCTGAAGGGAGAAGTGGCCATGCGGGAACTCTGGAGACAGAGTGCTGTCCAGCAGGACTGACCTTAGGCAGTGCCCTCCGATAGAATATTTCTCTAGGAGCCACAGGAAAATGTAGAAAGAACAATCAAGTCAAGTTTTAATGTTTTATCCAACCCAGTACATTCAAAATGTTTCAATATGTAGGGGCGCCTGGGTGGCTCAGTGGCTCAGCTGCTCCTCCACCATCTGGGACCGCAGATGTCAAAGTGGAGACTGAAGGCCTAGTGCCGACAGCCAGCTGATGGCTCGCAGGACTGGGAGGTGCCAGGCTCAGCTCTCAGAGGCTTCGTGTGTGAACTCATTTGCTCCCCTCAGTCCTTTGAGGGAGAGTCTCCAACAAGCCCCACTTAATAGGTGAACAAACTGAGAGACCCGGGGGCTTAGGAGCCTTGTTGCAGGTCGCAGACCGGGAGGGAGGAAGCCAGGGCTCTGAATGAAGGCTCTCTCATTCCAGAGTTGGAGGGTTTTATGCCCGTGACCCCCACCAGCCCCTCATGGGCTCTAACCCAGGCTTCCCACCCGCTCCCAGGGAGGCTTCCTGCTGGGGCTGGTGCTGGCTGACTGGCTGCTGCAAGGGGTGTAGGAGAGGCTGGGCACGTGCCAGGGTACAGGGCAAGATGGCAGCAGGGCCTGAGGCTGCTCCAACGCCACCGCCACCACTGCTCTGTCGGTTCTCGAAAGCCCCAGTCCGGAAGAGGCTTCCGAACCAGACAGCCAACGAAAGGCACCCACCACTCTCCCAAATGATGCCTCACCCCCGTGTGGCCCTGTGATTTGTCCCAGGATCTCTCCATTGCCCCCATCTGTCCCCATTCAGGGCCCACCCTGGTGACAGAATCCATGGCCTCTCCAAGATTAACGGCCCAGGGAGGCAGGCTCTGCTTCCTGGTGGCAGGCCTGCAGGGAAGCCATGGCCATTTTTAATTTACTGTGTAAGTAACTCGAAATGACTTCAGTCTTGCTCACATTTCTCAGAATTAATGAGAAGCAACCCAGCTCCCCCTGATATCTGCAAAGGTGTTGCCTCCTGGTGACTTCCCACTGGGGCGTAGCAGGAATTGCCTTCATCCTCAGCCCAGGTCCCTGCGCAGATCCCCCTGCAACCCCCTACCCCCTTTTCTTCATCCTCCTTACCCCCTGGGACTCACCCCTGCATACTTAGTTTAGGTAAATACTATCATGGGCACATCTCATTCTACTTGCTGTTTTTGTTGTTGTGGGTTTTTTTGTTTTGTTTTGTTTTTTTACCATCAACATTATTTTCAGGTCTCTTCATGTTGATTTAAAAGATCCTAGCTCATTTGAAGTGCTTTATTGGATTCCTTTATCAATTGTCTCATATATCACATTTCTGTGTTTAATTACACGTTAATGCCACACTTACACTGCTCCTAATGCTTTGCAAACACGGAAGAAAGTTCCTCTGGGGAGTGTACTCCTGCAGTGAAATTGTGGGTCATGGAGGACCACCATGCCCAGTCACTGTTCATCCCCAGCAGCTCCCCCAAATGACCCACAGATGGTGCAGGGCACAAAGGTTCCTGTTCCCTCACTTGGTTGCTTATATTTGATGTCACCCAACCGTCTTTCTGTTGGCTGTTCTGCTTGATGGAAAATGTGGTGTCTCTTCAGACTCTTCCTGGGCGTTCCAGTTCTCCCCTCTGGGCAATGCCCAGCAGACCCTTTGACCTTTGATGTTTGATATTTGGTCTTTCTCATGGTGGCCCCTGGAGGGACTAAGTGCTATCCTGCCCCACTCCCGTCTGCCGTGGCCGCCCCCTGCCGCTCATTGTGACGCCAGCCGCGGGCCGGGTCTCCCAGGCGGGCAGCAACGGCGGGACACAGTCCCTGTAGCTATGGCAGAGACGCAGGAGCTGCTGCTGCAGCTGCAGAAGGACAACCGCGACGGGCGACTGCGGAAGCAGGAGCTGGAGGAGCTGGTGCGCGGGCTCGAGGCCGAGAGCGAGAGCCTCACCGCGCGCCTGCAGGACCTGCGCGAGCGCGAGCGCAGGTGCGCAGGAAGGGCGGCTCGATGGGGAAAAGCAGTCGCGCAAAGGTCGATTCCACCGACGGCGGCACCCGGGCCTAGGCAGAGCCGCCCGCCGGCCCGTCGGTTATTCCTCTTCGCCGGGGCCCGAAACCCCCGTCCCCATCTATTCAGGGGACCCACGAAGGGGAGGGGGCGGACCCCCAGTTTGGGCTTCCTCGGGCCCATTCGCAGCTGGCCTTTCCCGGGGGCCGCGGGAGCCTGAGCACCTGCCGCCTTCCGCGGTGGCACCACCTCAGTTTCCCCTCTGCAGCCTGCAGCGGAAGCAAAGCCAGTTGGCGCGGACCCTGTGCGGGGAGGCGCGCGAGGCGGCGCGGGAGCACGCGGAGAGAGCTCGCGGGCTGCTGGAAGCCGCGGAGCGGCGCCACCAGGACTTGGTGGGGACCAGGCCCTGGATGGGGCGGGATCGACGGGGAGGGCGGAGGCGGGGCCCTGGGTGGGTAAGGCCGGCCTCGAGGCTGCGGTCTCCGAGAAGCCCAGGCAGCCTCCTCGACCCCCTCCGCAGGAGCAACGTAACCGGCAGCTTCAGGAGCAGTGGGAAGAGCTGTCGAGTCAGGTACATTAAGGAGACGGCCTCGGTCTCTAGCTTCCCCTAGGATGTCCCACTGTCGTCCTCGCCCCCCTTTTGGTGCCCTGTCCCCTCCTCTCAGGACATTCCCCTCTCCTCGAAGCCCCGCAAACCCCACCTTCATAAAACCCATCTCTAGCTCTTCTACTACGGAGGGGAACAACTGAGTCAGCAGCGCGCAGATCAGCGACTGGGGACTCAACTGATGGCGTTGCAGGTTGTTTGGGTGGGGCCCCCAAGATCCGAGCGGAGGCGCGGGCGGGGCCATAATGACCTGGGGGCGCGGAGGCTCCCTGAGGGGCGGGGGTGGGTAGAGAGGAGGCTTGCGGGGGAGTCCCGGGCGTCCTGGACTCCTGACATTCCTTGGATCCGTCTGAAGAAACAACTGGAGCTGGTGGAGGCCAAGCACGCCAGGCAGGCGGAGAACCTGCGGCAGGTGAGGGCGGGGCCGGGGCCTGAAGGCGAAGGTCGGCTTCGGGTGTTGGGTGGGTGGGTGCGCAGGTGCGGGAGGATGGAGGGCCTGGCGCTACCCCGAGTCTCATCAGGGCTCCCCTCATCCCAGGGCGCGCAGCGGACGGAGGAGGCCTGGGCCAGCTTTCAGGAGCAGAGCGGAGTCCTGCAGGTACCGAGAGCCGCTCACGTCCCGACACCCCTCCAACCCCGGAGCTGCGGCGACCCCCAGTGCCCCCTCCCCCGGGTGTCTCCTCCCCCAGTCCTGAGGCCTCACTCCCACTCCCTCCAGGAGTTGCAGGCAAAGGTGGCGGAGGCAACTGCTGCGCTGGACGCCTCGCGGGACGACCCGGATCTGTAAGGGGGGCCAGGACTGTGGTGGTACGGTGGGGCGGCAGTGGGGCTGACTTAGATCGCTCACCTCGATGCCCTTCCCTGCAGGTGCGACTCCCATCCTCTTCGGGGGCAGGACTGCGCGGGCTCGCTCATGGAGGAGGTGGCCGAGGCTGACTGTGTGAGCGCGAACCCGGACCCGCTCTTCACGGGGGTCACCCGCACCCACGGGGCTCCGCCTCCCCTCGAGGTCCTGCCCCCTGACGGGCCCGCGACTACCCAGACCCGTACTCTGGGGGATGAGGGTTCTGGTCCCTTACGACTCCCGCCCCCTCCATGAAGGACCCGGAACTCGTGGCGCCCCCGCGCCGGGGCCGAGCTAGAAGCCGCTCCCTCTGTCCGCAGGAGATGCGGCTTTCCACGGGCACCGGCAGGGCTGGCATCAGGTGAGTCAGCGGGCAGGCGGCGGGCGCGCTGGGCTCGGGTCCACCCCACGACTTACTCTCCACCGCCCCCTTCCCCTGTCTGTCCATCCGTCCTTCGGTCCGCAGGCTGTGGGCGCTGGGCGCGCTGCAGACGCTGCTTTTGCTCCTGCTCGGCTTCCTGGCGCTGCCGCTGCTCTACCTGATGCTAGTGAACCCTTCGGCCCTCCGCCGAGGACTCCGGTACCTTATCTCGGACACCACCTTCCGCCGCCTGCGCTACACGCTGTCCCCGCTGCTCGAGCTGCGCGCGCGCGGCCTGCTGCCGACCTAGCGCGCGTCACGCCGGCCGCGGCCGCCTGCACCTCTGTCTCGGTGTGGTTTCTGGGAGCCTGGGTGGAGGCCGAGGGGAGACTCTCGGGGGTGGGTCATGTGTTCCTTGGCCCAGCGGTCCTAGCACCTTGGTCTCAGCGGGTGCAAGGCCTTCCAGGCGGTTCTTGGGGTTGGAGAGGCTGCCCCGGGCTCCAGCTGGCAGAGCCCTAGACTTGCGCAGGAGCCCGGCGCGCCCTCTTCCGGCACCCGAGACTTGGGGTAGGGACTGGGGGTTCGCACCAAGGAACTCCCGGGATCCCTCTTCCTACAGCGCCTGCTGCCGCACCAGAGCCACCTCGGAAGTTGGTCAGTATCTTTTTGCTAAACTTGGTTTTTCCCTGCTAGTGAGCCTGGGGTGGGGGTGGGGGGCGGGGGAGCAGGCGGGTCAGGTCTTGGTCGGTGGAGGTCGGTGGTTCCCCCGGCTGCGTGGGGGGTTATTGAGGTCCCCGCAGCATCCGTTGGTTTTCTTGCGGCAGGTTCTTCAGGGCACCGGCCTGGGCATTGGTCTCCTGTGGTCCCCTTGCGGAACGTGCTGGTCCTGCTGGCGTCGCGCGCTCCCCGCGGCGGTCTTCGTTGGGAATCGTCTTTTTATAAATAAAAAGTCTACCTAAAGGTAGACTGTTCTGCTTAGTGGAAATGATGAATCTTGAGTTTTGTGGTTTTTTTTTTTTTTATATACAAATACTACTTTTATTCTTTACGGTTTTTGGTAGTGAAATTGTTCCGTGTATCTCCTTGTTGCGGGCGCGCGTGCACACACCCAGCGACACGCCCCCCTCCCCCCGCCCCGCAACACACAGGTTTTGGCAGTGTCTCCAAACAATCGTTTTCTTATTGATGTGTAGGTATTTAAGTCCTTTTGGGGTTAAATTTGTTTATGTAATCCTGTGTATAAAATTTCATCAAATTTAGAAATTGTGTGCTATGTCCTATAAAAATCCATTCCAGTCCAGAAATTGTAATACATACGGTAAATACCTTTAGTTGGTGTAAACATTTTGTTCATACATTCATTATAACATTTTGTTGCTAACCACTTTATGGTTTCATGCATAAATGGGCATTTGGGTTGTTTCCACCTTTTGGCTGTGGTGAGTAATGCTTCTGTGAACATTGGTGTATCAATGTTTGTTCTTTTGGGTAAATACACAGACTTGGAACTGCTGGATCATTGGGACTTCTGTGTTTAATGCTTTGAGGAGGAAGGGCTCGACTGCATTCCACATTTTACATCTCCAGGGCAGTGCAAAAGAGCTCTCATTTGCCCACATTCTCAACAACATCTGTTTTTATTTATTTATTTTAAAAAGATTTTATTTATTAAATCCTTATTAAAAAGATTTTATTTACTAAATCACCATGACTATGACTGACCCCAGCTGAAACCAAGAGTCACTTGCTTAACCTGAGTCACCCAGGCTCCCCCATTTCGTTTTTCAAAAAAATTTTTAAAATAATAGCCATTTTCACGAGTGTGATTTTTTTTTTTTTTTTTTTTGCTTTCAATGTTTAGGCATTGGATTAACTTTGGGTGTTTTTTTTTGTTTTGTTTTTTTTTTTTTTTAGATTATTTTCACTTATTTTAGAGTGAGAAAGAGCATGAGCTGGGGAGGAACAGGGAGGGACAGAAGGAGAGGGAAAGAACCTCAAGTGAACTGTGCGCTGGGGACCCTGAGATCATGATCTGATCTGAAACCAAGTCAAGTGCTCAACCAAGTCACCCAGGTGCCCCAGGCATTGTGTTACTTTTTTTCTTCCAAGTTTTTATTTAAATTTCTTATTTTTTATACTCTATAACTACAAAATTAAATCTGTGAAATAAGACTTTTTAGGGACATCTAGCTTTTATCCCAGCTCTCTCTACCCTGTTGCCTGCACTCCCTTAGAAGAAATATTAGGGGGCGCCTGGGTGGCTCAGTTGGTTAAGCCACTGCCTTCTGCTCAGGTCATGATCCCCGAGTCCAGTCCGCAATGGGCTTCCAGCTCAGCGGGGAGTCTGCTGCTTCTTCAGACCTTCTCCCTTCTCATGCTCTCTCACTCTCTTTCAAATTTTTTTTTCTTTTTTAAAGATTTTTGTTTATTTATTTGACAGAGATCACAAGTAGGCAGAGAGAGAGGAAGCAGGCTTCCCGCTTGAGCAGAGAGCCTGATGCGGGGCTCAATCCCAGAACCCTGAGATCATGACCTGAGCTGAAGGCAGAGGCTTTAACCCACTGAGCCACCCAGGTGCCCCAATAAAATCTTAAAAATTAGGTTGTTGTAATGGACTCTTCTTTATTCCCTCTTAACTAAGTGAAATATACAGTGAGGACCTCCTCCGTTTCTTAGATGAACACGGGTGTACCCGGTGGACTTCTCTGCTCCCCTTTCAGCACAGGGCTCTGAGCAGTGTCAGAGGAGCTGTGTTCTTACCCACCTGCAGTGATGCGGTGGATTCCCACACTTTGCTATTACAAACAGTATCTTGGGGCTCCTGGCTCAGCTGGTAGAGCATGTGACACTTGACTTTGGGTTTGTAAGTTTGAGCCCCACATCAGGTGTAGAGTTTACTTAAAAAATAAAATCTTTAGAAAACAAAACAAAACAAAAACCAAGCAGTATCTCAACAAGGAGCCTTCTGCAAACACCTTTGCATTTCGCCAGACAGTCTTTGAGATCAATTCCTGAAAGCTGGATTGTGGTCAAAGGGTAATCTCACACACAATAGCGCTAGATACTGCCCAGGTCGTCGTCCTACTTGGACTGTTTTCCATTCCCACCATCACTGGATACGATGGCCCCTTTCCCCACAGCCTGGGTGATGGTGCATATTGTCACCCTGAGAGTCTGATGGGTGAGAAACGGCACTTTAGTGTACTTCCCATTTGCATTTATCTTATGATCAAGGTTAAGGATATTTTCATATTTCACGGCCAGTTGCCTATTTCTGTAAATATCATTTGCTTATCATTTTGCTTAAAATACAGGATTGAGGGTTTTCTTCTCTCTCAGTTGGCATTTTGAGATCTTTTGTAAATATTTACTGTTTGCCTTGTGCTATGTTTATGGTGTTCTTTTGCCATTCATACATTGTTTTGTAACAATTTACTTTCCTGTATTGGTTCTGGATTTTGGTAGGAAATTTCTCACTTCTAAGTGGTTGTTGAGGAAACTCACCCACCTCCTCTTCTAGCATTTGCATAATTTCATTATTTCTTTTTTTTTTTTAAATTTTATTTATTTGACAGAGAGAGATCACAAGTAGGCAGAGAGGCAGGCAGAGAGAGAGGAAGGGAAGCAGGCTCCCTGCTGAGCAGAGAGCCCGATGTGGGACTCAATCCCAGGACCCTGAGATCATGATCTGAGCCGAAGGCAGTGGCTTAGACACACTGAGCCACCCAGGTGCCCCCATTATTTCCATTCTTTCTTTTTTTTTTTTTTTTTAAGATTTATTTGACAGAGATCATAGGAAGGCAGAGAGGCAGGCAGAGAGAGAGGGGGAAGCAGGATCCCCACTGAGCAGAGAACCTGATGCAGGGCTCGATCCCAGGACCCTGAGATCATGACCTGAGCTGAAGGCAGAGGCTTAACCCACCGAGCCACCCAGGCACCCCCCATTATTATTTCTTAAAGTAATCTCTACACCCAAAGCGGGGCTCAAACTCACAACCCCGCGGTCAAGAGTAGCATGCTCTTCAGACCAAGCCAGCCAGGTGCCCCTTGCATGGTTTCTTAGTTCACATTTCAACCTCTAGTCTATTTTAGACTTACCATGGTTTATGATGTGAGGATCCTTTCCACTTCTGTAGGTAGTAGTTTTAGATCCAGCTTGTCAATTCCGTAAGAATGGGAATGTGAGTCCAGCACATTTAGAGACTAATTTGCAGGGAATTTAGTCTTCCAGTCCTCAAACATGATGTCAGTGTATGGTTTTCATTTATTTCAACAATGATTTGTATTTTTTTAGTGTAGAAGTCTCACACGTGTTTTGAAAATATTTTTTTATTTGAAAGAGACACAGTGAGAGAGGGAACACAAGCAGGGGAGTGGGAGAGAGAGAGAAGCAGGCTTCCTGCACACGTGGCTCAATCCCAGGATCCCGAGATGATGGCCCAAGGTGAAGGCAGACGCCCAACTGACTGAGCCACCCAGGTGCCCCAGGAAAGGCATTCTTAAGAAGCTGGATGTTAAGGAGAGAGATGCCATACTATAATTATATTTTCTCAGAATATCCTTGTCTTAGGGCTATGCTACCCTCATAAAAATGATTTGGGGAGGTGTTCTCTATTTTCTGGGAAAGTGTGTAACATTGGCATTTTTCTTCCTTAAATGTTTAGATCCATCCTGGCTTTATGATGAAAGGGAAAATTACCCCTAATAATTGTTGCTAACACAGAGAATTGTATGAATCATCAGTGAATTTTCCCAAAGGGAACACCTCTATAGAATAAGAAACAGAATGTTAATGTTAACCAGTGCCTTCATTTTTCCTCATGCCTCCCTAGTTTGCTCCCTCCAAAAGTAACTACTACCCTGATATTGGATACCATCAGTAATTATGCCTGCTCTTGAACTTCAAATCGAGAAATGCAGTATGGGGACGCCTAGGTGGCTCAGTCCATTAAGCGTTTGCCTTCAGCTCAGGTTGTGATCCCAGGGTCCAGGGATTGAGTCCCACATTGGGCTCCCTGCTCAGCAGGGAGTCTGCTTCTCCCCCTCCTTCTGGCTCTCTCTTCCCTGGCTTCTGCGCTCTCTCTGACAAATAAATAAAATTTAAAAAAGAAAAGAAAACCACAGTATGTATGTTTTTGTGTCTAGATTCTTTCGATAAACATGGGAAGAGTACAGGACACCTGGGTGGCTCAGTAGGTTAAGCCGCTGCCTTCAGCTCAGGTCATGATCACAGAGTCCTGGGATCGAGTTCCGCATCACACTCCTTGTCCAGCAGGGAGCCTGCCTCTCTCTCTGCCTCTGCCTGCTTGTGCGCGCTCTCTGATAAATAAATAAATAAATAAATAAATAAATAAAATCTTAAAAAAAAAAAAAACAAACCCATGGGAAGAGTAGTCCATACTGCCCGCTGCTGTGCACACTTCTTTTGCATTTTATTCTGCCACGTGAGTTACCACGGTTACTTGTCTCTTGTGGGAAGGGCATCTTGGTCACTTACGGTTTCTGGCTGTTATGAATAATGTTCCTCACAACATTCCTGTTTGTGTCTGTACCTCTGTTGGGTACCCATCTGGGAGTGGAATTACTGGGGCGGAAAGGAGGAGATGCTTAGCTTTAGTGAACGCTTTGGTTTTCCAAAGTGTTGAACCAGTTTACACACCCACCTGCAGCTGCCGGGGGTCCCTGCGGCTCCACTTGCTGTCTGTTTATGCTTCAGACATGCAGGTGGGTGAGGAGGGATCACATTGTGGCTTCAATTTGCATTTTCATGATGACTGGTGACATTGAACACATTTTATTATTATTCATTGGCTATGGGTAGTCTGTTTTGTGAAATGTCTTTTTTTCTTTTTTTTTTTTTTTAAGATTTTATTTATTTATCCGACAGACAGAGATCACAAGTAGGCGGAGAGGCAGGCAGAGAGAGAGAGGAGGAAGCAGGCTCCCTGCTGAGCAGAGAGTCCGATGTGGGACTTGATCCCAGGATCCTGAGATCATGACCCGAGCCCAAGGCAGTGGCTTAACCCACTGAGCCACCCAGGCGCCCAAAATGTCTTTTTTTCTTTAAGATTTTATTTATTTGACACACAAACAAAGAATACAAGCAGGGGAAGCAGCTGGCAGGGGGAGAGGAGGAGGGGGAAGCAGGCTCCTCCTGAGCAAAGAGTTCATCCCAGGACCCTGGGATCATGACCTGAGCCTAGGGCAGACACTTAACCAACTGAGCCACCCAGGCGTCCTGTGAAATGCCTCTTCAGGACTCCGTCTATTGTATTAGTCACTTGTATCTTAACTGATTGCAAATATCTTCCAGGGTATGTGGCATGCTGTTTTTACTTTTGTTTTTAACACACACACACGCATTTTAAGTAGGTGCCATGTGCAGGCATGGAGCCCAGCATGGGGCTGAACTGATGACCCTGAGATCAAGACCTGAGCTGTGATCAAGACTCGGGCGCTCAACCAACAGAGGAACCCAGGTGCCTCAATGCATATTTCTTTTTTTTAAGATTTTATTTACTTATTTTTAAAAAAGATTTTATTTATTTGATAGAGAGATTGAGATCACAAGTAGGCAGAGAGACAGGCAGAAAGAGAGGGAGAAGCAGGCTCCCAATCAAGCAGCCCAATGCGGGGCTTGATCCCAGGACTCTTGAGATCATGACCTGAACCAAAGGCAGAGGCTTAACCCACTGAGCCACCCAGGCGCCCCTTTTATTTACTTATTTGAGAGAGCAAACAGAGAGCATTAGCAGGGTTAGAGGCAGAGGAAGAGAGAAAGGGAGAAGAATACTCTCCGTTGAGCAGGGAGCCTGATGGGGGGCTCGATCCCAGGACCCTGGGATCACGACCTGAGCTGAAGGCAGACACTTAACCGTCAAAGCCACCCAGGCGCCCCACAACACATATTTTTTAAAAAGCTTATTTATTCATTTTAGGTAATCTATGCACACAATGTGGGTTTTGAACCCATGACTCCAAGATGAACAGTTACATGCTCTGCTGAGTCAGCCAGTAGTCCCTGTCATGCTTTTTCCTACAGTTGAAACTAATTTTTCCTTTATGATTAGTGCTATTTTTGATTCTAAGAAATCTTTGTGCATCCCAAGGTCATCAAACCATTTTCTTCTGTATCTTCTCCTAAAGGTCTTTTTTTTTTTTTCCTAAAGATTTTGAGAGAGATCTACTTAGATCTTTACTGATACATACAGTACAGTATTACAAATGTATTTCCTCTTACGATTTTTTAAAAGATTTTATCTGAGAGAGAGGGGAGAGAACAGAGCAAGAGAGAGGAAAAGAATAGGGTTGGGGGAAGGGGCAGAGGGAGAGGGAGAAGCAGCTTCTCTGCTGAACTTGGAGCTCAACACGGGGACAGATCCCAGGACCCTGAGATCATGACCTGAGCTGAAGAGAGATGCTTAACCAACTGAGCCACTCAGGCGCCCCTCTCCCAAGTCTTTTTTTTCTTTTTAAAGATTTTATTTATTTATTTGACAGACAGAGATCACAAGCAGGCAGAGAGGCAGGCAGAGAGAGAGAGAAAGGGAAGCAGGCTCCTTGCTGAGCAGAGAGCCCGATGCAGAACTCGATTCCAGGACCCTGAGATCATGACCTGAGCGGAAGGCAGCGGCTTAACCCACTGAACCACTCAGGCGCCGCTCTCCCAAGTCTTTAAAGTTTACCTTGAACATACACCTCTATGGTCCATGGAATTTTTATGTCTGAGGTGAGGTAGGCAAGGGTTGTATTTGTTTCTCTGTAGTGGTATCCAGCTGATGCAACACCATTATTGGAAAGACCATCCTTCCCCTGCTGCCATGCAGTGTCTCTGTGTACGGGTTTGTTCCTGGACTTCTCTTCTGTCATGAGCCACGTTGTTTTAACTAGTGTAGCTTGAGGATGTCTTGATATTTAGGCTTGGGGGTCTTTACAATAAAAATAGCTGTATTTTATCTTTGTATGCCCCTATAAAATTTTTTTTTTTTAAGATTTTATTTACTTGTGGGGCGCCTGGGTGGCTCAGTGGATTAAGCCGTTGCCTTTGGCTCAGGTCACCATCTCAGTGTCCTGGGATCGAGCCCCGCATCGGGCTCTCTGCTCAGCAGGGAGCCTGCTTCCCCCTCTGTCTCTGCCTGCCTCTCTGCCTACTTGTGATCTCTCTCTCTGTCAAAAAAAAAAAAAAAAAATCTTAAAAAAAAAAAAAAGATTTTATTTACTTGACAGACAGAGATCACAAGCAGGTAGAGAGGCAGGCAGAGACAGAGGAGGAAGCAGGCTTCCCACTAAACAGAGAGCCCGATGTGGAGTTCAATCCCAGGACCCTGAGATCACAACATGAGCCGAAGGCAGAGGCCTTAACCCACTGAGCCACCCAGGCACCCTGCCCCTATAAATTTTTTTAAAAGACATTTGAGAGAGAGAGAGAGAGAGTGAGTGAGAGGGCAGGAGCCCGTAGGAGAGGGAGAAGCAGGGGCCCTGCTGAGCAGGGAGCTCACCGCAGGGCTCGATCCCAGAACCCAGATGCCCCCCCCACGTCTATAAATTTTAGATGTGTCAATTCCCACCACAGAACTTCCTATTTCGATTGTCATTTAGAGTGAAACTACAGATCAGTCTGGGGAGAACAAACCTCTGTATGATGTTGTCTTCCAATCCATGAATATGTTACTGTTTGTTTAGGTCTTCTCTCAACACTGGTAGTTTTCATTATTTCCTAAGACCCTTTAATCAGATTTATTTCTTGTTATTTGACGTTTTAGGATCCAACTGTAAATGATGCTATTTTGTTTGTCGTTGTGAGCTATATGTAGTACACATACACACACGACTTAACTTTCGTGTATGAATCTGTTTCTGATCACCTTGACTAGAGATAGTATTTATGGATTATCTGGATTTTCATGTACACAAATACCATTTCTGAGTTTTGTTCTTTCCATTCCAGATTCTGAAACTGTTTCTTTTTACTCCTCAGCAGGGCTGCTTAGGGCCTCCAGCACAAAGCTGAGCAGAGGCCATGAGAGCAGACACGTGTAGACTTTGTTCTTTGATATCTCACCTTTAAGCATGATGGGTGTTTTGCAGATATATCAAGGAAGTTTCGGCTCTTTGGGGATGGCTTTATTTTTAGTGCACCCAACACCAAGTATAGACCAAGCTTCTCTAGTAAGCTCCTCAGAGGCAGGCTCTTGGATTGGTCTTTTGTCACCAACAGGAACATTTTTTTTTGTCATCAAAACAGGAACGTGGGCGCCTGGGTGGCTCAGTGGGTTAAGCCGCTGCCTTCAGCTCAGGTCATGATCTCAGGGTCCTGGGATCAAGGCCCGCATCGGGCTCTCTGCTCAGCAGGGAGCCTGCTTCCCTCTCTCTCTCTCTGCCTGCCTCTCTGACTGCTTGTGATTTCTCTCTGTCAAATAAATAAATAAAATCTTTAAAAAAAAATCTTAAAAACAAAAACAACAGGAACGTTATTGTTCTTTTTTAAAATTTCACTTTGTCAGGGAGCCTGGGTGGCTCAGTCATTAAGCATCCGCCATCAGCTCAGGTCATGATCCCAGGGTCCTGGGATCGAACCCCACGTTGGGCTCTCTTCTCGAGGGAAGCCTGCTTCTTCTGCTCCCACTCCACCTGCTTGTGTTCCCTCCCTCTCTGTCAAGTAAGTGAATAAAATCTTCTAAAAAAAATAATAAATTTCACATTGTCTTTAGTCTCTAAAGGGACCTTATCTTCTTGTCAGCTCATGGATTTAGGTTTTCTCCCCAGTATTATAAACAGCACTTCTAATTTTTCCAGATATACTATTTGCCACATTGCCAGAATCTTGTTATGTAGCATCTGACTGACTTCCTTTTTAATGCCGATTTGACAAGTCTTTTTAAGGATTGTGGTTTGGAAACATTTTTGCTACGTTTGAAAATATTTCTACCATTTTATAATGTGTGTATCCTGTCTTTTTTTATGCTCTCCCCACTCTTATCTTCTGTTTGATCTTTCCCCAAATTATACCCTATTTTATGGTATCTTCCCCCCCGCCCCCCTTTAAGGAAGCTCTAGGCCCAACTTGGGGCTGGAACTCACAACTCCAAGATCCGGAGTCAAATGCTGTATCGGCTGAGCCAGACAGGTGCCCCTCTGGTATCTCTTCTTCTTGAACTTGGCTAGCTCTGCCATCCACCCCAGCCACTGCCTTAAAGCCTGCTGCTCTGGTCATTGCCTTGAATCTTCCATGAACTTTGCATTTTATTTTATTTTACTTTTTTTTTTTTTTTTTTTTTTTTTTTTTTTTTTTTTAAAGATTTTATTTATTTATTTGAGAGAGAGACAGGGAGAGAGAGCATGAGTGAGGAGAAGGGCAGAGAGAGAAGCAGACTCCCCGTGGAGCTGGGAGCCCGATGCGGGACTCGATCCCGGGACTCCGAGATCATGACCTAAGCCGAAGGCAGTTGTCCAACCAACTGAGCCACCCAGGCGTCCCTTTATTTTACTTTTTTAAAAGATTTTATTTATTTGACAGACAGAGATCACAGGTAGGCAGAGAGGCAGGCAGAGAGAGGAGGAAGCAGGCTCCCTGCTGAGCAGAGAGCCCGATATAGGGCTTGATCCCCATGACCCAAGTGGAAAGCAGAGGCTTTACCCCACTGAGCCACCCGGGGGCCCCTGAACTTTGCATTTTAGTTCTACTCTTTACATTTCTAAATATTGAGGGTTCTTCCAGAGAGCTTTATGGTTACTGATCCTTAACTCAATTCCACGTAACCAGAGAACATGCATGTGCTGCGGGATGATCAGAGCTGCCTTGAGGCCCAGCAGGCCGCCAGCCTGGGGTGGCGGAGGGCACCCTAGAGCCCTGCTGCTGGGGCTGGAGTGGGGTTTACACATGGTCTTCAGGTAAGGCAAGTGGAGGAATGTTCAGATCTCCTGTGTTCACTTTCTTTCCAGTTCTATCACCTGTGGAGACAGGACTGTTAAAATTTCCAACTCTAACCGTAGAATCGTTTGAATTCTGTCAGATTTTCCTTCATACACACACAATTGTAGACAGTAAATCCTTTTTTCTTGGTGTTCTTCACCTTAGGGGTATGGCTTTAGAGTCAAAGTGCCTCTTGGTCAGCATCTCGGTGGTTCTTCGTCCTTTGTCCATGTCGCAATCCTTTAACTGCAATGGTTAGTCCCTTGATACGTAACATAATTAAAGATGCAACTAAGGTCGGCCGTCACAGGAGGACTCTGTCCCATTTGTTATTCCTTCCTCTTCCTTTCCTGCCTTCTTTGGGATTTTTTAAAAAATTATTTTTATTTTCTTTTGGATTTTTAAACTTACATACTGGCTTAAAAAAAAAAAATTTCTTTTTGATGTACCAGAATTCATTGTTTATGCACCACACCCAGGGCTCCATGCAATCCGTGCCCTCCTTAATACCCATCACCAGGCTCCCCCACGTACCCACCCCCCCAACCCCCGCCCCTTCAAAACCCTCAGATTGTTTTCCAGAGTCCACAGTCTCTCATGGTTCGTCTCTGCTTCCAATTTCCCTCAACTCCCTTCTCTCCATCTCCCCTTGTCCTCCATGCTATTTGTTATGCTCCACAAATGAGTGAAACCATATGATAATTGACTCTCTCTGCTTGACTTATTTCACTCAGCATAATCTCTTCCAGTCCTGTCCATGTTGCTACAAAATTTTTTTTTTTTTTTAAGGTTTATTTACTCGAGAGAGAGCCAGAGCGAGCATGGGCAGGGGGAGGGGCCGAGGGAGAGGGAGAAGAGAGAATCCTCAGGCGGACTCTCCACTGAGCGCAGAGCCGGACTCGGGGCTCAATCCCACGACCAGACCCTGAGATCACAACCTGGGCCAAAACCAAGAGTCGGACATGTAGTTGACTGCGCCACCCTGGCCCCATCGGCTTCTTTTTTCTGTTCTTACTTGTATTCGTATTTGCTCAGGACTCAGCTGTGCTTCCTGAAGCTGAGTGTTCGCGTTTCTCATCATCTCTGGAATCCTGCTGGAAGCTGACTGGAGCTTCTCCTTTAGCTTTCCTTTTCGCTTCATTTTTGGTACTTCTGTTCCCTCGGTCGCATTTCTCTTCACCTCTGTCCGTTCTATTCAACTGCTCTTTTGCATTTTTAACTTCGGTGACTTCTTTCTAGTTGCTCTGTGTCATCTGTTTTAGTTCGGGGTCTTTGCTTCCTGTCCGCGGAAGGGTCTAGAGGCCGTGGTAGGTGGGGGCAGACAGCTGCTGGGGGTGGCTGCATGAGGGTTTCGGAGTCTCGGAGCAGAGTACGTGGAAACAGGAAAAGGCTGGAGCAGAGGCAGGACACGGAGCCCCACCTGTGCTGACAAGAGACGGAGAGACGCGGGTGGGAAAGTTGGGGCCCCGTGCGAGAGCTGGAACAGTGTTCTTGGTGCGCCCGGGCCCCCAGAGGCTTCCTGGCCAGCCGCACTCATCCCCCCGTCCCTATACAGCCGTGCTCCCTTCCCAGCATATCTAGGAATCCCCCTCAGCTGAACATGCCCCTGGACACCACACTTCTGCTGGTTTTTATTTTGTTCACATTGGTTAAATCTTAAGTTGAATATAATTTTTTATACACAAGAAAATTCTTCATGTACCTATGCAGTAAGACAGGTAGGGAATGTGCTGGGAATGTGTCCAGTGCAAATGTATTCACACCCATGCCGAGAGTGTCCTCAGATGATTGTCATTCCAGCCTCACACGTCACATGTGGGTCACGCCAGGAAGGAGTAGATTGCCAGGCTCTGCATGGTGTACGTTTGTCCTATTTATCCTATAAAAATAACTCCAATGGATGGGATGACGGGGTCACCGGCAGCTCACCCCCTTCGACCACCCGCAGCAGCCGGGCTGTGGGGGTGTGCTCGCTCAGCTCCACGACTGCAGGATGGCTCGGCGGGGGAGGGGTGGTGGTGGGGTGGCCTCAACCGCTGGTCCGCCGCTCCCTCAGTAGGGGATGTCATTCTGATAGTACTGGATCATGTCGTAGGTCCGGCTCCTGGAAGGACAGTGGAGGGAGGCTGTAGGAGACCGTCTAGTTCTGGGCCCCTTCACCCCCCCGAGTCCTTCACCACTGCCTGGAAAGCTGCACTTAGAAGGTGTCCCTTTTCCCCTCCCTAAAGGTGCAAATGCAAGATCGCAGACCCTCTGGCCTTCCTGCCAGCCCATCTTCCAGGGGACACACCTTCCCCCACCAGGGACCAAGGCTGTGTGAGTCCCGTTCTGCTCTGTCTCCTGCCAGGCCTCCTCAGCTGGAAGCCTGCCCTCTGTCCTGGGCCTGGGAATCCAACCACAGGAGCTGTCCCTGTGTCAGGGGACACTCTGGCCCCTGGCCTGGCATGTGGTACACAAGTGAGACCCTGTCCTCCTCCCCTGTCATACTTCCCAGCACAAGCCTTACTCTGCCAACAAAACAATCAGAAGAGACTTCCCCTGTCCTGCCCTCTAAACCCCTCTGGTCAGGTCCCCATGCTGCCCTTGAACCACTTCCTGTTTCTCTGCGGGCCATCAGGCCTGGGAGGCACTCAGCATTCCTCTCAGATTCCACCTCTGCCCCTCCAGGGAATCAGGGTGGGGAAGCTCAGCTCCAGTTCCTCCCAGGTGCTCAGCCCCGGCTCTGCTTTCGGAACCACCACCTTTTCTCTCCACTCCTGTCACAATGGCCAACTGGCCAGCCCCTCCCCCAGGCCCGAGGGTTGTGGGGTTGTGGGGTTGCTGTTGGGGCCCAGGCAGCAGCCTGAGGAAGGTGTGGGGAAGCAGGGGTGGGGCTGAAGCCTCCCCGAGCTCTTTCTGCTCTTCATCCAGCCTGCTGGGCTGTGCTCACCTCCCTGCCCCCCAGCCCCGTGCCCTCTGCACGCAGAGCTCCCCCGGCCTCACAGGCTGGGCGGCAGACAGGAAACTGGGCCTTGAGGCCTCTGCTGGGTATTCCCCTTGGCAGATCCCTGGCCCCTCTATCCCAGCACCCTGTCACTCTGTGAGGACTCCCTTCAGGACTTGTGGGACAGAGAGTCCCCTGGGACACCAGCATCCCTGCCACCTAGCCTGGGCGTGGTGGCCCTGCAAAGGTGCCCAGAGAGCACTGTTGTGCGGCAGGAGGCGGGGGAGAGGAGAGGAAAGGGGACTCACCTGTTGCTGAGGAAGCAGCTCTGAATGACCTTCATGATGAAGTTTGCAGCCTCCCTCTCAGTCATGTTGGGGCTGAACCTGTGCCTGGGGGCGAGGGCCATGTCAGGTCTGTCACCCCCTCGAGGCCACCCTCCCCGTGGGGATGAGGGCTTGCTAAGAGATTGCACTCAGCATTTGTGGGAATTTGTTCAGGAGGGCTGGCCCAGGGAATGCTCCCTCTTAGGGACAGTTCTAAGGGGCATGAACACTGTCCCCAGCTGGTTCTGGAGGGCCTGTTCCCTTCTCCAGCACCACCCCCGCTGTGTGACCCCTGGACTGGGGGAGGACCAGCCCAAGGCTAAGCTACTGCAGCCTCAGGCCTGGGGGCAGGGTCGGCCCTGTGTTCTTGAGAAATGAAGGGACCCCTGGGATGTCTGCAGCCCGGGTGTGGTGAGAGGGCCTCACCCAGGAACCCTGTCTGCTTTGGGGTTCCCAAGAGAGTGCGTGGCCTTGATAATGATCACATTCACCAGCACTAAGGAGGCTCCCACCCGGAGGGGACAACTGCCCCCCAAATGGCCTGCACATGTGCCCAGGACCTACTTCAAAAGCTTGATTGTCTGGCCACGGAAGCAGGGCAGGCCCGTGTCCAACATAAGAGTGACAAGAGAGACGACTGCATCCATGTAGGGCCTGGGGAGGGGCAGGGAAGGAAGGGGAAGAAGGCTGGCCTAAGCAGGTTGACCCTGCTCACCGCCGTCCTGCAGCACAGCCCACACATGACAGCCACACACAGCGGCCCACCTACCCACACCTCTGTGGCTCAGTGGGGCAGCCCCTGCGGTGGCCGGACGCGGGATGCCCACACACCCTGGACTGGGCTGAGCCTCGTGCCTTGGTCCGCCCACCCCAGGCCTCAGCGTGGTTTCTGTGCCTGGCTAAGGAAGTGCAGGCGTGCAGCGTGAACACAGCCTGACCCTCTGAGCAGCCTTGATGTAGGCTCCGACAGACTCAGGACTGGAGTTCAGTTGCCACAACACTGCTGGGTGGCCTTGGCCGTGTGACACTCTGAAGCCAGGACAGTAAGTCTTCAGCGTGTAGCCCAGGGGATGGCAGATCTCAGGCTTGGGTGAACGGGTGAATGGGGTACTCAGAGCAGGGAGCCCAAGGTGCTGGCAGGCAAGGCCATGCCTGGAGACTACAGAATATGGCAGGACACTGTCGCTCAGAGCAGGAAGTTGCTGGCACAGATGGGCAGAGCAGTGACAGGAAGGCAAGGCCCAGGCTGCCCAGGCCAATAGGTAGCCCCTAGCACCTGGCCTGCTCTTCTGAACTGCGGCCCCTCCATCCACAAAGGGGCCTGAGAAGGGCCCATGGGACCTCCGAAGGCTGGCCTTGTGAGATTAAGTGGCAACCAGGACCAGCGCCAACCTGCCACTTTCCTCCCTGTGGTCTTGGTAACCCCACTGGCCCTTCCCTGGGGCTCACCGCACAGCCAGGTAGCCGCGGACACACATCTCCATGAACCATTTGAAGGGCGTGGCCTCCATCTTGCCCCCCATGATCATCACCATCTCATCTGTCAGCTTGATGTCTGGTTCCCAGCCAAGGTTGCCGCCGGGTGAGCTTTCAAACATGAAGCCGAAGTCTGCAAAACCCCCAAAGCCATTCTTGATAGGATCGGGTGCCAGGGCAAAATGTGGGCATGCTTCAGCCACGGGGTGGAGTTATTGGCTCCCACACCCCATGAGCTGGCCCCAGGCCGTGTTTTCTCGGGGAAGGTGGGGCAGGCGGTGGCAAGCAGGCAGGAGAGAAAAAAGGAAGTGGAGTTGGGGAGCCAGGCTGGAGCAGAAACGCTGGACGTGGGGCTGGGTGAGCCGTGCTCTGCCTGGTTCTGGTTTCTGACCCTAGAGCACTCCACACCCTGCCATCCTGCTGCTACTACTTACCCCCACAGCCTGGTGGCCAATAGCTTGGGCCTTAGAGCTAAACTCAAACCCTGGCCCAGGCCCTTCCTGGCTGGGTGACCCCAACATGTCTGGCTCTTCTGTGGGGGTGGGGACTGCTGTCCTGCCCTGGCCTCTAGCGGGTGAAGGGAGAAGAGGGCGGCCCTGGGGCGTAGCTGACCGATGTGGATGATGTGGCCCTTCTTGTCCAACATGATGTTCCCGTTGTGCCTGTCCTTGATCTGTAGCAGGAACAGCAGGAGGCTGTAGGCAGCCATGCTCCGGATGAAGTTGTAACGCGCCTGCATGGAGAGAGCCCAGGTGCTCATGGATGGTACCCCAAGGGCTGCACCTCCCGGGGCCTTGCGGGCTTTCTCCTGCCTCCCTGTGTGGGACCCCAAGGCTTGGCAGTTGTTCTCTGGGCTCTTGTTCCCAGCCTTGCAATCAGAGACCAAATCAGCAAGCCAGATCTTGGAAACAGAAGGGACAAGTGACTACATCTGGGGGTTCAGGAGCAGCAAACCCTTTCTCCCACACCCACGAACTTGCTTTCTCCTGAGGAGTCTATCTCAAGGTTCCTTTGAATCCCAAGGAAGGTTATGGGGTACACTGGTTTTACCCCCAAATGTATAAAGACTCAGAAAAGGGCAACGAGGAAGCAGGGTACTGGCCCACAGGCAGTGCTGGGTGTAGGCGGGATGGCGTGTGCAAGCCATCTCAGGTCTGGGGCCGCCCTGCCACTCACCTGCTGGAAGGCCAGGGTGGACTCGTCCCCATACTGGCGCGTGAAGTAGTCGTACATGCCAAAGTCCGTCTGGCGGCCCAGCTGGTCCCGGGAGGTACAGTCGGGGATGCATTCAATCACTCCACACTGGGGAGGAAGGGCCAGATGCCGAGGCCTGCAGGTGAGACTCTTCTTGGCCTGAGGCATCGGGGGCTCCCCCTGGGCTCCTGCACAGGGAACTTACCCCAGGAGCGGTGGCCACCACCCGGTAGGGGAAAACAAAGAGGTCCAGGCCAACCAGCTGGAAGATGTTCTTGAAAAGGTCAATAATCTGCAGAGCCAGCATGTCCTGGAGACCAGGGAGGCATGGGATGGTCAGCAGGCCGCCTGCCATGCTCTAGTTCACCTGACCCCCAGCAGTGAGGAGGGCGGGCAGGAAGGAGGCCATGGCCAGGCAGGAGCCTGAAATGTCTGGTCTCACTGCTCCTCATGCTGGGCTGGGCTCTCAGGACCATCAAGCACTGGGCTGAACTGAGGCCGCGCTGTCTAGTGGGGGACGTGATGGGGGTGCCTTTGTCCCAGGGCAGTTCCCTCTGGGTGGCAGGGGATGGACAGTGGGTGGGACCTACTGGAGAGGCCCCTGGGTTAGACAGAAAGCCCCGCTTTCCTCTGTGGCACCTCCGCCCAATGTGGGAAGCCAAGCTCTGGGTCTGTGCACAAGGTGCGGCCCTGCAGCATGCCTGGAGCCTCCGGGAGGGCAGGCCTGGCCGTTCACTACCTGCCGGCAGTCGTCTCCCACTTTGAAGATGGCCGCCTGCCACGAGATCTTTTGGCCATCAGCCTCCTGTGTGCCACACTCGTCCTCAGAGTCTGAGCGGCACCGCAGACCTGCACGGGGCGAAGAGGCAGCCTTTTAGCCTGGAGGCAGGGAGATGCCCTCTGTAGGGGTCGGGGCAAGCCCTGCTCACAGGCCCAGGGCCCTAGGAACCTTGGGGATTGTCTCTGCAAAGCCTAAAGAGACCAAAGAGGCCCAGCAGGCTCCTGGGGTCAGGGAGAGCCACAGGGTCAGGGGTCTCTTTCAAAGAATGTTTAGGCTTAAATGGAACTGAAGATGAAGCCCCCTTTTCACAGGAAGAGGGGACCCAGGCGTGTCCAGGACCAGTGGTGGGCACTATGAACTAGGGGGCAGGAGTGCATATATCTGTACCCTAGGGTACCGGGGAGGACTTGGGGGCCAGAGTGCAGGGAAGGCCATGGAAGGTCTGTCCCATACTGGCAGGGGGGCACAAAGCTCTCTGCTTGGGTTGACCAGTATCCCCTAAAATTCCTACCCACTCAAAACCACAGAATTGACCTTATTTGGAAATAGGATCTTTGCTTACATAGTCAAGTTCATAAGAATTAGGGTGGGCCTTATCAGAGCAGGACATGGGCACAAAGGAAGATAGTCTCGTGAAGGCAGAGGCAGAGGTGGGAGTGACAAGGCTGCAGAGGATGGCCACGGCTTGCCGCAAGCACCGGCAGCTGGGAGGAAGACATGGAACAGATTCTCCCCTGGAACCCTTCTGAAAGAGCACGGCCGTGCTGACACCATGATGTCGCACTTCAGGCCTCCAGAACTGTGGGGTAATATATCTCAGCCACTGAAGCAATCTGGGCCCGTGTCACTTGCATGGCACCCCCTGAAGCCCTGGGCCACTCAGCCTCAGGAAGGTGCCTCCTGGACTCAATGGCTGACCTAGGGCTGGACTCCAGGAGTCTCTGTCAGTCTACACCAGCTCCATGCCAGCCACCCCTAAACCAGGGCTCAGACTGAGAGCAGAGGGATGTCACCTTTCACGGGGAGCTGGTCATAAACTAAACACGCTCAAGGAAACTGCCATCACTTAGATCCCAAACCGTGTCAAAGATTCTTCACTGACCTTCTTTTTCAAGTTCGCTAACTCCACATCGTTTCACCTTAAATTTAGCCAGATATGGGGCTTTTGCGGCACTGAAAAACAACAGAAGGAGCATGGCACGGGTGCGGGAGCAAAGAGAGCCTGGTGCAAGGGAGCTACTGGACGGCAGGCGGCCTCTCACCTCTGCATGGGCGTCCCGGACTTGTAGTCAATGTCCAGCACGATGGCCTCAGGGTTGCTGGGCAGGTAGCAGCCTGAGGGACAGTTCGGAAGTCACAGGGAGCCCAACTGTGACCTCTTCCTCCCCCTACCCCCAACAGGGCTTCTGAATCCTCTTCTGGGACAAGGAAGATAAAGAGTGTCAGGTGAGAAGTGGCTCTGTGGAGAGGGACACTGGGCGCCCCAGGCCCCAGGCTGACGTGGGCTGGCCACCTCCCTGGTCCCCATGCCCACCCTACACGCCTGCAGAAAGAAGCCGGCTCATCAGCCAACCATGTGGCCTGCTCACCCGGCTGTACTTTCACTTCAGACAGAGCTGACAAGCACGCCTTCTTCCTCTCATCGCCTTTAGGGTAGGGCCTGAGAAACAGGACAGAGATGCTTTGCTTTGTTGCTGCAGGAACTGGACTCTGGAGTTTTGGGGGGCAATGGAGGGCCCCTCCCGTCTGCCTCTCTGTTCCTTTCCTCCTAGTTCTAGCTACTACTGAGGGCCCTATTAGGCCCAATTCTTCCAGGAGGCCACCCTGAGGGGTCCTTGCCCCACACTCATCAGGGGCCAGGCGGCCCCGGGGGACTAAGGTGGATTTTCTGGTTGTCTTTCCCCCTCCCTTGTGTGGGGTGTGTGATGTTGCTTCAGAGATGCTCAGGGGACAGAGCTGGCTCTGGGGCCTATGTTCAAGTGCTAGTTCTGTTGTTTCCTTGCATCATGGCCTTGGGCAGGCCCCTGAGACCTCCTGCAAGCCTGGGATGAGGATGACAGTGCGGAGTACAATCAGGCGCCTGAAGGGATGCCCAGGAACACCCCTCCCACCTCGTCAGGCCTCTGTGGGCTAGAAGCTGCATCACCGCTGTATTTAGTACTGGGTCCAGGAAAGGCCCTCAGGACGTACGGTGAAACCGCGAGGTGACCAAGGTGAGAGAAGCCTGAGCACCAGGGCCAGCCTAGGGAAATGAGGCACCTGGGAGGAGAGGCGGCCTGGGGCCTCCCCTATGTCCTTGGTCAGTTGATGACTCCAGGGCCCCATCCCACACAAACAGGCAGGGCCCCCAATGCCCAGGGAATGTGTCAGCCCTCGCACATAGATGGCCCAGGAGATAAATCAGTAAAAGACACTGGAAGCTGCAAAGGAGTCCGGTTTTCCTAATACCCCAGGATGCTTCAGAACTTGGAGAGAGCAGAGTGGCTTCAAACTATGGGACATTATCCAAAATGAAACCCACATAGGTTTTCTGAAATTCACATGGCTGTGCATTTTGCTCTATTTTCAAGAGACTTGCCAGGGTAGAGATTCCCAATCCTGGCTGTTCACTAGAATCAGGGGGGCCCTCTAGGCAATCTCCGTGATCCAGGACTGAGAGGTGCCACTTACTTGATGATGGCTGACACATTGGTGATCTTGTTAAAGAAATCAAATTCCCGCTGGTAGAAGTCCTTGGCTGGGCCCGACAAGGAGCCAGTGATCTCCTCCACTAACTGCTCCAAGAGGTCACCGATGTCAGCTGACAGAGAAACCAAGAGGGACAGCCTACAGCTGGGCCACCGAAGGCCCTCAGGGAAACCCCACACATTTGCCAGATACGCAGTCCAGGTGTTCAGGTGTTCCCCAGCACCCAGGCCAGCTCAACTGCCTCGAGAATGTGGTCTGCAGCTACCTGGAGGGTCTCTGGGACCCTTCAAGACCCCCCAGTCAAAACTACACTGACAGGTTGTTTGCCTTCCTTGCTGTGTAGACGACTGCAAGGCCAGGCGCAAGCAGCTGGCCGAGGTGCTAGTGGTCACTGGATCCTCATGGCTCTGCTCCCGTGGTGTCACTAAGAATGTCTCTGGTGAGGCGATAAGCAAGGACTAACTTGATGACACTCTACCCCGAAGCCATCTCTGGGATACCTACTGTGACGCCATGGGAAGTCACGCGGCAGTCGGCCGCATGGGAAGTATGTAGAAGCGCCTTGCGACGGACTTTCCAACTCAACTAACTTCTTGTTTCAGGGAACACCATTTTTACTTAAGAGATTGACTGGTGGACAAAAATATACTTATTTGGACTTAGGTATATGGCAGATATTTCCTTGAAAAATGAACAAGGTGAATCTGCCATTTGAGGAAAACTGCTAAGTTTTAGGAAACCTGCGTCTATGACCGTGAGCTTGACAGCTTCCCAGCACTTGAAAATGTCTGTTTTGTAAGACCGGTGGGGCATTCACCGATGTGATCTTTAATGCTGTGAAGTCCTGCTGGTGGTGGGGGTGGGTAAGAGCGCTGGGGAGACCAATGGACTTTAAAGAAAGGGCTGTCTCCAGACACCATCACAACGAGAAACTCGCTCATGTAAGTTCAAATCCCCATCACAGTTCATCGTTAAGAACCTATCACTTGTGGTTTGGTGCAGTATCAACTGAGACTATATGTAGTGACCAGAAAGACGACTAAAACCCTCCTTCCTCTTCCAGCTCCGGGTCTGTGTGAAGCTGAATTCCCCACATTGGCTTCAACCGAAACAGCATATTCCAACAGGTTAAACACAGAAGCGGAGTGGGAATCTTGCCGTCTTTTACTACATTAAAGATGTTATGACATTACAGACATTAAAGAGATCTGCAAATCTGTAAAGCAGCACCACTCTTCTTGCTCCTTTTTGAATTATGTTTCACAAAAATACATTATTTACGTTACCATGTAATGGGCTTATATTTTTTAAAGGACTTGGTTTTACCGTCCAACACCGGTTAACATTGAGAGCTAAAGCCTGTGTAAATCGAAGCTCTCTGGGGGCCTCACTAGTTTTGAAGGGTGTGAAGACAAGCTCTCAAACAAGCTCTGTTTGAGAACCATTGCTCTGAGTGGCCATCTCGTCCCCACATGGAACTGCTAGGTCAAGTGCAGGGTGAGAAGAAGTTCTCACAGAGGCTTGGGGAGCGGCAGGATGGTGCCAGGGTAGGCAGGGAGTCTGCAGGTGAGGTTAGCAAAGGCTTGAAGAAGGAGTGGGTCCTGCTCCTGCTAGGTGTTAAAGATAAGATGTTTCCACTAAAGGATGGGAAGCAGAACGATGGGCGGGGGCAGCACAGGCCCTGGGAGGGCTCTGGAGGGTTAAAGATTGGAGGGGAGGCCTGAGGGAAGGTACAAGTAAATACTCACGGTCTTTCTGGTGCCCTTCTTCATCCAGATAGATGTTAGTTTTCATGTTCCAGATAAACTGGTGCGCCAGAAGCTGGGATTTGGATGCCGCCCACAGAATATACTCTCGCACGTAGCCCATCTATAGGAGAGCAAGGTCACCATCAGAGCAGGCTGGACACCTCTCTGCCGAGAGAGACTAACCCAGTGTGGGAGTGGACTCCCAGCACTTGCAGACCTAGCAAGAAGTGAGTCCCAGTGGTTTCCAGCTGTGTGAGGAAGCTTGCCTGGGGATGTGTGAGCCCAGTGCAGGGGTTAGGCCAAGTTCCAGCTTGCTAGCTGGCTGGTGGGGCAGGTGGGGCAGGTGGGGCCCCAGGCGGTGAGGTCTGCAAAACAGGAAGGAGCCAGCTTTTATTTCCTCTGTGCTTCCCCCTGGACTCTAAGAACTGTAACTCTCCAACCAGCATCTGCTGTTGTCAAGCAATAGGAATGAGTAGGCTGGGTACTAAAACTCAGCTATAAACTGGTTGTCTGGAACAATGTTCCACAGTGATAGGCAGGTTCCAGAAAATTCTAACACACAGACACTTCTTCATGAGTTGACACACCACAGCCACTATCCTAAGGACTCTCCTCTTTCTCCTTCTTAGTCATGTTCTCCTACTTCTAACTCCAGCTTTAATTGCGCTGTCCTAAAGTTAAAAATGAAGGGCTGGCTTTTCTGGAAGACTTCTGAAAGAATGGCCTCTCCCCTGACCAGTAGTTTGTGGCCCCTGCATCTGGTAAAGTATTCTCTGGACAGATGTCCTTAACATGGCTAGCTGGGCTTACTAAGCAGGTCAGATTTCAAATAATTCCTCGCTATGGGTTTCCCAGTGTGACTCTAGCACAGGTAGAGAGCGGTTGCTGGGATGGAGCACAGGCAGTGTGGGTTCAGGGTTGTGGTCAGCCCTGTGTTGGGGATGTTTCTGTGCCAGGCCCCAGGCTAGGCAACTCACGTACAGGTGTGCTGTACATGATGAGCTGAATTGTGCCCCCCAACCCACAATTCATGAGTTGAAGTCACATACATATGCCTCAGTGTGATGGTGTCTGGAGACAGGCCTTTAAAAAGCTGATTAATGGGGCACCTGGGTGGCTCAGTGGGTTAAGCCTCTGCATTCGGCTCAGGTCACGATCTCAGGGTCCTGGGATTGAGCCCCGCATAGGGCTCTCTGCTCAGCGGGGAGCCTGCTTCTCCCTCTCTCTCTGCCTGCCTCTCTGTCTACTTATGATTTCTCTGCCAAATAAATAAATCTTAAAAAAAAAAAAAGCTGATTGTGTGCCTAGTCCAATGTGGGGTCCTTATAATAAGAGGAGATTAGGACACTGACACACAGAGGGAAGACCACATGAGGACACAGGGACATGGCAGCCATCGGTAAGCCCAGGAGAGGAGCCTCAAAAGAAACCAACCCCATGGGCACCTTGATCTCCAACTTCCAGCCTCCAGAATTGTCAGAAATACATTTAAGTCCCCGCTCTGTGGTTCTCTGCTATGGCAGCCCGAGCACACTAATACATATGTCATCTTGTCTCACTCTCCTTGCTTCCCACCGAAGAGACAAGGGAGCTGGATTCAGGGCCAGAGGAAGCGGCTGGCAATACTTCTAGAGCCCACCCACCCGGCATAGCAAGACAGGGCCTCGGGGTGAGGCGGGGTGAGGTGGGCCTCCTGGCCATGAGCACCAGCCACAGCCTCCGGTGTGTGTAAGAGCTCTGGGACCAGGTCAGAGCCTGGCGGCTCTGCTCCCCAGGCCCCATCCCTGTTGCTGAGGGCTCCCTCCCCATCAACCAGCACAGCTTGCAGAGGGAGGGACAGTACATGCAGGCACAGTCTTACCTTGTCATACCTAAGGGCCTGCACAATCTGGGGGATGTAGAACAGGATGGCGTCCTGTAAAGGAGGAGGACAAGCGATCATGACCTCCAGGAAGGGAAAATAATTCCTTACCTCCAGGACAGTGAAAACAAAGGCAACACAGATGGCTGTCCCAGGGCCCCACTCCAACCTGGAACGGCTCTGCTGTCACTCAGCCAATGGGACACCTTGCTGGAGGTGTCTTGCTGGCGATCACAGAGACTGAGAACCAGGGAAAGAACCAGAGGACAGCAAGGAAAATGGCGATGGCTTGAAACACAGGATGGATGAGAAAAAGCAAAAGGAACGAGGCTCCCGTATCTTTAAGGACAGGGGTTATGGCCCATGTGTGTTCACTGCTGGGGGCCTATGCAGAGACAAGGGCTGAGGTTACAGCAGTCTCATGTGTTGGGGCCTCCGCAAGTCAGCTACCAAACCCCTGTCACTATGGCTGTCACATGGGATCCCCAGCCTTCCCAGCAGTCCACAGCTGGGCGATCTGCCCACGCAGCCACAACTGGCACCAAACTCAAGTCAACTTCCCAACATACCTGAGTCAACTAAATCTGTCTTCTGTGACTGCCTGAACAGAAACGGGATTGAAGCATGCTTAAGATGGATCAACGTTTCATCAGGCCCATATCAAGTTTCAGATAAAGCCCGTCCTTCCTGTCTCCACCTCAACACGGCCTGTGGTTCCACCAAGGCTGACTCAGGTAGGACGGGAGCTCACCGGTGGGAAGGACCGCAGGACTTTCACCCCGTACTGCGCAGTGAGAGGGTGTGGCGGGTACATGCTGGAGAAGTAAGAGAGGCCTGTGGGCGGGTCCGCAGGCGCCCAGCACAGCACGTGGCTGAGCTCAGGTGCATCGGCATCGATGGTGTGCCAGGTGACCAGGAACTGGGAAGGAAGCAGGGAGATGGTATGGCACAGGCAGTCCCTGGGGCCCCTCTGGAAACACCCAGTCCCATCCTGTTATATCAGGGGCAGCCCCGAGGTGATGATGATAAAGCATTTACAACAATGTGGGGAAATGTTCTGATACATGATGCAAAGTAGCATAATTCTAACTTGGGTGAAGTACAGTCAATATTTTTCTACTGCAAGCATAATAAATGCCTCACTCGAGAAATGGAAAACACTGGAAATTAGAAAAGTTATTAGCCCACCGAGGTTGCCAGGTTTGTCACATTTCTAGTTTCCAGGCATTTGGGAGGCATTTGTTTGGTTTGGTTTGAGGATTTTATTCACTTGACAGAGAGACACAGCAAGAGAGGGAACACAGGCAGGGGGAGCAGCAGGCAGAGGCAGAGGGAGAAGCAGATTCCCCATTGAGCAGAGAGCCCAATGTGGGACTTGGACCCGGGACCCTGAGATCATGACCTGAGCCAAAGGCAGCTGCTTAACGACTGAGCCACCCCGGCGCCCCTGGGGGCATTTGTTTTTGTGCAGTTTGAGCCCACGTGCGTCACTACCTTGATAGCTTCGGGGACATCACTAACGGCTCCTGGGTCCAACCGAACGAGACGGGTCACCTCGTTGCCGATGGCTTCTGTGTTCTTAAACCTATGGCACACGCAGGGTATGGGTAGAGGGGCCTCTCCCACCTCCCCAGAAGAGAGGGAGGTAGAGGGAGACCTGAACTGGAGGGATACAGATTAGTGCCAAGTGACACTGAAACACGATGCTATTGACATATTGGTAACTCTGACCGTGAGTGTTTACAATGAGCAGCACTATGACTGGCTACAACGTGAATGACAGAATGATCTCCAACAGGAATTATCCTACACTCCCCAAAGGACATCCCCCTTTTCTGAAGTCCTTGCCTTCAGAACACACCCTTGCCTTGGTGCCGAAGCAGACCATCTACGGAGTGGCAGCCCATGGGCCGGAAGGTAGGTCAGCAGAGGGGAGGATGGGTACATTTTCAGGGGGTGCCGCCTCAGGCTAACACAAGGTAGACTTTCCACGAACACTATCAGGCTGCGGTCCTGATGCAGAGGACGGTAAATAGGCAAGTGTGGGCTCGTGGGGAAGAAATGTCCACCCCTGCATGTGGGGTGGATGCACTTCTGGCGGAGGTAACAGGGTCCTGGGAGACCCCTCTTGGCTACCACTGGTCTAAGAGCTCTGAGTGTGGAGAGCAATGAGGGGAGAGTTCACAGGACACTTGGCTGCTGGCCACCCAATTTGAGAAGCCTGTCACTGAAAGGCCTGTGGGAACAAACCAAAGGCTCCCCAGGCTGGCCACCCTGGAGCGACAGCCTCCATGTGCTCCTATCCTCTTCAGATACGAGACTGGGGCTACAAATGTGCTCTGACGTCTCGTGCCTGGGCTCCGGGTACTGGGGCACTCCAGGCAGGCATCTGTGTTGTGTAACCACTGCACAGAAACACTGGGTCAACATCTGGGGCAGAGGAATAGGCCTCTAATATCACTTCCCTGACTCTCCTTGGCAGTGACCACATCATATTCCTCCCCACTCAGGTGTCCTTTTACCGGGCTTCTGGCAAGGCCCTCATGAGGCAGGTGAGACCGTGGCCTACCTGGCTGGCAGTTGCACGGCCAGGTAAGGAGAGATGCTCCAGGCGAGGTTAACATTGTCCTTCCACTGCTTCTCACTCAGGCTGATGTACTTGGACCTCCAGTTGGCCACACTGTTCTCTCCGGCCTGGTCCAGCTCCAATTCCGGGGCTGACAGTGGATTGTACCATGTGATGAGACGCTCAATCTCGGTGGCCTGGTGAGATGAGACATCAGTGTGCCTTCTGTGTGCACTCACATGCCACTCTGCTCCCGTTCCTGGTGCTATGGCCATAGCACAGGGGTCACCTTACCAGCAGGGACAGCAGTAGCGTCCTTCGCTTCATGTAGTACTTGTGCAGCTGGGAGCCCCGGTTGGTTTTCTTAGACATGCCTGGGCAGGGAGAGAGAAGGCCCAAGTGCATGTCTGTGAGTACACTGGCCCATCCTTCACTTCTAGAACCCCAGAGGAAGCTGCCTTTCAGTGTTCCGCTCACAGTCTGAACTGCCAGGATATGACTTGGACTAGCAAACCTTCAACCGACCTGACTTCTTGGAGATGGTTGACATGCCACTGGACAGGGGGTAGGTATTGATCCAGCCTTGAGTGGCCTGCTGCCGAGAGCCGACCGCTATGTCCAGATTGCTCCGGGTGTCTTGGTTATCTGTAGGAAAACACATTGTTGCTTCCAGAATGAGGTGTCTGGATTTTCACCACAGATAAGGGGGTCAGTGCAAGAGCAAGGAGGGAGAGACATGGTGTTGATGGATCTGCAGAATAAGTGTTTTGTTTTTGTTTTTGTTTTTTTGGTAATGTAAGCTCTACATTCAAGGTGAGGCTTGAACTCACCACCCTGAGATCAAGAGGCACAGGCACACTCTACTGCTTGAGCCAGCCAGGTACCCTGGGGAAGTTTTTTGCACTGTTCTACAGAGAAAGCTTACTAAAATATATTCTATTCTTCCTAGCCTTTTTCTTTTTAAATTTATTTACTTGACACAGAGAGAGAGAGAGAGAGAGATCAAAATTAGGCAGATAGGCAGGCCGGGGTCGGGGGGGACCAGGTTCCCTGCTGAGCAGAGAGCCTGATGTGGGGCTCAATCCCAGGACCCTGGGATCATGATCTGAGCTGAAGGCAGAGGCTTTAACCCACTGAGCCACCCAGGCGCTCCTTCTTCTTCTTCTTCTTTTTTAAAAAAGATTTTATTTATTTATTTGAGAAAGAGTGTGTGTGGATGCCGGTGTGGGAGAGGGGCAGAAGAGGCAGAATCTCAAGCAGAATCCCCATTCAGCGTGGAGCCTGGCATGGGGCTTGATCCCACAACCCTGCCTAGGCTGAAATCAAGAGTCTGATGCTTAAACAACTGAGCCACCCAGGCGCCCCACTCCTAGCTTTTAAAATAGAAAAAAGAAAATGTGGGTGGCAATCCTGATCAATTACAAACAGCTCTCTCATGGCCATCGTGACGCCGCCCATCAGCACCGCAGTGAGTCAGGCCCTACAGGCAGGCAAGGAGCGCTGCCGGCCCTGCTCTCTGTGGAGCCAGGACACAGCCTCAGAAAATCATCTTATTTGCCTTTCCTTTTCCTGTAGTCAAGTTGTTGGCTGGGGGTCTGCCTGCAGAAACTATGCTCCTCTGAGAAACAGAATGTTTCTTTGTGGTTTGCTGCTTGCTTACACTGTAGCACCTTTTCTTTAACCCTGTCGGCTCCTGGCTCCTATTTATCCTCGGAGACTCGGCTCACATGTCACCTCTTCCAGAAAACTCTCCCTGGCTCCCCAACTCCAGGGAGGGGGGCAAGGGCCTGTCCTTGAGGGGTGCTCCCACAATCTCATGTTGACATCACCAACCAGGTGACAGCAGACAGTGCCCTACTCATCTTGGCACCTGGGCCTTACCCCAGGATGGGCTGTCAGATAGGCTGTGAAGGCTGGTGAACTGGCTGGGGCTGGGGGACATTATGTCATGTGGCCTCTGCTGAGGGCCTCCTGTGCTCATTCATGTTTGTCAGCTGAGGCTGGAGGACCCGTGGTGGACAGGCAGGCTTTGGGTCTCGTGAGCGTGCAGCAGGGCCATGGCCAGGACTTGGCGGGACCCTCACTGTTCCGACTGGGCTCCTGCAGGGCTGCCCACCTCACACCACTGTCCCATGCCTTGGTCCCACCACCCAGGAGCAGCTGCCCAGCTGAGAACAAGGCTTACCTGGGGGAACAAGCTGGCTGGCAGTCAGGTACTTCTTGTCTGAGAACATGGCTGTCCAAAATTTAATCATTATGCTTATGTCTTCACGCAACCTCTTTTCTCCTTGAGTAGGGAACTTTGGGGGGCAACTTCAAACAACCACAAGAAGACAAGAGTTAAGTGCCTAGACTTTGGGACTAGAAGCCACGCATATTATAAAAGCACATGAGAGGTGACATGAGTGGTCTCTGAATGACAAAAGGTGAGCCCAGAACTAGTCATCAGCAACAACGGTCTCATTCATTCTCATGGAAAAAAGAGTAATGATTTTCTGAGTCCTCTCATGACCACCTCTGCCACTAACCCCAGTGCTGTCGACAGCCCTCGGCTGAATGGTGTCCTTGTGGAGCATCGTGCAGCTGCAGCTGTCTCTAGACAACACAATCTACGCACTCGCAAAGCAAACCTTTGTGCAATTACCATTCATAGGAACTGGAAAGTTAAATGGATGCGATTAATCTCTTCAGTCAACTGAATTGGGGGGAAATGTGCGTACACTGTGTAGGGAGGCTAGTTCTAACTGAGTACACACGTGGAAACACAGCACAAGGCTGAGCATTTTCCAACCCAGGGAGGCCAGAGTGAATGGATCAGGCCACACTGTTTTATGCCATGACTTCTGGGGATGTGGGACACCTGCGAGCAGCACAGCTGGGGGAGTACCTGAAGTAGTCAAAGGCGGTTGAGTAGATCTTCTCTCGAAGCACGTTGCGAATGGTTGCATTTGGGACCACGTCGGCGTGCAGGAGGGCCAGCCCAAGAGTCAGCAGTCTGCGAGAGAACACCGGGACCCAGTCAGAGCACGCTGCCCAGGGACACCTGCATCGTTTCTGGCTCCTGTACCAACCATGTGGACCTTGGGCTCGGGGCACGTCTCTGGATGACAGAGCTCTTGGAGGCCAGGACTGTGGCCCCAGCCAGGTGACTGCCACTCCTCAGGTTTATTGGACCAGAAATGTCTTAGGAAAGGTTGTTTTATTGTTTTGTTTTGTTTTTAGCTGTTGTTTTTTAAACCTTCATTCTAACTGGGGGTAAACGGACAATTTGTGTTCATCTGCCTTGGCCAGAGCACGTATCGCACACCACCTGCCAACTACCTTCTGAGCGCAGTCACCTCTAGGGCTACAAAGGTGGAACATTTAATTCAAGCTAAAAGAAAAAGACATTTACGAAGCATCTGGTTTCTGCCAGACCAGGGCTACTCGATGGGCATCTACAGATGGTGTTGGTCTGTGACAAGGTACTATAGAAACTGAGAGGGGATCCTGCTCATTTCTACAGCAATTTCACATTGCTATAGGGGTCCAGTGTGAAGCCTTTTCTAGTAATTTATTCTCATGCCTTTTATAAAGGTACAGGTCTGTGATGGACTAGAAATGAAGGGAAAAGAGTACTAGCCCTTCCCCACAGCGGTCTGAGAAGCACCATCCCAGGGGTGCCTGGGAGCTGCAGGAACATGGTTCTGGAGCTCAGGGGAGTAGAAAGAGCTGGTGCTGGCAGTGGGCGGAAGGAAGGGGTACGGGCAGGAGCAGCATACCCTGAAAGGGGGGCCGCTCAGTCTCCTTACAACTGACCACCCAGGCACTTTCAGGCCTTCCCCATGCCAGATTCACCCAGCCTGCTGTGACCGTAGCACCAGGCCTGAGCCTCCCTATTAGGTTACATATCCCCCAAAAGGGAGTATCTCCTGGTGTGGTTGGTATTTTGCATGGGACTTGGCAAAAGTCGACTTGGTGTAGTCAGCATGATCAGAAGTTTTATGTGAACATCTCTGAGGGGTAAAGAGACCAGCCCAAAGTCACTGCCAGCCCCCCAGTCTGAGCTTGTCACACCTGAGCTCCACTACACCACCTGCTGTTTTCCACTCACCACTGTGACACCAGAATCCTTTCACTACCATCTATCCCCAGCCAATTTAGAAAGGCTGCCCAACATTTGGGTGCCCCAGGTTCCTGAATGAGCCATTTCCTGAACACTCCCCCGCTATGGACAGCCCATTGGCTGACTTCCTCAGCCCTGGGCATGGCCGGCCAGATCATTCCATTCAGATCCCCTCTCCAAAGGCCTTGCATATACTAGGGCTTGATTGATTTCTGATAAAAACAAAACAAAACAAAATAAACCAGACCAAGCTTGGGAACCTCCCACACAGACTGCCTCCCATACCAGCAGCTCTACCTCCCCCCACCCCACCCCTGCCACCACCATGAGAGGAGAGCCCCTCACTTGAAGCGAGGACCGATGGCTGCCACGTGCCGGTTCATGCTCCCCTTGGCCCCACCGATGTTCAGGGACATGGAGCGTTGTAGCAGGCTGGAGAAGATCTCCACTTGGTCTGAGCTGCAGTACTTGGCGATCTCGAACCGCTGCACCAGGAACTGAGTGGGAAGGAGAACGTGTTGCTCTGCTGGAGCCTGGCCTGCCCGCCCGTGGAGCCAGCACGGAGCCAGCATGGAGCCAGCATGGCCAGCTAAGGTGGAGCTCTGGGCCAACAGAAGGGCAGGTGGGGATCTTAGGGGAAGCACGATGTTCCAGCAAGGGGCTGGGGACGAGTCTGGAAGAGCCATCCCCTCAGCCCCAGGTATGGCAGTCTTAAACCTGGAGTTCCACGTTTACTGGCCCACTGGCTCGGGGGCATCCCTGACCTCACAGCTATAGTGGGAAAAAGATGGAGAAGCACTTACGTCAATCCAAATGTAGTGAGGGGTCACTTCGGGGGCACAGGGTTTGGGCTGACTGGCTTCTGATGCTGCTAGGGGGTCTGCTTCCTTTATCTCCGCGGAAAACAGGCCAAACTTCTGCTCCACTGTCATCTGCCAGGCCCCTGCCATCTCCCGCATAAACTGCAAGTATGCAATGAAGGTTAGTGGCTCTGCGAAGCTGAGGACTATGTAAAGGAACATAAAAGGAATACATGCTCAGGGCACCTGGGTGACTCAGTCGGTTAAGCTCAGTTAAGTCTCTTGATTTCAGCTTTCAGCTCAGGTCAGGATCTCAGGGTCCTGGGATTGAGCTACACACTGGGCTCTCTGCTCAGCAGGGAGCCTGCTTCCCTCTCTTTCTGCCTGCCTCTCTGCCCACTTGTGAACACACTCTCTCTGTCAAATAAATAAATAAATAAATAAATCTTAAAAGGAAAAAAAAAAAAGACTCTTGATTTTGGCTCAGGTCATATCTCAGGGCTGAGACTGAGTCCTGCGTCAAACTCTGTGTTGGGGGTGGAGTCTGCTTAAGATTCCCTCTCTCCTCTCTTCTGCCCTTTCCCACCCCTTAAAAAAAAAAAAAAAAAGAATACACACTTAACAAACAAAACTTAGAAAACCAAGGAAAGCATGAACAAAAACGTAAAGATCACTTATGACCTAATATCCCAGCCGTTTTCCACCAAAAAGTCCATTCTTGAACTATCACTAGGCCAGGTGCTGGCTTCCTGCTTTGTGGTGTGGTCCCAGCACGCCTGGGAAGGGCCTAGTGCTGGGTGGGCCCTCAACAGACTCTGCCAAGCAGCCTGGCTGAATCTTTCTGACAACCCTGAAGCACCATGGTTGCAGAGGTGAGGCTGCCTGCTCACGGCCTCTAATCTGGCAAAGGCAGGGCTGGATTTTGGCTCTGGAGCCCAGGTCCTTTTCTCCACTCAACATAGACCCTCCAGGCTCTGGGAATGGAGCAGTGAATGACACAAACAGCCACCCAGTCTACAAGGGAGGGCCACAGATGGCAAGGGAAGTGAGATCTAGATATCAGACATTGATCAAAGCTAAGGGGAAACAGAGTCATGAGGGGGCTTAGAAGAATGAATGGACGTATGTGCATGACATTCTAGACATGGTGGGCAGGGGATAGTGGAGACAAGCCATGGAGGAGATGTAGGAGTGAGGCATGCAGCTTTTTGGCTGCCTGAAAAGAGCATTGCCAAGTGAGGGTACAGCCTAAAGCAGGAACATGCCTGGAGGGCAGGGGCAGCAGGGACCCCAGCGTGCATGAAGCAAGGTAGACAAGGGACAGAGGGGGGAAAGCTGGGATGGCAGAGAGGCTTGTAGGCCATAGAAACAAGTGTGCCTTCTACTTTGAGTGACCATGGGCAGCACTGACAGGTCTGGGGCACAGAAAGGACCTAATGTGACCCATATTTTACTGATGCACTTTGTGTATGTGTGGAGAAGGCAGAGAGGGCCCATGTGGAAGCAGCGTCTGCCTCCCTAGTCCAGGGGAGATGAAGGAGATTGGGGCCAGGGGCAGCAGTCGGGATGCTGGCAAGTGGCCAGCTTCTGGATATACTTTAAAGGTAGAAAGAAAAGTCCGATAGGATTTGCTGAGGATCATTTGTGAGAAGTGCAAAAAGGGGAATCAGGATTTTGTCTGAGCAGAGGGAAGGACTATGTTGGCATCCATGGAGATTTGGAGGCAGATGGGTGGAGGTCAGTGTGGGGCTAGTTCCTTTGATTTGGGTCATGAATTTGAGCACCACACCAAAGAGATCACAGGTCTTTTCCATCTTAGTGGCATACAGGCCCCAGAATCTCACAAAGCGGGTTTTCAAGGTGGGATGAACCCAACAAACTCATAACTCTATCTCTCTGGGGATGCAGAAGCATCAGGATGCCATCAGCAATTGTCTCTAAAGTTGGAGTTATGAAGGGTTTTTGGTTTTTTTCATTCTACTCTTATCTTTCAACTTCTCTGTAAAGAACATACATGGTTTTTATAACAGAAAAAATTAAAAACCAGAAGCCAACAATATGAAAGACACAAAAACAAAAGTCAAAATTCTCCCCAAGATGTTGCTGGGCCTGGACAAGAGGTCCTTACACAGGCAGGGTCAGGGAGTGCGAGGACACAGATGACCTTCAGTCCCAAGTGAACGGCAAGAACAGTCTGGACAAAATTTAAAAAAAAGGCTTATCTGTTGGACTGCTGAGTGTTAGATGAGAAAGCCATAAAGAACTGATTTAAAGAGACTTTACATAAGAAGCAACAAGCTCTAGCAGCTCATGGGCCAGTGTTGGGTCTGGACACAAGTGGGTGGCCAAGGCCTGCCAAAGGCCGAAAGACCTGAAGCCAGCAGAGCTACTGCTGATGGCAGGGGCAGGGGAAATAGATTGGAGTCTGAAAGACCCCAGACAAAACATCAGTTTGTTTGGCATAAAAATCCTCCCATGATCCCTTTTCTAATTTTGATGGGGGAGAAAAAAGGGAAGTGAAGGTGAGGTGAAAAGTAGGAAGAGTCCATCCTTCTTGCCAAGACTGATCCCTCAGGGGTAGGGATTGTGATCTTTATTTTAGTCACCCAACAAAAGAAAGACCTATTTCCTAGGAAAGTGAAATAGCAGTGCTCCTCAGTCTCCACCGCTTTTCTTTCTTTTAAATAATTTATTTGACAGAGATCACAAGCAGGCAACAGAGGCCCCAGAGAGAGAGAGAGAGAGAGAGAGAGAGAGAGAGAGAGAAGCAGGCTCCCTGCTGAGCAGAGAGCCCGATGTGGGGCTCGATCCCAGGACCCTGGGACCATGACCTCAGAGGCTTTAACCCACTGAGCCACCCAGGCGCCCCTCCACTGCTTTTCTATGCACAAAGTCTACAACACAATGAAAACATTTGAAACACTAAAGAAAAAAGAAATCAACAGAAACAGACGCACAGATGACCCTGATACTAGAACATATCAGATAAGGATTATAAAATAAATATTGTAAATATGACCAAATAGTTCTAGGTAAAGATGGAAAAACTGGATGAAGATACAGAGAATCTCAGCAGAGGTTAAAAAAAGAAAGTGAACTAAAGCAGAGAGAATTTACTCCAGCAGAGCTGAACTATAGGCAATGCTGAGGGAATTTCTTTGGGCTGAAGAGAACAACTGAATCTGAGTCCACAGAAACACCTGAGGAGTGTGAGAAATGGGAAATATCTGGATAAATGTGTAAGGCTCTTAAAAAAGTCCTTTTCTTAACTTCTTTGAAAGGCTTTTGACTTTAATTAATTCTTTAATTAATTAATCAATTAATTAATTTGACAGAGAGGGAGAGAGAGAACACAAGTAGGCAGAGAGGCAGGCAGAGGGGGAGGGGGAAGCAAGCTCCCCACTGATCAGAGAGCCTGACGCAGGGCTTGAACCCAGGACCCTGAGATCATGACCTGAGCCGAAGGTGGAAGTTCAACCCACTGAGCCACCCAGGCACCCCTTATTTTATCTTTTTAAAGACCCTGTTTATTCATTTGATAGAGACAGACACAGAGAGAGAAGGAACATAAGCAGGCAGAGTTAGAGAGGGAGATGCAGGCTTCCTGCTGAGCAGAGAGCCCGATGTGGGACTCAATCCCAGCACCCGGGGACCATGACCTGAGCCAAAGGCAGACGCTCAATAACTGAGTCACCCAGGTGCCCTTTAGTTTTACTTTTAAAGATTTTATTTATTTGAGAGAGAGAGAGAGAGAGAGAGAATGAGTGGGAGAGGGGAAGAGGGAGAGGGACAAACAGACTTCCCTCCAAGTGAGGAGCCAGAGGTGGACGTTGATCCCCGAACTCCAAGATCAAGACCTGAGCGGAAGTCAGATGCTTTACTGACTGAGCCACCTAGGTGCCCTGGCTTTTGACTTTTAGAACAAAAATAACACTACTATAAGGCATATAACATACACAGCAGTAAAACAGATGATCCCCAAAAGGGGGGGGTGGTTTATGGGTGTATGTGACAACAATGGCAGATTGCTGTTGATGCAGAATCCTCTACCTGGCAACGACAACCACCACCACTACAACAACAGTTAGTATTTACTCACAGATCGCTTTATTCTGGGCACTGTTCCTGGCCCGTGAGGTGCATTAAGCCATTCAATCTCCACAATAAAACCTATGTCAAGGATGCCTGTGCTATTATCCTCATTATACAGATGAGGAGCATTGCCCAGAAGTCAGAGCCCCTAGAGGCTGCAGCAGGACTCACAGGCCCTTCTGCATGCTCCCTGATATGAGCAGAGCTGGCCAGGCTGAGAACCCAGTGCCTAACTTAGATCCACGGAGAAAGGGTCCAGGAGCCACTGGTAAGCCCAGGGCCTCAGCTGACTCCTTCTTCTGAGAGGCAGCTGTCAGTGCTTATCCCTGACCAGGTAATCTCCCAGAGACGCCAACTGACCAAAACATTTCCCCAAACTCTGAATAGTGTGCCCAATACAAACCCTCTGCCGTTAGAACATCCCAGGCAACTGTGAGGTATGATGATTATTGCCACCATCACCTGCCTGGAACATTCTAATTTCATCTTCAGGAATATTCCATTTTCCTCAGGGAATAAGAAAAAGAAAATACTCCCTTTGACCACTTAATTCAAGTCATCTTAAGACATAGAAGAAAAAAATGCCAAATTCCCTGTTGTTATGAAAATTAACGAGATCTTTGAAAAACACAACAGTTCTTGGATATTCATCCAATCAGTTGAAAGGGCATATATGATCTTGAGTCGGGACTTCCTCAAGAACTAACTTTAGAAATATGGTCACCAGGAAGACTGTCCCTCCCAAAGTGAGCAGGCCAAGAGAAATACCTTTGTGGACAACTACCACTGCTCCCAAACCTATCCCATGTGTTCTACTCAGAGAAATGGCTCCCTCTACTGAGCTTCTGAGAAACAACAATGTCTAGGAGCCACTTTTAACATATATTCCCTGTCTTCTCTGAGATAGCCCAGTGGTCAAGCATTAATATCACAATCTTACAGATAAGGAGACCGAGGGCCCAGAGGATAAGGGGCTTGCCTGAGTTTCCAAGCTTGTCAGCTGAGCAGCCAGGTCAAGCTCTCTCTCTCACCAGCCCTACCCTCAGGAACTGAACACAGCCAGTGTCCTACCGGTACTTCCACTCCGTTCTTGCCAGCCAGCAGCCACTCCCAGCAGGCCAGGGCGGTCTCCATGCCATGCTCATTGAACATCCGGAGGGGACCCCAACATAGATGATGAAGGAGCTGTGGGTCACAATCTGCAAGCAAACACACACTGTTCAGAAAAAGCACTGAACATGGGCTGAACCCTTTGCCTGCCTCCGCAAGTCAATAAGACAGAGCACCAGGTGGGCCAATGATGGTCTTTTATTTACTTCCTCTACCCCCTGAGAGACACAAAAGAGATCTCTACTGGGGAAGCCCCAGCTCACTAAGGAAAACAAGGTAAACACTCATTTCCAAATGGGCCCAGAGCTCTGCAGTGGCTCTGTCTATTACCTTTGCTGCTGATCAGCATCGCCGTCAGCTTGAACATGGCCTGCGTGTAGTGCTGAGCATTACTGAGGTCTAATGCTGTATTCAGCTCCTGGACCATCATTTTGTTCAGGTCAGATATCTGGCCTGTGGCATCTGAGAACCGGATCATTCCATACACCTGCAAGAAGCACACTTGTCAAGAGAGTCACACGTAATCCATGCACATGGACAAGGCCTGACCAGAGCCTCATGGTCTTAAACTAGAGCTTGTGTGTGGAGAGAGTGACAGGATCATTTCAATGACGCTACCACTGCTCACACTTCGAGGGAATTTCTCTTTTAGCAATGTATGTTGGCATTCCCTTCATTCTAGATGGTCCTTGAAGGCAGAGACCCAGTCTTGTCAATTTTACATTTCAGCACTGAGTCCGGGGTCTGAACCACAGTAGCGCTGCATGATGTAGACTGATTAAATACAGTTCTTTCGGAGTCAATTAATGACTTAAATGAGAAAATTTTTAAAGTTGTACGTCATATCCCCCGCCTCCCCAACAAAAGCATGCTTCTCTCTTATCTACCAGACTTGACTATACAGAAAGGATCTGACTCCTTTCAAAATCAAACCTACTGCCAAAGACAGACTTTCTATCACCAGTGGGGTATTCAAAATAGGTGGAACAGGACCTCAGAGCAATTTCCAGCACTGGGAACATCGGCTCAGTGGCAGCCTAGGGTCAGCGGCAGCCTAGGGCCTCCAGCAAGAGGAAGAGTGATTACTAGAATGAGGAACTAGAAGGGGGGAGGGGAGACCTCACTCAGATGGGGCACTGATGGACTTGCAGGGATCTCTGAAATGGTGTGGATGAGCTTCTGTGTTTTATAGATTCAGAAATTGAGGCCCCAAGATGTGAAGCAACTTGCCAGGTTGGGCTGAAGTGCGGCCCTTACGGGGAGATGCAGTTCCCAACCCCACTCTGCCTCTGTGACTCTGGCAAGTTACTTTATTTCCAGAGACTCAGTTTCATTATCTGTAAAGCTGGAACAATGGTATATACACCTCACCAACTGCCCCAGATAGTGCATGGCACTCAGTGAATATTTGCTACCACTTAAAACAAACAAACAAACAAAAATAGTCAAAGAAACAGAAAACGCTTCAGAATGGCCAGAATGTGCATATGTGCAATCACTGTTCTGCAGAGGGGGTGAGTAGCTGCCATAAATGGTCCAGACTGTGCTAGGGAGGCCCAGGGCCCATGCCTTCAAGTCTACCTAAAATGAGCGAGTTCCAGACCCCCGGGTGCATTTTCTGTTGGGAGGGAGCTGACTGGCCTTGGAGCACGAGGACACCCCCATGGCCTGGGGACACAAGGGGAGGAGAAATACCTCGCCCGCATAGCGGTTGCGTAGATTCAGGGACGCCATGAAGTTGGAGTAATCTTTCTTCACACAGGCTGGGCGCTCTGTTAGCTGAGTTGCCTACAGACAAACACCAAGAATTACTTCAGGCCATTGCCACATGTTTTTCTCATGTTCACCATGGCTAAGCCTGAGTCCCATTAAGAAGTCAAGTCGGATCCAGGGGTTATTAAAAATATTCACTGCTGGCAAGCTAATAAAACAAAATATTTTAGAACAGCCCCCAGTCTGATACATCCCAGGGAAGAAAGACGATAAAAAAATCTCAGTATGGAAAATTTTCTCTGGAAGACAGCTTGTGATATAGCTTCAATATGCTGCCCTGATTGCTTTCATCCCCAGTGGTGAAAAGACCTTTGCAAAAGACATATCACCAGATCGTTGTGACAATCATTGTAACCTACAACGAAAATGCTCGGCCTCGTGTGCAGCATGTGGGTGTCAAGGTGCTTTTGGAAAAAGCTCTACATCAGCTTTGGCCTTTCCCTCACCCTGTGGCTCCTGGGGCTAAAGGAGACTCCTGCTCCCTGGGAGGCACACACTTACTCCGAGAGTGGTGTTCTGCTTGTTGTAGCTGGCAAAGTGAAGGATGCTTTCAGTGGCCATGGCCAGCCCTGTGTGCTGGGACAGTCCTGACACCCAGTGCTCCTGGACTGTCTCCTGTGGGTGTGTGCTGGTGTGTAAACGTGACTTGATGGTGAAGGGTGATGTTGAGAGCATGGTGTCAGAGGGAGCAAAAGCCAGCAGGGGCTCAAAGACACCCAATAGCTGCTACCAGTCTATGGCAGGTCTAGCAGCAGAAGACAAAAGGGGCTCACTCTTGAGTACAAAGGAGGCCCGCAGAAAGGGAAAGAATTTGCAGACCACACCCTCCCATGTCCTCTGCTTCAGCTTCAGCCCCCCAGCCCACCTCTCCTGCCTCGGGGTTGTGAGGACTGCTCTCCCTGACCCTGGCTGGTCACTGATACCATGCTGTTGGGCTATCGCGCTGCCCATCATCACCAAAGACTACGAACATGCAGCGAGGATGACCCTTTTCACCTTTCCCTTTAGTGTCTTTTACTATAAACCAATACAACCTAGCCACTTCTCGACATATGGATGCTACGGGGAATCCTAAGCAGAACAAATGAAGCTGAAGATGTGTGTGCACAGGCATTCTAGTGCCTGCTGAAACAGAAAAATCCAGCAAATGCTTCCAATCAATGTGATATAAGATAATGCTGACTGTGTCTCCCAGAGCTCAGTCTTCTACCTTGTGGATACACAGAAATCCAAATCTGGTATCATTAATGAGTCAAGAAAACACAGTAAGGTTCTACTGCCCAGTTCTCTCTGAACGTGGGGATCGTACATGGGACTCGGATCTGCCTACTGCCAGCACGGCCTCGTGTGCAGCATGTGGGTGTCCAGGTGCTTTTGGAAAAAGCTCTACATCAGCTTTGGCCTTTCCCTCACCCTGTGGCTCCTGGGGCTAAAGGAGACTCCTGCTCCCTGGGAGGCACACACTTACCCCGAGAGTGGTGTTCTGCTTGTTGTAGCCGGCAAAGTGAAGGATGCTTTCAGTGGCCATGGCCAGCCCTGTGTGCTGGGACAGTCCTGACACCCAGTTCTGATGCTTGTTCAGATATTCCTGAAGTCAGAAACAAAAATAGCCTCTTTTATTTTAAAGGTATGTGAGGTAGTAGAGCAAACCCTGGTTCCAATGTTGGGTCCAACCCCTTCTGTGGGAGCCTCAGTAAGTTAAAGTGTCCCCCAACTGGCTACTGCTCATGCATGAACAAGGCCGACTGCTCAGAGCAGCCAGCACACACCGCTTATTCTTTCAGCACATCCTTGCTGACCATCTGCCACCTGCCAGGTCCTGTGCACCCCAGAACACAGAGTGGCACAGTCCTGGTCGTGCTGTCAACATCTGGGCAGTTCTCCTGCCAGAGCACTCTGCTGTGAAGGGGCTTGATCGGCAGCAGAAGGGCAGAGCAAGGGCCTGAGTCTCCTGCCAACCGTGGAGGGGGATGCCAGGGCAAAGGAATACGTGGCAGGGTTGGAGATGTGAGAAGGCCTTCTGCTCTGGGGACTGTCTGGGGTCAGCACTGCAGGAACAGCAAATACAAGGAGCTAGACAGTAGGCGGCAAGCCTGGGCCAGAGATAGGCCAGGTCCAGAAAAACCTTGTCTGTCAGGTGAGGGAGATTAGGTCGGGCCACAGGACTCCCCTTGGGAAAGTGCGTGAGCACTAATTTACAAAACTGTGTCAGTGGTATTGGAGGGTTCACGGAGCCCCCGAAACCCAACCATGGACCCTACGGTGATGGGGAGAGGCTAATGAGCAGAGGTAGTGGGGAAGTGCACCGAGCAGATTTGCTAGTGAACTGGCCCACTGCGGTGGGCAGCACGGAGGATGACTCAGGACAGACAGGCTGCTGGCAGGAAGCCCAGGTGGGATGGGAACACCACGGCTGGGCAGTGAGGGCTGGATGGCAGGTGGGGTGACATTCAGATGGACAAGATGTGCAGGGGGAAGGGAAACAGGGCCTGGGGCAATACCAAGGGGAGGGCTGGTAGAAGCACCGAGACCAGTGCAAGCCTTTGCATTTTCCACTCCCCTCCCAGACCACACTTAAAAAAATACATAGCTCTCCCTATTGTAGGCTTTTTTGTTTAATGAACCTTTTTATTTTTTATTTTTATTTATTTATTTAAAGATTTTTATTTATTTATTTGACAGAGAGAGATCACAAGTAGACAGAGGCAGGCAGAGAGAGAGGAAGGGAAGCAGGCTCCCCGCCGAGCAGAGAGCCCCATGTGGGACTCGATCCCAGGACCCCGAGATCATGACTCGAGTCAAAGGCAGTGGCTTAACCCACTGAGCGACCCAGGTGCCCCAATGAACCTTTTTAGAAATGAAAGGTGGCTTCCCCTCTTTAGACCTTAGCCTTGAGAACTGAAGCTCCTCTTCTTCATGTGAACAAACAAATGAACAAAAAAATTGGTTCCTAAATATGAACAGTTTGAGAAAGTACCCCAGCCTGAAGAGGCCCAATGTATCCACTAGACAGCAACTGTTATCAGGTTCCAGGCATGGCTGACTTACAAGGCATGAATTCTTACAAGGCTGCATTCTGCGCAGCTTAGCTGCTAAGTGCCTAATGGAGGGCTTATTTATTTATTTATTTTCCATTTCCCCAATTCCTCTAACCTCATTGTTCCAACACTTTGTGGAAAGAGGAGCTGTATGGCAACGCTAAGTACCACTCATGGGCGCTAACAAAATGTTTTTCCAAACAGCCTCCGAGGCTCTTGGGGCTAGCTGCTCTGTCCTTCCTGGATTCCAGATCCAGAAACAGTTTGGAACTAGCTTTGTCCTGACAAGTGTTGCTGAGAGCAACTTCACACACCCCTCTCAATGCACCTTCTCTTTATTAAGCCAGATTTCCTCTAGCAGGATCTTTCTTATCTTTGATCCCTTTTGAGGTGACTTTTTCCTCTCGCGGTATTTCATCTTGTGGTATTTCTGGTTCTTCTCTGCTTGACCAGAACAATGGCTCACCTTGTGGTCGTTTGTGTTCACAAGCCAGTGCTTTGGTCTGAAAAGGCTCACGTGCACCTCCATGTGCAGCCCAGATAGGGCTCTGCTGGGACAGCAGCCTCCCTCCAGCTCCAGAATCTGGCCAAGGTGCTGCTGCTGGACTGAGGCCTCCCCATGTACCATGTCGCCCATGCCCATCTTGAAAGCAGCCCCAAGTCCTGCCATAAACTACCAGTGTGAGCGGTCAGGTTCCTGAGGCCCGCCCACCCAGGGATCCCACTACACCTGCCTCCCTCACCTATGACTTGTACCCTTAACCCCCCAAGGTGTTCCCGCCAAAGAGCAGCCTCTGAGGCTTCCGTTATTCTCAGGCACTAGACTGATGTTTTTGGTCTGTTTATTCCCACTTGTGTTGTCTTATTTCGAGTTTGCTACCTCTGTGAGAGCTCTCTGGATCACTTGAAAGAGCATAACAAAGTTGCTTTTCGGTGATTTCAAGAGAGTACCTGTAAGTGGGACTTGGTGACTGTGGGTGCCCACTTCATTGCCTCCTGTAGGATCATTCCACAGCGCGCAGCGAAGTCCTTCACGATGCTCTGGAAGAGAGTGTGATCAAGCTGAGGTCAGTGTATGCAGGGCATCAGAGGATGCCAGCTGCAGACTGTAGTTAGCTACTGCTGGGGGCTGAAGTGCATCCCCTGAAACCCATGTGTTGAAGCTCTAGCCCCCAGAAACTCAGAATGTGACAGTACTTGGAGATGGAGCCTTTAAAGAGATGACTAAGGTAAAATCATATGGGTGGGTCCTAATTCCATCTGACTGGTGTCCTCCAAAGAGGAGGAGATTAGGACTCAGGCACAGAGGGAAGATGTGAGGACACCAGAACAGGAAAGCTATCTAAAAGCCAAGGTAAGAGGCTTCTGAAGAGATTAACCCTGCCAACACCTTGATCTCAGACTTCCAGCCCCCAGAACTGTGAAAAAATAAATTTATGTTGTCTAAGCCTCTCAGTCTGTGGCATTTAATCATGGCAACCCTAAAAAATGATTATAGTGACCATGTTCTAACCCTGAGTCTCTGGGTATAGGACACAGTCTGTAATCCTGGCATAAGACAGATCCTCACACGTCCACTGGGGGCGCCTTATCACCATGCAGGGTTCTCCCTGCTGGCAGCTGGTCTGGCTGGAGGCCCCAAGGCTGGGACATGACCTGGCCCAGGTGTGAGTGAGCTTCAACCTGCCACAGTGGGGGTTCCGAGTCAGACCTCACATGGCACGTCCTCCTTACCCGGAGCCACTCACTCCATCTACTTCCCACAGTGCCACACAAAGCCAAAGTCATGTTACTCAACTACCACAATGACAGTCTGCACACCCCACAGCAGTGAAGTTTGTCTAACAGTCATGCTCGCTCATGCAGCTTGGAGGCACTATAAACTGACAGGCAGCTGAACAAAGGAAGGGTTTAGAGTCCCATGTGTGTAATGCGCCAGCCCTGATACTCGAGAGTGCAATGAGAACGTCCCTTAACAAGGGGACAGCTGCCAGCCTACCTCCCGGGCTTCACAGGTATCAGGAACAGTGATCCGATAGGGGGCATCAGGGATGTCGTAGTAAGGCTGGTCCTTGTGAATGTCCTGAAAACACAACAAGGTTCCTTCTTCCAAACCGCCTTCCCTGGGCTGCCTCTGCTGAGCTGGGCCTCCAGGTCATACTGGGCAGCAAACTGCTCCCTTCCCCACACTTGTCTGGTCTGTGACAGACTTCCAAACTTGCTGCAGCTCACTGGGAAAGGCCAGGGTGGGATCTGGAGTCCCCACCCCCAATGTGGCTACCTGCAGCATAAATGAGGCTCAGGCTGAAGGCAGGGACACTCACAGCACTCAGCGACAGCGACAGGGTCTGGAGGATGTCCAGCATGGTTTTCAGCACCGTCCCGCTCCAGAGCAAGTGGGGAAACCTACACCAAGAGCCATGTCTCGGTCAGGGGCCAAATCTTTAAGGAATCTCAGCTCCTTAAAGTGCTACCTTGAGGGGCAGGTGGGGTGAGGTGGGAGCCCCACCTCCTGCTGCCCAGCAGAGGATCAGAGGCCTCCCAGGCAGATCACTCAGTCAGAAACATCCCCAGACTCTTGCCAGTCCCACACTTCAGGGCCCAAGCGTGACCCCATGTGACCTGGTGTCAAGCAGATACTGATCGTCTTGGTTATACACTGGTCGAGCCATGCTCCCTCACTCCCCAAAGTGTCCCTCCTTGTTTCTGACCAAGCCTCAGTAATATTTTCACAAGATGGCACAAATAGAAAATGGTAGTATTTGTAGGACACCCTGGGGCAAAGAGAAGAAGCTGCTCCTAAATGTGGCAGTCAGGGTTGAGGGGAGCCAACTCTGCACAGCTCTGACTCATCGTGGCCCATTGCTTAGAAGGTCCAGCTCAGACACATGTCCTATGTGACACATGCACTCAGACACATGCACTTGCTTTCTGGCCCCGCCTGGACCAGACACACAGCACCTGCATCAGGCTCCAGAACTCATGGACCCTTGTAGGGATGTGTGGGCAAGCCCAGCATGGCTGCTTGCTGCCTCCCACCTTTATCCTGCAGACAGGCTGGCCCAGCCCACCTTTGAGGGTTCTCATCCATGTGGGGCCATGTCCCATGAGTCTGCTTTGGCTCCCAGCACAGAGAGCCTGGAATAGAAAAGGATCTGTGTGGGCTCTCCTTCCTCTCTGATGAGCCTGGAAGACACTGATTCAACCAGGGTCCTCTGGCTAGGCTCTGGGGTGGGAGACGTCACCTACAATGACTCTGAGCTTCCCAGAGTCAGCCCAGGGAGGCCCTGCAGCAGGGGAGGGTGGGATGCAGAGACACAGGCAGTAGGTGATGCCCTGGTCATGAGATCCATTGTGAACCTGGGTGGCTCAGCTGTTAAGTGTCTGCCTTTGGCTCAGGTCATGATCCTGGGGTCCTGGGATGGAGCCCCACATTAGCCTCCCTGCTTGGTGGGAAGCCTGCTTCTCCCTCTTCTACTCCCCCTGCTTGTGTTCCCTCTAGCTGTCTCTCTGTCAAGTAAATGAATAAAATCTTAAAACAAAACAAAACATAAAAACATCAATAGCTCAGGATGAGTGGAGGTTTCAGGACTAAACTTCAGACCTTGTAGCAAATTCCATGACATTCTGAGGGAGGTTGCATTGCCATTAGAGAGTTTAAATTCTGACTCCAATTTTTCTACACCGATAGTGGAAGAATGGTTCCTTTTTTTTTTTTTTTAATATTTTATTTATTTTATTTGACAGAGAGAGAGATCACAAGTAGGCAGAGAGGCAGACAGAGACAGAGGGGAAGCAGGCTCCCTGCTGAGCAGAGAGACCGATGCGTGGCTTGATCCCAGGACACTGAGATCATGACCTGAGCCGAAGGCAGCGGCTTAATCCACTGAGCCATCCAGGCGCCCCTGGAAGAATGGTTCTTATCCACGTTCCAAATCAAGAGGTGTGTGTACACACACACACACACACACACACACACACAGCATTAGAAGGAAAATGAGCTTACTTTCTTACCCATGTTCCAAATCAAGAGGTACACACACACACACACAGCATTAGAAGGAAAATGAGCTTACTTATCCACCAGACCAGACAAATACTTGTCCGCCACCCTCCGTATCCTCTTGTGAATGTGGTTGAAGTTCACCAACAAAAACTGCGCGTGTCGCTCGAGCTCCTCTTCATTCTCCTTGGTCTTAGCCTAGAGATCCCAAAGACACAGGTACAACAGGTGCCCTCCACGTGCCTCAGGCAGACACCGATTCACACTCCAACAAGGCTTACTTACTTTATCTGCCATCATGTTCAGGAAGGCATCAAATACTTTGTCTGCGACAGCGATCACACACTGCATCATGCCTGAAATGAGGAGGTTTCCACAGGTCAGGAGTGGCAAGGGAAAGGGAATAATCCCAGCCATTTTCAAATATTTTGTTTGGAAAAGATGTTGGACTAATAGAGGAGTGGCAGAGAGAGCAAAGAGTTGCCACATAAGCATCTAGCCTCTCCTGATTTTAGCAGCTCTTTTGTTAAAACTAAGAAGCTGACAATGATACCATACTCTTACCTAAGTTTCAGGCTTTATTTGGATTTCCCCTTTTCCCCTCTAATGCCCCTTTTCTGTCCCATGATCCAAAGAGGTTGCCACATGGCACTGCCAATCAGATCTCCTTAGTCTCCCACAATCTGTGTTGATTCCTGAGTCTGTTCTTGCCTTTCATGACCTTGACACTTCTGAAGAGCATAGGCATTATGCAGGATGTCCCTCAACTTAGGTGTGCCTGATACTTGCTCATGATTAGACTAAGGTTACAGGATGTTAAGGTAATCCCACAGATGTGAAGTGGCCTTCTTGCCATATGGTGGGGTGGGGGTGTGTAAAATCAGTATCTCCCATTGCTGGTGAGGCTGACCTTGATTGCTCAGATACAGTGGTGTATGTTAGGTTTCCCACTGTGCAGTTACTATTTCTCCCTTTCCATGCTCTACTCTTCAGAAGGGAGTCACTGTATCCAGCCCACACTCGGGGAGGGGAATTAAGCAGCAGCTCCTGAAGGGGCACGTGGGTATAAGTCAAAAACACCACAGTCACTGGGAAATGCTCTGGGGAAGATACTTTGAGGTTATGCAGACATGTCATTTCTCTTTAAGGTTTTGCCCCGTGGCTTTCGCACCTGTCACTGGGCTCTGCCTGCAGCAGGTACTCTGGTCTCACTGGGATTTCCTGTTTTCTTCACTCTTCCTAGTTTTAGTAATTGGAATTTTTTATGGAAAGTCAGTCCCTTCTTCCCCATATCATTTGTTCAATCATCTAATCACTATGGACTCATGGATATTTATTCCTTTCACTGGGTTATAATCTGATACTGTCATTATTTTGTTGCTCAAATTGTTCCAGGGTTGGTCATTAGGAGCTCTTTCAGGCAGGCTCCTGTGTCCTTGTGACATGCCCACAGGCCTTTCCTTTCATTTTCTTCTTCTTCTTCTTCCTCTCCTTTTTCTTTTTTTCCCCTTCACAAGACCTTCCTTTCTGGCACTGTGCGCTGTCCTAGGTGCATCTTGTATTTTCCCTGCAGCCTTAGCTCCCTTTACTGCAGGATGGTGTTTAGAAACCAGGATCCGAGCACAGGGTGCGGTTGTGGCTCCCAGGGTGCAAAGCAGATTTTAAAAAGCAACAGTGGCTCAGTGGGTTAAGCCTCTGCCTTTGGCTCAGGTCATGTCTCAGGGTCCTGGGATCAAGTCCCGAATCCGGCTCTCTGCTCAGCAGGGAGCCAGCTTCCCCGTCTCTCTCTGCCTGCCTCTCTGCCTACATGTGATCTCTGTGTCAAATAAATAAAATCTTAAAAAAAAAAAAAAAAGCAACAGTGGGGCACAAACATCATTTGCTGATGTCATTAAATGCCGTTGGCCCTGCAGTGCTGGCCCATTTATGCAGGGTCTTCGGGGTGGCTAAATGACAGGGCTGCAAGGGCAGCAGGGCAGGGACAGCAGGCAGGCACTGCACCTCAGTGCTCCAGGCCCAGCCAGAGGCTGAAACATAAAGAGGTATCACGTATGTGTTTATCATCAGGAAAAACAGGCCCCTGAAACTCTGAGACCTGGAAAGTGATTAGTGTGACCTGGACAGATGCTCCAGCAGGCTGATCTCTAAGAAGCTGGGTTCAGTGGAAGAAATTTGTTTTGGGGGTGTGTTCAGTGTAATATCTTCTCATGTAGCTCTTAGGAAACTGAAAGTGTAAGTTCCTAATGAAAAACTGTCAGATAGTGGTAAGATGCCAATGATGATCACGCAGTAGTCTCTATGGAGATTTTTACTTAAAAACAGCCACTTTCTTTTTTGTGCTCAAAGTTAGCTTGGGATTACCTTGGTCTTAGTCTATCCTGACTGACTGTAGCTGGCAGGCTACGCAGAAACACACGGGGGCTTGGCACACACCACACAGAGGAAGTCCCAGCCATCCCCTTTGGGGGCTGCTAGATGCTTCTTATAACCTGTCTCCTGCTTGGTTCTGAAAATTCATCAATAACCAATCTCCAAAGACATCTCCTTCCCACCTCCCACATTTTAGGAGAGAAAAGGAAGAGGAAAGTACACTCAGTAGGTACACATTTATCAGCTTATCCCTCAGTACCATATTTAGGACAAAAATAACCCATTCGGAAATTAGGTGGAAGAGTACAATGTACTGTGAATATTAAGTCTTGGAAAAGTGGACATCAGGCCCCATGGCAATTTAATTTCCTCTTTTTAAAAATTTATTTTTATTTAAATTCAATTGTATTAACCTATAGTGTATTATTAATCTCCGAGGCAGAATTTAGTGATTGATCAGTTGCACATAGCACCCACTGCCCATTATATCAAGTGCCCTCTTAATGCCCATCACACCCAGTTACCCCATCCCCTACCCACCTCCCCTCCAGTAATCCTCAGTTTGTTTCCTAGAGTTTCATTGTCTCTTACGGTTTGCCTTTCTCTCTGTGATTTCCCCGTCCCTCTGTTTTTATCTTATTTTACTTTACCTTCCCTTCCCCTATGTTCATTGGTTTTGTTTCTTAAATTCCACATGAGTAAAATCATATGGCATTTGTCTTTCTTTGACTTATTTCGCTCAGCATAATACCCTCTAGTTCCATCCCTGTCACTGCAAATGGTAAGATTTCATTCTTTCTGATGGCTGAGTAACATTCCATTTCCATTTCCAATTCCATTTCCAATATTCCATGTATATACACCACATCTTTTTTATTCATTCATCTGTCAATGGATATCTGAGCTCTTTCTATATTTTGGCTATTGTGGACATTGTTATATAAACATTGGGGGGCACATGCCCCTTAGAATCACTATGTCTGTATCCTTTGGATAAATGCCTAGTAGTGCAATTGCTGGATCGCAGGGTAGCTCTACTTTTAACTTTGTGAGGAACCTCCATACTGTTTTCCACAATTTAATTTCCTCTTACAACACAGCGACAGAGAAACAGAGCTCAGAAGAGAATTATAATTTAGCTTTAGAAAGGTAACTGATTCTGTCTATAGATATTCTCATTAGGAGACTGGCAAAATGTGGCACGTTCTTAGGCCCCTAGGGGTTGGCAGTCTCAATTTCCTTTTGTTGCTTACCCTCCCTCCTTGAATCAAAGAAACTCAGACTGACCCAACTGTCTAGCACAAAATAGCTGTGAAATAGACAATGGGTGGACAGACGAGGAGAGCAAATCAATGAACAGCTCAGCCCGTGGTTTACAGTGTCTTTACTATACCCCCAAGTGCAAGGATCCCAGCACTGCCAGCAGGGGGAGCTCATTGGTGGGGCATGTGTGTGGGACCCTCTGAGTGTGGGACTCCTCTCCTGTATCCTGCACCAGTGGAAGAGGTCTCCTAGCATACAAACTGCCTCCACATAACTCCACCCTAGCCTCTAAAGGGCTCCTCCTAGTCCAGTCCTTCCCAGCACTGCCAGCAGGGGGAGCCTGCAAACCCCTCAAAGGGTCTTTCTCTGCCAAACCCCCAAAATATGTTTACTCATTCAATTTCCCAACTGTCGAGCAATAGCAGGAAGGGCCCTTTAAAGGACTTATTGGACAAAGGTCTTACATGAGACAGTACCTCGAAATCCCCGGGGTGATTTTAGAAAAGATTCTTGAAGGACTGATTTTTCAATAATAGAAAAAACAGCACCAGAATTATCTGGGGATTAATTCTCCACTGGCAAGAACAAATTGATAGATTCTTCCCTGTGCCAATGACTTCTAAACATGGGAAGGACTCCTCACTACTAATTGTACTTAATTAATAATAAATTTATTGATTTTAAGAATTCTCCATTAGCATTCCTCGAAATATTTACCCACACAATTAATCAAGACTCAAAGATCTACTGTACTCAATTCCCTCAAATATTTAAGCACAATTACAAAACTGATCAAATTTTTCTAAGCATTTTTTTTTAAAGATTTTATTTATTTATTTGACAGAGAGAGATCACAAGTAGGCAGAGAGGCAGGCAGAGAGAGAGAGGAGGAAGCAGGCTCCCTGCTGAGCAGAAAGCCTGATGTGGGACTCGATCCCGGGACCCCCAGATCGTGACCTGAGCCGAAGGCAGCGGCCTAACCCACTGAGCCACCCAGGCACCCCATAAGCATTTAATTAAAACCTGTGTTTAATATTTCAAAGTCTCTTAAATTTTTAAACACTTTAAAAATCAACACATAGACCAACAGAAGGATGCTTAAAACCCATCAGCAACCTTATACTAAAACTGGTCAGTGACTATATTATGTGCTTAATTTTTTTTCTTTGCAGTCTCAATTTTAATAACTCTTCTCATTTTTATTGCCATTCTTATCTTAGGTTTGCCTCACTAGCATTTCAGTAACTCTAATATTTTTTTTTTTAATTTATTTAGTCAGAGAGAGAGAGAGAGAGCGAGAGCGAGCACAGGCAGACAGAGTGGCAGGCAGAGTCAGAGGGAGAAGCAGGCTCCCCATGGAGCAAGGAGCCTGATGTGGGACTCGATCCCAGGACGCCGGGATCATGACCTGAGCCGAAGGCAGCTGCTTAACCAACTGAGCCACCCAGGCGTCCCAAACTCTAATATTTTTATACCACCGGAGAATTTCATTTATTTGTTTTCCTAGGAGTCTGGTGCTTTTAGGACTGGCTGCATCTGAGACTCTCTGCACACTCAGGATTTGAGGACATTTGCATCATTGGACTTGTAAGTCTTTGCGTTTCATATAGATTTCCTTATTCTGAAACTCCTCCAGAAATGATGCAGTTGTTTGGACTGTGGATCATTGGTGTACAGGTCCTGATAGTCTGGCCTAGAACTATGGACCAGAACTATGGAAGTGTCCATAGTCCCGAGTGGGGTCTCCTTAGGGCTGGCAGGACTAGTGAAGTATGGAGCCCCACACAGAAGGTCTGAATCTACCCCCCAGCAAACTCTCTAACAGCTACTTTCAGCTAACAGAGTACCTTTAACTGGCTACTCTGTGGGACACCTCTGACCTGTCACCTGCTGGGCACCCTTTCTACCTGGTCACTCTTGGAGGCCAGGCATGACTTTATTGCTGGTGCTAGGCCTCTTCCTGGACTGTGTGGCTCTTTCCTCTTGTTCACTCTTTCCTGATTGTACAAGAGAAATAACTACTTGTCTCTATTTCACAAACACTTAGTGGAAAAAACAAACATTTTATACATATAAACACATATATCCAATATATTCTGTATTAATGTTATACAGTAATTATATTATATATTATATCTGTTGCTTTGCTAAAATATGTAGATTATATATATCTTAGTGTATTTGGATATACACCATTATCCTATTTATTTGTCCTTCTTTAAGCAAAGTAATAAAAATATTATTCATGTTCAAACTGTGATACTCTGTCCATTGAGAGTCTTTTGAAATTGGTTCTTTGTCCTCCTAGCCTGCTCTGGACATTTAAAAAGCATAAAAAGTTAAAAGATGCTCTAGGTCCATCAACGACTATGTGAGGAGCCCAGGATCCTTTTCGCATGGGATAGTATTAGAGACTGAAATTTGGGGGTTGGAGCGTACAAGTATTGAGGGTAGACAAGAGTGATGCTCCTTAAGGCTATATCGTTATAAGGTTATAACCTTATAACCTTAAATATTTCCAATGTAGCATGTAACTTCATACAACTATTTTCTTCATGTAGACAGAAAACTGGGAGTAGTATTCCTTATTAGACTATTAAAGCTCATCTCCTGATCGGAGTACCACAACAAGGAACTTACCAGACTTGTCCTTCTGAATAGCTTTATCTTCAAAGTAGCAGAACATTACCTGGAAGCGGTCAGGATCTGTTGAGCGCAGTACCCTAGCAAAGAGAACAGTTTGGAATAAATTTTGAGAAATCTAGCCCCTCCCTGTCACAGATGTGGTACTGCCCAGAACTGGTGAGGCTGCGAAGAACCAATAACCCACGCCACTTCGAGGGTCATGTGCTCACGCTGACTTTCTGGAGGGAATTACCCACCCTCTCTCATAACGTTCCCACATCGTTCCAACCAGCAACCCACCACTAGTGATAGATCTTAAGGGTTATGTCCATAAGGATTAAGAGTGCTGGCTAAATGTTCATCGAGAGACTAGCTGGCTACACCAAAGTACACTCATTTAATGGCACATCACGTAGCCACCAAAACGAGAGATGACTCCATATGCACCGCTACAGAAAAACACCCAAGATGCACCGTTCCATGAGACAGCAAGATGCGGGGGAAACAGGGACAGCACGATGTCAGTGACAGATTTCCGGAAGGCCTCCATGTGCCTTCGATGTGTAGGATATGTATGTCTGCATTTATAGACAATTTCTAGAGAACTTCTAAAAGGGAAAGTAAAACTATCAAGAGTGGGGATCTCTGGATTCAGAGCCAGGAAAGTGAGATTTGTATTTTTCATCTTGAGCATCTTCTGCACCATCCCAATGTTTTCCTTCTCTTTTTTATGTGCCATTTTCACTTTTATAGTAGCTGTTTGGGACTACTTAGTTGAGGGGCTCCACTAAGATAGCACGGCCCGTGTGTACACAGGCAAGTGCTTGGTGGAGTGCATCTGTGGGCTTCTGCACTGACCTTTGGTGAGTCAAACCTTAGTAGGGCAGGCCGGCTGGCATTAAGCACATGTGTTCCTGAGTGCTCAGGTTCAGAGCTTTTTTTTTTTTTTTTTTTTAAGATTTTATTTATTTGACAGAGAGAGATCACAAGTAGGCAGAGAGGCAGGCAGAGAGAGACAGGAGGAAGCAGGCTCCCTGCTGAGCAGAGAGCCTGATGCGGGACTCGATCCCAGCACCCTGAGATCATGACCTGAGCCGAAGGCAGCGGCTTAACCCACTGAGCCACCCAGGCGCCCCTAGGTTCAGAGCTTTTATATGATTTCTTGTATTGCCAACTTTGCTGTTTGTTTGTTTATTTATTTATTTATTTATTTATTTTAGCGAGAGAGATTGAGAGAGAAAGTGCACATGTGGGGGGGATCGGGGCAGAGGGAGAGGGAGAGAGCATACAAAGCAGACTTCTGCTGAGCACGGAACCCAAGCTGGGCCTCGATCTCACCCAAAGCTGGGCCTCGATCTCACCCCAAGCCAAAACTGAAGTCGAGTACTCAGCTGACTATGCCACTACAAGCCCCCACTTTACTGTTTTAAAGCTCTTGTAATAACCAGTGGCTGGGAACCGAAGCCAGCCTCCTGAATAAAGGCTTCAGGGCTGCTTCTCCATGCTGACAATGCTCTCAGAGGCCTGGCAGGCAACCTGGGATGGGAGTTGGGCTCTTGAGAGCTTCCTGGGGGCTGTTCCCTGATGGTCTTGCTCTACCAGCCCACTCCACAGTGTGTCCTGAGATCCTGAGAACTCCATTCATGGGCACCCTTGTGGGGAAGCAGGAGACAGCCCTGTCTGTGGGCACATGAGGCTGAGAGGGTCCGGGGACATCTCTTGTAGCCATTCAACCTCGGAGCAAACCAGGTTTTTGGTCTGTGTTGGCTTGCTTGTTTTGCCTTGGTTGGTTACTCTTTCAAAATATATTCCTTATAGAAAGGACAAGAGGGAACTATACTAACACACATAGGGAATGGTGGTGGGATCAGTGGTTTTTCCTCTCTACTTATTTCTAAGTTAATGTGTAATGTTCTTATATTACTTTTGTAAAAAAATGAAAAAGCATTTTTTTCAAATTATAATGGAAAGCATTTGCAGTTTCATTTCATGGCTCTGTAGTACTCTGGGGGAGAATGGGTCACTAGTTTTCAAATTCTGCTCTGTTGTGGCACCCTCAGGCTACCAAGAGGCAGGGAGGAAGGGACAGGGCAGGAAGGTGGGTGTTCACCCCCACTCACCCAAAACAGACTTAATCTATTTTATACGTTGAGCTTCTGAGCAAGAGTTCTTTTACCAGAGGGTTTCATGGCACCAAATAAAAATTAAAATGGTGGCACTGGGGCACCTGGGTGGCTCAGTGGGTTGGGGCCTCTGCCTTCGGCTCAGGTCATGATCCCAGGGTCCTGGGATGGAGCCCCGCATCAGGTTCTCTGCTCAGCAGGGAGCCTGCTTCCTCCTCCCTCTCTGCTTCTCTGCCTACTTGTTGTGATCTCTGTCTGTCAAATAAATAAATAAAATCTTTTTAAAAAATGGTGGCATTCACCAAATATTCCCCTGTTATGAACTAACACTTTCTTTTTCAAACCACTGGTAAACTTTTTCTATAACTTATTGCACCTATCCTATGATTCAACAAATGGGCGACATGTAACCTGATCTTTTCTGATGACAGGGACATATCATTCTGTAGCCAGTGTATTCAGCTGCAGCCCGAGGGGCCCTCAGGCCTTACCACGGTGGAGCTGGAGCATTCACACAGGCAGCAGTGTTCTGAACGCCCTAGCTGCTTCTTCCAGCCATCATTTAGGAGAGGCAGCATGGCACAGTGCTTAACAGACTACTTGGATCTCAGTCCTAGTCATGGATTATTATCTTAGGTAATTAACTAAATGGCTCAGTGTCTCAGTTTCCTCACCTGTAAAATGGTATGTAACACTGCCTTGGTAGGTATGTAACCTACCAACACATTGTTGGACAATGTGTCAATACATGTAACTTAGCACAGTGCCGGTGTGGCATAAGCACTCAATCCATGTTAATACTGGTATTGTCACGATGACAATTATTAGAGCTGTTAGGTCTGCTGTGATTACACATGCATCCTGAGCGCCAGGCACCTGTGGGACTGTTTTGGGACAGGCCCCTTCCCACTTCCCATTTGCTGTTTGTAATCAGCTGTGGTCCTACAAACCAGTGCAATGAAGGTCTTCGAACATGCTCAGGGAGGGCCAGTTCCTAATGTGGGCTCTTGCACAGTCCAATGGACTGTTTGCGACGTCTATATTGACTGCTCAGAAGGCTGTTCCTTATAAGGAGAAGATGATAGGGGAGTTTAGATACCTGGGGATTTATAAGTTGCAGTGTTTGGTGCCCAATAGGGAGGAGCACACAAGAAGAGTGGTTTTGGTTTTTGCTTTTTAAGAAAGCTTGCATGTGTTGGGAGGAAGTGAAAAGAGTCCCATGCCCAGAAGGCAGAGAAGTTTAAAAATTAGCTCCGGCGTGGCTGTGCTGGGAGGCAAAGGCCTGGGTACCTCATATATTCCAGGCGGTAAACAGACAGGAGATAGGTAGACATGGCAAAGTCCAGCTTGTTGATGAGGGCGGACACTTCAGGAGCAGGGTCCAGCAGGTTGATGATGGTGCTGCGGAGCTCGCTCAGTTCAGCCTGGGGGGAAAGAAACACTTGAGGGCTCACACAGGCGCCCAGGGGGAAGGTGACCCTCCCCCCAGGAGCCACGGAAAGCATGTGATAACAAGGACAATGAAAGAGAGCTTAGTGAAACCCCTGCCCCACATCATCCTTCCCTGGCAGGGTGAGAATCCTTACGGGGGTGACTGTGTCGTTTTTCATGGCCGAGTTATACTGGAGAACAGAGCGCAGGGGCTCTTTGCTGGGAAACGTGAGCAGGGGTGACTTGGTGGCTATTTCACAGACCCCTTCGTACCATTCTTCTGGCCAGAGTCCTGCAAGAGAGTACACATGAGTGAGACCACCACCTTACTCCAGAAGCACTGAGGGGCAGGTGACACTGACCATTTCTGGAGTCCTGGGTCCTTTGCGCCAATTTTCGCCTAAATGCGGCACAGAAATGAACTTGTTTCCTAACTCAAACGGGTTTTTCCTAAGATACAGAGCACTGTCAGAACCCTAAACTACATCTGGGAAGTGTAACATTTACAATCACAGCTGAATGCACAGAAAAGCAGCTGAATTTGGGCGAATTTTGAGTGCATGCACATTCATAATTAGGGACTGTTCTGTCTCACCTTTTTATTCACGCTGCACTCTGTCTTCCCCGGGGCAGCGAGGACCCTCTTACCTGAGCCCTCCACTGCAAATCCCATCAGCACAGAATAGAGCCAGAAGTCCCGGAAGAGTTTCTGCAGCCGAGGCTTGGCTTCTTTGATGGGAGGTAACCTTCGGGTGAGCTGATGCGCGGAGAACAGAGGGAGAAAAGGTTATTTGCTCACAAGCCGTAAAACCTACAGATGTAAAATCAATCCCAGATTCATTCTCCAAGAATCAGTCAGTCATTTTGGGTAGGAAAAGACACAATGAGCAGTGACCAACAATTCTAGTAAATACTCCCCCATTCAGCAAACATTTATTGAGTAGCTAATGTGCACCAGGCACTGCGCCTGGGAGGTGAAAAGCCCCATTCTATAAAGACCTTTCTGCCGAGTTTGGAGGCAGGTGAGGAAATCATCACAGTGTGGCAGTTCCTGGAGAAGGTGTCACAGGTCTCAGTGTTACCGTGCAAGTAACCCTAGCCAGGCAGTGAAGGGGGAGCAGGCTGTCCAGCCATAGGGGTATCAGGCCCAAAGCCTGGGCCTGGGGAGGCTGAAGCTTAGGTGAACAGCTGTGCCTGGAGAGACAGGGTGATCATGAGAAAATTTGTGGGTTAAGGAGAAATGGCTTTCAGATTGGGAAGCACAACTTTTCCAACAGTCATCTTGGGCAGAATTCCAAGATTTAAAATAGGTAGAGGCAGAGTTGCTTAGGCGCAGCAGTGAGAGGCTGAAGTCCCTGCATCCTTGCTCCAGATGGTGTTGTGCCCAGTGTGAAGCAGGGAGTGGCTTGTAGGTTGTGCAAAAATGTTAAACTTGTGCACAGCGCCTGTTGGACAAGTTGGTCCTCACAGAACCCCCAGAGGATGTCAAGCTTTGTAAGATGACAATCAAGCTACAAGAAGGGGTCTCTGCTATCCAAACAGTCATGAAGGCCAAGGACAAAGAGGTGGGGCACATGATGACACCACTGCTGGGAGGGCAGGGGACAGTGAGAGGGGTGCCTGCACCTGTAGCTGGTAGGACTATAAACTGGTACGCTATTTCCTGGAAAGCAATCTGGAAAAATGTATCAAAAATTCTAAATAGCCCCATCCTTTCACCTAAAATTCCATCTGTAGGGATCTATAAAAAACATTTTTTTTTTTTCTGATTTAGGTACAAAAATGTTGCAACATTTGTTAGAATAGAAAAATAAAGAGGAAAACACTAAATGATTACCTGAACGGGGCATTTACATAAGTTACAATATATCAGAAACTGTATTTTCTAAGAATATTTGGTGACACAGGTAGAACTTACATCAAGTGAAAAAAATGCAAAATGCATATAACATGACATAGATTTAAGGTATATGTATATAAATACATGTACATAGAAAAAGAGGGGAAATCTCCAGTTGCATTTTAATAATGATTATTTCTGGGTAGCTGGGTTGGCAGGAGCTTCTAGTTTCTTCCTTAATGTTGCCTGTATTTCCTGGAGTTCTGCCATAGATATGTTGCTTCCACAATCACAGGGAGGGTACAGGTACTGGCTTAGGGCTGACAACATGCTGTGAAGGAGAGGCAAGCAGGCCCTCCCTGAAAGCCACTAGGGTGCTGTGCCCTTGGAGAGTGTCAGTCAAGATAGGGTGGGGGCTGCAGGGTGGCCTGTGGGAAGGTGCTAAGGAGGTGGAGAAGCACTGGGGAGGGCACTGGTGGACAGCACTGTCTGAAGGTAGAAAGGACACTGCCACTAAAGCACACCTGAGGGGCTTCTAACTTGCTAGTGGCCAAAGATGAGGGTCTGAGGAAAAGAAGCTCTGGGACTGAATCTGAGGTGATGGAGCTCCCTAAGATAAGGTTGCAAGAGATGGTAGAGGCATAACGGGGCTCCCAGACCAAAGCCTTGGCTTGGTATTCAAGGTCAATGTGGCTAAGAGGTTCTGATGTCCTGTAAAGAGAACTTGCCTTTGGTGGTTATGGTCAGGCTTTCAGAATATTTCACTCTCAACTGGATCAGGGGCCCCCATGGTTTTAGAACACTGAGAAAGTGACTGTCGAAAATTTATCTCCACTTTGTGATCTTACTACTCCTCACCCTGAGAATGCCCTGCCTCCCTCCTAAGAACTAGGGCTTGGAAGTGCCCTATAGGTTCTCCCTGTACTGATGACTCCATCACACCAGCTGAGATGGCTCTGGTCCCCAGGAAGGGAAAACTGTGGTGGAATCACAAAAGGCCCCAGAAGTGCTCCAAAGCGACCTAAGATAAGGACACAGTATACCCAGGCTGGTTAGGACTGGTTGAGACATATTCCTGTGCTTCAGGAGAGACAGAAAGCAGTGAGGAGGTACCAGAGAATGGCTAGAAGATGACAAACGGATCCTGTCTGGCCCCAAGACAGGACAGGCAAAGGGTAAAGGAAAGGGCTATAAGATAACTGACCCGCTCTCCCCTAAGATCAAGGTCAGAGAAAAGTCTGAACCAGATCAAGGAGTCCAAAGAGACATAACAACCAAATGCAGTGTAGGATCCTAGATTTTATTTTCTTTTATTTTTTATTTTTAAAGATTTTATTTATTGGGGCACCTGGTTGGCTCAGTGGGTTAAGCCACTGCCTTCGGCTCGGGGTGTGGTCTCAGGGTCCTGGGATTGAGCCCCACATCGGGCTCTCTGCTCGGTGGGGCACTTGCACCCCCACCAATCCGCCTGCCTCTCTGCCGGCTTGTGATCTCTCTCTCACTGTCAAATAAATAAATAAAATTTTCTTTAAGATTTTATTTATTTATTTGACAGAGAGATCACAAGCCGGCAGAGAGGCAGGCCCAGAGAGAGGGGGAAGCAGGCTCTCCACCAAGCAGAGAGCCCGATGCAGGGCTCGATCGCAGGACCCTGAGCCAAAGGCAGTGGCTTAACCTACTGAGCCACCCAGGTGCCCCTGGATCCTAGATTTTAAAAAGCTGTCAAAGAAATCGTGGAGAAATCTGACTGGGACTAGAGGTATGATGTAAGACAGGAGTGAGTTTTCCCAGATGTAACAGTGGTGCCGAGCACCTCCCACCCAACAATTTAGGAGAGCTAATTGTCAGGAAGGGCTGAAATCCAGTTATTTCAACAGTGGGATACATGCTCAGAAATCTAGATATGTAAAAAACATTACCAGTTCGCTTAAAATAACCTAAGCAATACATACTCATAGAAAAGAAATTCCAGCAAAGTATAAAGAGGAAAAAATGAACACTTTTCACCTGCCTCCCATTTCCAGTGTTAAGAGTTGGCTGCATCTCCTTCCAGATATTTTATGTGAATAAACTCCATATGGTGAAAGAGACAATAGCAAAGGTTTACTAGCATTGACCAAGTGCTGGGCGCCAACTCTCTGTGCTTTCTGCACATTATCTCAGCATCTCATCTAATTTTCACAGCAACCTTATGCAGCAGGTTTAACTACTGTCCTCAGCTCAGACAGAACAGAGAGGGTGGGAGGTGGGATTCCCACCAGCGTGGCCAGCACAGCCTCGGAGAAACCCAGAACAGATGGTGGGAGCACAGCAGCTGTGTGGTGGGCCTAAGGGAAGACTCTGCAGAAAGAGCACCCAGTGCCAAGGCTCCAAGAAGGGCCGGGCTCAGAGTGTGTGAGAACAAGGTGGAAATGGAGGGAGGGGCCAAGAGTAGATCACATGGGGTTTATCAGGCCCGGGAGGAGTCTGTGCAGATGGAAGGGCCTCTCTGAGCCTGCATGATGGTGCCCATGCTGAAGTCCCAGTGTTGAGCAGGAGGAGTGGAGGTTCTGAGAAAGCGGTGTGTGACCACAGCTACTGAATGCTGGCTGACCTGGACCCAAATCCAGCCACACCTGTCAACTCTTAAACACAACGGATAGCCCTCTTTACATGCCAGAAATTTCTCAAAATGAACAACACACAGACGCCCCCTACAGGCTTCTCACACACTTAGAGAGTCCCCAGAGAGTCCTGTTCTCCATCAGAGGGACTCTGGGTAACAAACACACTCTTGGGTACCAAAATCAGGGAGGAACGCTCTGTGATAAGCTGGTCTTCCAAACAATCCAGAATATTCTAGTAATAATGTTTTAGATTACAGAATTTAAAATGAATGTTAAAGAGTGATCCCAGGAGCACCTGGGTGGCTCATTTGGTTAAGCATCTGCCTTAGGGTCAGGTCATGATCTTAAGGTCCTGGCATCGGCCCCATATCAGGCGCCCTGCTCAGTGGAGAGCCTGCTTTTCTCTCTCCCTCTGTTCCACCCTCTCCCTGCCTCGTGCTCATCCTCTCTCTCAAATAAATAAAAAATATTAAAAAAAAAAAATGAAGGGTGATATTAGCTCCACAGATCCCTGTGAATGCCTAGATGGGCCGGAGTTTGGGGAGCTCTGTTTAGTAATACCCTATCTGTCCTGTAACAGCTAAGGAAGCTGGACTGCAGCCTGGCACAAAACACAGCGAGTGAGACCTAGCTGAAGAAAGTTCTGTACCAAGTTCTCCTTATACTAGAGATCACTGATCACATTCTCTCCCTTCCACTTTTTACAGAGGGACACATCATGGAAGCATGGGGACACCTGCCTAGCAGCCGCATCAGGCCTAGAGACCAGACCACGGCCAGATCACCTGAGTGGGAGAATCCAAAGCTGGAAGGCAGATGAGTGGGCCTCTGCTTTTAGGGAAGCATTACAGCTACCCCCAATGCAACCCAGCCCCTACAGCTCTGAGGAGTGCCTCATTATGTGGTGGCTTCAGCAAGGATTGAGCCCACAAGCACGTTGACACAATGACAGTCATGCCTTCAAAACACCAGCTGTACCAGAACTAGAGCAGAGGAGTCAGAAGTCACTCAGCAGAGATCAAAGACCCAGCCGAGGGGGGTTGTGCTGACAAAGCTAGTTGAATGGTATTTGATTTGGGACATATTTACTTTGAAAAATACCCAACACCGGCCCAGCACCAAAGTTCACATTGAAACCCCGCTGGTGACCTTGGCTCATTTCATCTCTGCAACACCACTTCTCAGAAGCACAGAGGTGAGTTTGGTTTTTAACATTTCTGCCGATTTTAAATTCTTATTTGCAATGGTTAGAGATGGATAACATGCATTTCTCTATCAAACTACAAATTCAAAAGCTTTCTACACTGTTTTAAAAATGGAAAAATGGTTTTGTTTTTTAGTCTACCTAATATAACATTCTGTCAGTAACATTACTGACACAACTGACAAAATTGAAATAGGAACTAGAATAGGAAAGTATTGTACCTATGTTAAATTATCTTAAGTATGTAATGGTGTTATGATGGTACATGAAATATCCCTGTCCTTAGACATTTTTCCGTGATATATTTGAATTAAAAGTTAAAGCGACATGCCAAAAGTGACCTACTCTCAAAGGTTTCAGAAAAAAAAAGTTTATGTGTGTGCCTGCCTGTGTACACACCCATACGCACAGATGTGTATATATGGAGAGAAAGCCATAAAGCAACTGTTCAAAATACAAAAGCTAGTGAATCTGGGAAAAGGGCGTACAGGGGCTGTTCTCTAGGTCGGTCTTCCTTCCTTCCTTCCTTCTTTTGTTTCTAAGATTTTATTAATTTATTTGACAGAGACACAGTGAGAGAGGGAACACAAGCAGGGGGAGTAGGAGAGGGAGAAGCAGGCTTCCTGCCAAGCAGGGAGACCAACACAGGGCTCAATCCCAGGACCCCGTGACGATGACCTGAGCCGAAGACAGACATTTAATGATTGAGCCACTTAGGCAACACTTATGTCGGTTTTTCAACTTTTCTAATGTTGGCAGTTATTTCAAAATGAAAGGTTTTTAAAACTTCAAGCAGTCTCTTCTCCCCCATCATATCTGCCTTCTTTGGGCCTGAAGACATAGCCAGGAGGGACTGAGATATCCAGGTGTTTTGCTTTGATGTGCAACCAAAAGGCCAACCTTGCTCCATACTACTGGCATGAGAAAGCACCATATAAAGTTCTCAGAAAGGCAAACTTTTGAATGATTTTCCTTTAAAAAATATTGCTTCTCTTCAAAAGTAGTCACCAGGATTTAAATATAACCTAGTGATAGTTTTAAAGTGTCTTATATATAGGCACCTGGGACGCTCAGGGGGTTAAGCCTCTGCTTTTAGCTCAGGTTGTGATCTCAGAGTCCTGGAATCGAGGCCCGAATCAGGCTCTCCGCTCGGCAGGGAGCCTGCTTCCCCCCTTTCTCTCTCTCTGCCTGCCCCTCTCTGCCTACTTGTGATCTCTTTCCTTCTGTCAAATAAATAAATAAAATCTTTAAAAAAAAATAAAGTGTCTTATAAAATTGTTATACTAAATGGCAGAATGACAGGAAGACTGACCTTTTATTATTATTATTTTAAGATTTAATGTGGCAGAGGGAGAGCACAAACTGGGGGAGAAGCAGAGGGAGAGGGAGAAGCAGACTCCCTACTGGACAGGGAGCCTGATGTGGGGCTCGATCCCAGGACCATCATGACTTGATCCAAAGGCAGATGCTTAACTGAGCCACCCAGGCACCAAGACTAACCTTTTAGATCCTTAATTTCGGTTCAGAGAAAATATAAGAGTTTTTTTCTCTTTCCTCTGAAAAGGGAATACTGAACACTATTTTTGGCTTTTCATCACCTAATGCATCTTATACAGAGTATAAGAAGCTTCCAAATACACTATATAAACACAGGATAAAAAACATGAACATCTTCACCTCTGCCTCCTTATCTGGTCTCAGATTCCTTTTCCTGAACTCCTATTTATTCAAGTTGTTGTTTTTTTAACCTTGTTTTTGCCTGAGAAGGATCTTCCTAAGTGCAACCTAGCAAGGAGACTTCAAGTTGCTCGCTTTCTTCTTTTCTAACTTTTTACAGTGTATTGCTGTCAATATCCATGCCCAGTTCTATCTGGAAACTGGCCCAGTTCTACCTCCAGCCAGACACGTCAGAAATGGTTTTTCATGCCTGGGCCAAGTGTACAGCACCGCAGCCTCGGCTGGATGCTAGAGGAAGGCTGTAGGGTTGGAAAAGACAACAGACATTTTCAAAGTCAGAAACTGAGGTGACTTGCTCCCTCCAAAGTGTGTGATTTGTAAGTCTTTCAGTGGTGATTAGAACAGCATTTGAGCTGATTATTTTCATGGTACGGCTGGGAAAGACCCAAGGAGGAAGATGGGGGTGATGTGAAGGTGGGTGGGCAGGGAAACCAGTTCTAGCGCTCGGAGGCAAAAAGGCAGAGGCTCCACTGCCACAAACAGTCATACAGTGACATAAGGCTCAGGATCCTGGTATATAAAATGCTGGAAGGATGATGTTAAGTTACATAGATTAAATTCCTTGCACAGCACCTGGCATCCAGCAAATCTCTATCAAGAGTCACTGCTGGGGGCGCCTGGGTGGTTGGGTTAAAGCCTCTGCCTTCGGCTCAGGTCATGATCCCAGGGTCCTGGGATCAAGGCCCGCATCGGGCTCTCTGCTTAGTGGGAAGCCTGCTTCCCCCTCTCTCTGTGCTGGCCTCTCTGTCAAATAAATAAATAAAGTCTTAAAAAAAAAAAAAAGAGTCACTGCTGTCATCAACATCAACAAAACTGAGAGCATCACAAGTTGGGTATCTGTATACCCAGGCCCAAATTCAGACTAACAAGTCCAAATGTTTGCTGAACAGACACCAGTAATTCTTTTTTTTTATTTATTTATTTGACAGACAGAGATCACAAGTAGGCAGAGAGGCAGGCAGAGAGAGAGGAGGAAGCAGGCTCCCCGCTGAGCAGAGAGCCTGATGCGGGGCTCGATCCCAGCACACTGGGATCATGACCTGAGCCGAAGGCAGAGGCTTAACCCACTGAGCCACCCAGGTGCCCCGAGACACCAGTAATTCTTATCTGGCCTGGATTGGAACCAGATACTCTGGTCCTCCAATATCTAGTTAACGGGAGATGGTTCCACACACACAACAAACATGACAAGATACAGTTCTTCTTCCCAGGTTGTTCAGAAGTGACACTGGGATCACATACGATGGTATAACATTATAAATGCCTACCACTGCTGTCCTGGTGAAACACAGAAACATCAAATAATAGCTCATCTACCCAGGATGCAATTTATAGGCAGGAAGTAAGCAAAAGAGAGAAAAAGCCACTTGGCAGGTAAAACTGCTCTGACAAGACATGACAGGTCCTTCCTTGGAATAAGGCAGGGGATGGGTAAAGACAGGCTTACCACAGTATATGTAGTAAAACCTTATTTATTTGACTTTATTTATTTGAGAGAGAGAACATGAGCGGTGGGAGGGGCAAAAGGAGTAGTAGACTCCCCTGCTGAGCCGGGAGCAGGACATGGGGCACGATCCTGGGACTTCGGGATCATAATCTAAGCCAAAGGCAGACGCTTAACTGACTGAGCCACCCAGGCAGCCCAGAATTCATCTTATTTAAATAAAGGGACTTCCCCTCAGGCCTTCAAGCGAGAGCTTTCCAACATCATTCTCACACAGACCTTATAGAGCTGGTAAGATTACTCCCAACCCCATGCTCAAAGCAGTTAAGGAAAAAAGATTTAGTAGGTCCTCCTGACAGCATCAGGAGTCAAAGAACAGATGGAGAGAAGGTAGGACACCTGTGGTAAGCCAGACAGCCTCACAGCCTCTGGGGCTCCAGGGGAAATACAGGCTGCCAGCCACCTCTCACTGGGCACTCAGAGGATCTCTGCATTATGACAAATTCCAAATGTTATGCAAATTGCACAACCCCAAATAATGACACAAATTTCACGTATCTTTAGAATACCTGTTTGCAGAAAGCCTGGCCTATACGCCTTTTTCACTCTCTCCACTCAGGCCCCACCTCCCAGTGAAGCTTGGTGAGGCTCTCCTGGCAGCCCGCTCCTACCACAGGAGGCAGGGCCACACCCCAGCTCTGCACCCCTGCTTTGGTAGTGTCCTTATGAGAACCCCCCTGCTTTACTGCATGTCTGTTCCCTGTCTAGCGGGCGGAGCCCCTTGGTGGGGGTGCCTCCAGTGCCTAATAAGTCGTTTGGAAAACAGGAGAGAAAGTTCAGTGAGTGAATGAAAAAGAAACTCCCTGGGAACACTGAGTCTGCAGGAATCTATATGGTCGCAGTGTTGTAAATCTTTGCAGAAAAGATTCTCAAGCTGGGGCCCACAGCTCCTTCAGGTAAGTTTATAAAGCGACACAAATGTTAGGTATCTGTTTATCTTCACCAGCTTCTCTTAAGATGTGTGATGGTAAAATGGTTAAGGACTGACACTCCCAGGGCATCTTCTGGGGTCAAAGCTATAAGGCGCCAGTGGTTGGTCTGCAAGCCCACCTTTGACCCTGTCGCTGGTTTTCTCTCCCAGCTTTAGCTCTGCCAAAATGAAACACCTTTTCCAACCCCTCTTCGTTTCTCTCATCCTAATGTCCATGTGTGGGAGCAACAGCCTGACCAGTCAGCTTGATAAAGGAGGGGAAGATTCTCCATCCGCAGACCCCCAATGGGGGAAGTTAAGTAGCAAAAACCTGAGCATGCCCCTTCTCCCTGCCGACTTCCACAAGGAAAACACGGTCACCAACGACTGGATCACAGAGGGGGAGGAGGATGAGGACTATCTGGACCTAGAGAAGATATTCAGCGAAGATGATGACTATATTGACATCATTGATGCGGTTTTGCCAACTGATTCAGAGGCCGGTGCTGGGAACATCCTCCAGCTCTTCCAAGGCAAAAGCCGGATCCAGCGTCTCAACATCCTCAATGCCAAGTTCGCTTTCAACCTTTACCGCGCACTGAAGGAGCAGGCCCGTTCTTCTGACAACATCTTCATAGCCCCAGTGGGCATTTCCACAGCCATGGGTATGATTTCCTTCGGCCTGCGGGGGGAGACCTATGAACAAGTGCACTCGATTTTGCATTTCAAAGACTTTGTCAATGCCAGCAGCAAGTATGAGATCATGACCATTCACAATCTCTTCCGTAAGCTGACTCATCGCCTCTTCAGGAGGAATTTTGGGTACACACTGCGGTCGGTCAATGATCTTTATGTCCAGAAGCAATTTCCAATCCTGGATGACTTCAAAAGAAAAGTAAGAGAGTACTACTTTGCAGAGGCCCAGGCGGCTGACTTCTCAGACCCTGCCTTCATATCGAAAACCAATAACCACATTCTGAAGATCACCAAGGGGCTCATAAAAGACGCTCTAGAGAGTATAGACCCAGGTACTCAGATGATGATTCTAAACTGCATCTACTTTAAAGGTAAGAAATTGCTTTAAGTTTCTCAAAACAAACTTGTGACATATTCTTTTAGTGTGCAGCTGGACTGAGCATCAAGAACTATATTCTCTAGCTCGATTTATCCAGGAAACCAAGTCACAAGGTCAGCTCACAGGGAAGATCAGGATGAGGCGATGGCAGCAGCTGACCCTGAGCCCTAACTCTGTGCTCTATGCTCACAGAAACTTGTTATTTGCATCTCATTTTACAGACAGAGCCGCCAAGGCACAGAGAAGTAAAATGATGCTCCCAGGGCACATTATGTATATATGGTGAAAGCCAGTAAGAGGCAGAGCCAAGGTTGCAGGCCATCTCTAGCGCTTTGCTAAATAGGAAGAAAAAAATGAAAGATGTTTTAAGCATTCGGCCAACTTGGATTTGGGTTTTTCCCCATCTCCTTTCCCAGTTATCAGTAAGCAGGAATATGGACAAGAGGCTGAAGACAGGTGTCTGAAAACTGTTCAGCTTGACTAACATTAATACCTGCAACTCCTTTTAGGACCCTTGCGCACTAATGGGAAGGAGAGGTGGGGAAATAAATTATTATCTCCAGACCAACTATTCTGGGCCAGACAAGTAAGGAGGCCATTCCCTACCCCCAAGCCACTACACAGACATAGGACCCCTGGGATCCTGGAAATAAATGGGCAATGGACTTGTAAAATCCAGACCTCATTCACAGCACCCTCAATGGGACTTGAACTGGAAGAAACTTCTACCTCATTCTACAAGCCTAGAGAGCCAAAGGGCAGACACTCGAAACACGTCCACATCTCAATGACTCATGGTGACATATAACCACTCTCCTCTCTGCCACCAAAACCTGGTGGGCACCAGCTAGAATCAGTCCCTGAGGCCTGGGAGGCTATGCTGCCTTGCTAGTTAGCCTAGCACTAGTTATGGCAGCCCAGGGAGGCAAAGGACAGGCATCCTCTCTTGGCTGCCACTCTGGGGTGGTGGGGCTGCCGAGGGAGGCCCGAGGCCTTCCAGCAGCTAAGCCAGGCAGGCATTCTGCCAGATGGGCAAAGTAAGGCTGAAGCGGCCAAGACCAAAGGAGGAGCATGGAGGCTGAGCCAGACCCCTGGGTTTCCCTCTCAGATGCCAGGCGCACTGCTGGCCTTGTAGTGGGTATTCAAAGGCTGGGGCTCTAATAGGCTTGTGACAGACACACAGACACATGCCATATATGCACGCATATGGTGAACACACATATGTGTTTAAGAGAGACAGTGTGAATGTAGGCAGCAGGGAGGAGGAGAGGGAGAAGGAGAGAAAGAATCACAAGAAGGTTCTACACCCAGCACGGGGCCTGAAGTGGGGCTCCATCTCACCACACTGAAATCATGATCTGAGCTGAAATCAAGAGCTGGGCGCCCCCCCCACAAATATACTTTTTATTACTGATCTTAAGTACATGGAAGTGAGCAAACTAAGCACCGGCCTCCCCACTTCTTATTCATGTGGCCTTGGGCATGTCATTCAACGTGTCTGGGACTCAGGTTCCTCACCTTTATTAGAGATGATAACACTTGCTCTGACAGGGTTGTGTGCAGCACTGCAAGGCAGAGTGATGCAGTGCTAGCCTGTTTTGTGGCAAGAGCTCAATGAACTTGAAGGAGTAAAACTGCAGATGTCAACGTCATCTATTAGGTAGGTATGATACTGCTAGTGACATTTATTCTGCTTCTGTGAGCAACTAACCTATGTTTAGGAACAGCTTTAGAACAGCCAGTATAAGTTACTTGGGCAGCACCTGATCCATTGGTCTGTGGATGAGTGCCCCAGACATGAGTGCCTCTGCACTAGGCTGGCCGAGTGATCAGGAGCAGGCAGAGAAACACAGCAACAAGCCATTCCCGCCATCAAGGACTGCAGAATGATGAGGATAGTCGGTTTATAACCTCTGGCACATTGTAACCAGTGCCACGCCAAGGGGTTTAAGTGGCAAACATACGTGTATTCTTTTCCCCTCGTGTTGGATGGTCAGTTAATTTACCACTGGAATCAGAGGGATGAAATACCTATAGCACCCAATCTTTCACGGAGGGTTTTTTTTTTTTTTTTTTAAATCACGGATGCTTATCAAAAGAAATGACGGTCTAGAAATATAATTTTAATCACTAGTTCCTCAATGTGTTACTAATTTGATTTTTTAAAAAATATTTTATTTATTTGACAGAGAGAGAGAGAGAGAAAGAGCGCGAGTGAGCACAAGCAGGGGAAGCAGCAGGCAGAGGGAAGCGGAGAAGCAGGCTCCTCGCTGAGAAGGGTGCCTAATAACACAGGGCTCGATCCCAGGACCCTGGGCATCTGCCCCCCAGAAGCCATGGAGGAGGCTTATCTCATCCCAGTGGCTCTACCTACTAGCTAGAAACCCTGAACAAGTTATTTTGCTTCTTTGTGCCTCAGTTTCCTCCTCTGTAAAACAAGGCTTATAATAAAAAAAAACACGCATCTCATATGGTTGCTAGGAAGAGGAAATGAAGGATATGGGAAAGATGCTTGGACAAATGCCTGGCACACTGCCAGTTCTCAGTTGTCAGTCAGCAGCCATTATCATAGTTACTAGCATCTGAGAGACGAAACAGACGTGCACTTACTCCTGGACACACGGCATTATTCCCAAATCTGACATGATGATCTGATGGCATCATCAGTGTATCCTTCTAGTCCCGATGGAGTCAGAGTGGAAAGGGAGGAAAGAAGCTCAAACAGCAGCCATGAGCAAAAAGCTGCTCATTTTACAGGTCAACAAGTAAAGGTCCAGGTACATTTGGCATCTTGCTATAGTCAAACAACCAGTTAGTTCCCTCATCTAAACCAGAATTCATTCCAGTCTAACTTCTCTACCATTATCATACTTCCTACGAGTATGTCAGCATTCTGACCTTGGAATCATTTGGAATAGCAGTCCTCAAAGTGTAGTCTCCGGACCAGGAATTAGCAAGAATGTGCTAGAAATGCAAGTTCTTGGTTCAAATTAGACCTACAGAACCAGAGACTCGGGGGTGGGGGGTGCAGTCAGAACAAGCCCTCCAGGTGTTTCTGATGCATGCTCACATGTATGGACCTCGGCTTTTAAATAGTATTTTAAGAAAAGCCCTGTTCTTGTTGACTTTACAGGATCCTGGGTGAATAAATTCCCTGTAGAAATGACACACAACCACAACTTCCGGCTGAATGAGCGAGAGGTGGTCAAAGTTTCCATGATGCAGACCAAGGGGAACTTCCTGGCAGCAAATGACCAGGAGCTGGACTGCGATGTCCTGCAGCTGGAATATGTCGGGGGCATCAGCATGCTCATCGTGGTCCCGCACAAGCTCTCTGGGATGAAGACCCTCGAGACCCAGCTGACGCCCCAGGTGGTGGAGAGATGGCAAAAAAGCATGACAAACAGGTACTTGAGGTTGAATGTTTGCTCTTTTGATCTTTGGGAAGCGGGAGAGACCAGAAACACTGGGAATTTTAGTCATTTCAAGAAGGGAGACGTGTGCATAAAAACCCAAGAACTGCCATCTTGGGCCACTCTTCTTAATTCACCCCAAATATCCTGCTCAGTGAGAAGCAATCAGACAGCATCATATGACAGTTTCAGATGTGGGGGGCAGGTGACTTAGAGCCAGCTCAGAAACAATCCCGGCCCTGCCACCTACTTGCTCTAGAGCTTTGAGCCCTGGCTTCATCACTCATAGAAGCAGCACGATTCTGACTTCCCAGGATTGCAGAGAGACCTAGAAAAATGACTCCGAGCACCCACCACAGTGCCTGGTGCCTGCGATAAGCTCTTCCTTCCCTGTGCAGGAAATGCTGTAGGCCTCATAATCTATTCAGGACATGTTGTTCATGATTTTCCTCTCTCATTACTCCAGAGTCAAAACTACAGGTTTTAAGTAGTTACTATGATTATTAGCGGAACATGGCAGAAAATATAGAGAAGTAACATTGCTGTTTTATTGGAAATTGGCTAGGCCCATATTAAGATGTGAATCTGGTTCAGGTCTCCTTTTGTGACAAGAATGCAGAGAAATGGAACAAACCCAGAAGAGGGCTCTTAGAGGGAGGTATTCGCCCAAGGAATCAATGAGTCATCAGGCCCTGTCAATTTTTCCTTAGAAATGTCCCGTCAGGACCCACCTCCTTCCTAACCTCACTGTGACCTCCACCCTGAGCCAGGAAGACCTAACCAGCCTGCCCATTCCATTCCTCAAGCCCCATGGCACTGGCCTCCAAATAGCGTCCCCACTGGTTCCAGCTCTTCTTCTCAGAAGCTCTCTATGGGCCACCTCCCCACAGGATACAGCCCAGCTTCTTGGCCAGGCCCACAGACACAGTCCCCCAAATGTCCTGCTTCGTCCCTCTTCCTTTTTCCTCCCACTGCCCAGTGCCCCTCAGCATGCCAGCCGGACCACGGCTCAAGCTCCCTCCAGGCTTGGCTCAGGCCATCTCTCAAGCTATGGGCAGCCTTCTAAGCCCCAGGAATACCCCCTCCTCCTCAACCCCTGCTGGATGGCTCCAGTAGTTAGATCTGTCCTGGTTGTGCAGACATTATCCTACCACCTTTACCATTTTGCTGCTTCACACACAGGAAAGGAAAAGTTTCCTGTGTGTAAAGCACACAGTTTGCTTTCCTTGTCAAAAGGAAAGCAAACTCTTCAGCTGTGTCTGATGTCTCTTTATCCCCTCTGTGTGCTGGACTTGGCCCCATGGGCAGTGTAGTTGCTGTTTATCCATAAGGACTGAACATGCTGAGACAAGGACAGAGAACTAAAGTTTAGCACTTTCCAGCAGGCGAAGGGTTCTTTTTTCTGTACACTGATCAGATATTCAACTGCTTATTTGACAAAATAAGAAATGTGTAAAATCAAGGACCCAAACAAGATAATTATTTCAGATATCTTTCAAACCACAAACCAGTATAGTTCTGGAGCTCACCTGGAAAGCGGGCCGTGAACCCCACAGTATGGAGGAAATGACTACCTAGCACTAACGATGCCTCCATTTTAAGGAACCGGAATTATAATGGATGGTCTTTCCCAAAAACTCAATTGACAGTACTAGGATATTAATTTCAAGAAGTGCTGCACCCATTCTGTGGTAAAAGCAACCTGGGGTTGATGGGGAAAATAAGGTTGTGGACATTTGAGGGAAAAACAGGATTCTTTTGGAACTTGTGGTTCAATAAAACTGGGCCCCCTTTTCTTCTCTGCCCAGAACTCGAGAAGTGCTTCTGCCAAAATTCAAGCTGGAGAAGAACTACAACCTGGTGGAGGCCCTGAAGTCAATGGGGGTCACGGCACTGTTTGACAAAGACAGCAATATGACAGGAATCTCAGACCACAGGACCACCATTGATCTGGTATGCTCTCCCCTTGTCCACCCTCCACACTTCTCCCCAGCGTCTGCCCCCAGCAAAGCCTCCCTCCTGCCTCATCTGACTTCACACATCAGCAGTGCTGAGTCTACCAGACACTGAGTGGGCAGGGTAATCTGTTTTAGGAAGCAGCGTGGGAGTGAGCCTCTTTCCTGCTGACTGCAGAAAGAGAGGAGGTGTGCCCCGATCTGTGAATCAGGTACACCCAGCTGAATCATGAAAGACCCGTTAAAATATATGCAGAGAAGGTGCATGACCTGTATGCTGAACTTGAAATAACAATAGATAGTCCACAAAAAAAGAAGAGAGTATCGGTCCCAAAAAAACCATGCAGATCCAGGCCCCACCCTCCTGGCAGTGCTCCTACAGTGTGCGAAGGAGACGGGGCCTGTAGCTGCCATCCTGCTGGCAGACCACTCATACTATGACGACCACCAGGAGCGGCTGTGGTGCTGGAGTTTAGAGATATGCATTGTTTATATGACACAGACTCTGAGCGCAATTACTGCATCTGGCAGGAGGTGAGAGAGACCTTCAAGGGTCATTCTGGCCAGCTATGGTTTGTGCCTTGTATGTGGCATTTCCACCCTGAATGACAGGAGACTCCACTATATCGTCTATCCCTCTGTGTGCCCACTGACCTTATCTGACAACTTTCCTTTCCACTTTGAAATAGTTCAAGCACCAAGGAACCATCACGGTGAACGAGGAGGGCACCCAAGCTGCTGCCATGACCACGGTGGGGTTCATGCCGCTGACCACCCAAGTCCGTTTCACTGTCGACCGCCCCTTCCTCTTCCTCACCTATGAGCGCCGTACCAGCTGCCTGCTCTTCATGGGGAGAGTTGCCAACCCCACCAAGTCTTAAGGTGGAGGTCTGGGCATTTCAAGTGTCTCGGGGGGCACCTTGTAATCCTGGTTCCATTCTAACAAAGAGAATGGAGATGTTTTGGCATCATGGCTTTCGTGGTTTATGCTACCATTCTGAAATCGTCGCCCACAGCAGAGAAGAAATTTACAAATGACTGAGAAGCTCATCGGAATCTGTTCAGCATGGTGAACAAGGCCAGCAGTTCATAGAGGTTAACGTACCTGTGATAAGTCAGCTGTTACATAGGGTGTGTCAGCAACATACAGACCGGCTTCCTCCTGCCTCCTCAGTGCAAAGCTATAGAGGGCTTACCTGTGTACCTCCTTTCCCTGCTGTCCCCATTCTTGAACTTTTGGCTCTATCACTCAAACTACCAGCGCTCATCTGGACACAGAATACAGAAATGAGCTGCAGGACTAATTTCTCTCATCCTCTCCCAAGGATGGTGCCCAAGACAGAAGCAACCTCATGACATTTACGGGGTGCCCTGGGTGTTAGGGCTTAATTCTCTCAAGGCCTAACCTTGTGAACTGATGCTAAAAGTCATCTATACTTCTGCTGTCACCTCACTGCTGCCCAGAGGACAGTGTGTACACATGGCCATGCCTTCCACCTTAGAGATAAATAAATATTGCCACTTTTACTGTGTGTCTGCTATAATTCTCTACTTTTTGAGGCTCAGGTAACTAAGAAAAGTCAAATTCAAAATAGCTGACATTCCCAGGAATGACAGAGGTGTACATAAAACAATTTGAGTTCTTCACAGTGATTCAGATGCTACACAGCAAGCATATTCTTCGGAATCAGGACGTGGTGAATGTTGCTAAATCCTGGAGGAAAAGATGCTGTGGATGGGGCTTTGTAGAAATTCCTGAAATGCCAGTCTTGATGTGGGGCACATGCTTTGGCTTTCATCCCCGGACCAGGGAGACCCTGAGACGAGCTCCCATAGTGGGTCTGGTATGAGAAAGCAAGCGACATTCAGATGTCTTGATGTTTCGCTACTTGGGTAAAACGAGTGAAATTCAAAAAGATTGCTCAGAATTCAAGGCTCCTGGTGCCTCTGCAGTGCTGTGCACTATGGGCAGTAACACTAAGAGCATCATAAATACTGTGCGTGCAGCTAACTATGACCCCCAGAGCCCTGCAAGAGAGGCTTTGTCTTCTCTGCATCCAGGGTAGAGCAGGATTTGAGCACAGGTTGGCTTGACTCCAGAGTCACCCACAGAGTCTTGTCACGGAGAGCTTTGACTCAGTGAGACCAATACTAGTCATGGTGGCAGAGAAAGGAGAGCACCTCACACTCCCCACTGTAGGGGGCCACTGTGATGGGTTTGTCTGCAGGTTATCACTGAGTCTTCCCACCAACACTAAGAGGTTCACACTGTTATCCCCTCTTTTTGGCAGAAGAAACAGCTGAGGTCTCAGAGGAGACATGATCCGCCCCAGGCCCTGCTGTTTGTTGGTAACTCCTCTCCACCTGCTTCCTTTCCAACTTCCCGCACCTCTGCCTCCTGTATCTCCTGACCAGTGCAGGGTGGAGGCTACGTCTTTGCCTATCACACTTCCAGACCTCTAGGGGAGCCCTGAGTGGGCTGACACCCCACTTCTTGAATTCCTTCTCCAGTGCATTTCCACACTATCCTTTCCTGGTGCTTGTTCCTGCTTTTCTGGTCCTGCTGCTGGTTTCTCGTGTTCCTCCTATTCCTAAATGTGGCTCTCTCAAAAACCCCGCCTATAGCTCTTTGCCATGTCTGTCCCCGACCCAAAAGGTGACCATCTCCCTTCCAATGTGGCCCGCCCCACCTCTGCTGGAGCCAGCCCAGGCTCCTCTGTGATTTGGCCCAGGCCAAGGCCCTCTAGCCTCCATGCTTTTCGTTCACCTACATCCGCTCAGAATGCACCCAGACCCTCTCTTTCAGGAACTAGCTGATCCAGGTTTAGAGGCATTAGTGTATTAATTCAGAACACAGACCCTGAGCCAGGCTTCCTGGGTCCCAACCCTGGCTCTGACATTTAGTAGCTGTGGGACTCTGAGGCAAGTTCTGTACCTCAGTTTCTCCACCTGTAAAATAGGGATAATAATAGGGGCGCCTGGTTGGCTCAGTGGGTTAAAGCCTCTGCCTTTGGCTCAGGTCATGATCCCAGGGTCCTAGGATGGAGGCCCACATCCCTGCTGAGCAGAGAGCCTACTTTCCTTTCTCTCTGCCTACTTGTGATCTTTGTCTGTCAAATAAATAAATAAAATCTTAAAAAAAAAGTCTAAAGAAAAATAGGGATAATAACAGCACCTACTTTGCAGAACTGTTGGAAGGATTAGGTGAGTTAATGACTGAAAGGGATTTACATCAGTGAGAGAGAGAGAGCAAGAGTGAGAGAATGAGTGAGCACAAGCAGGGGGAGCAGCAGGCAGAGGGAGAAGCAGGGTCCCTGCTGAGCAGGGAGCCCAATGCAGGACTTGATCCCAGGACCCTGGGATCATGACCTGAGCTGAAGGCAGCCGCTTAACTGACTAAGCCACCCAGGTGTCCCTTGTTACTATCTTTGAGAGAGTATCTAGCCCAGGGGCTCTTGACTGGGGGGCCCTGGGCGGGTTTCTCCCACTCAACTTCCGGAGAATAAATTTGAAACCTTGTTAAGAGATGCATTTCTATGGAAGGAGAGGGCAAGGGTTTCAAAGGAGTCCATGATCTAAACCCTGTTAGTCCACAACTTTATAGGCACTGAGAGAATAAGTAACTTGTCCAAGGCCACAAAAATTACGAGCGGCACAGGTAAACGAGCTCTAAGTGAAGTGCACAAGTTTTTTCTGAGCAGGAGGCACAGCTTGGCAAATCACTAGTTTACAGCAGGGGAACACACAGGACTCTTAAGCATTAGACACTCTTTCTGGTGCTTGATTAACTAAAGGGCTAGACACTAAGAAAAGCGATTTAATCAGTGTTACTCCTGAAGAGACACTATTCTACAAAGTTGCAGGTCAAAGATCACCAAACCTACTGAAGGAGCCTTATAGATCATATGACTCAGTCTCCTGTGATGCCCTCCAGGCTCCTAAAGTCACTGAGAAGTCACTGATAAGCTGCATATGGACAGACACCCGGGCTTCCTGCCTCAAATCCACTGGCACTTCCACTGAACAAAATAGCGGGAGACAATTAATCATCAAAAGATTCAAACCGGAGTATCTTCTTCCAAAAGAAAGGAAAGAAAGAAAAGATTAAAAAAAAAAAAGGTAGAAACTAGTTTCTCCGAGAGGGTCCAAGGGGCAAACCAGAAGGCAAATGTAAGATCCCATGATTCTCTGTGCTCTTTGTTGAGCAATAGAATCAAATATTTGTTTCCTCCCCCATAATATAACCATTAACTTTTGTTAAGACTACAATACTTATTCTATTCATGTAAAAGGTCACTGCAGCGGATAAACAAAGTATTTTAAGTCAGTGTGTGCTTGCCTATCGTTGCTAACAATCATGCTGACACTGACCCAGATGGGCACTTCAGAGGATCATCTTCATCTTTTCAAGAAGCTTTATGGGCAGAGCAGGCATAGAGAGGTTGTGATGCTCACCCAGGATCCCACGCATAGGACCAGGAGTCCAACCCTGGCCTCTGTGACCTGAACACCTATGTGTTCCCAGCCAGCCTCATCGGTCACTACTCCCAGAAAGTGCAAAGTGCCCCCTGCAATTTCTTCTATGCAGTTATTAAACTCTAAATGACAACAGCTACACATGCTTGAAAGCTCACAGGCACACGGGTCAGAGAACTCTGGTGTTCGAATTCATGAGAATTCAGGGATTTGAGTGTCACCCCAGACAAGCCCCCAGGCTGCCAAAATCTGCTCTCTCTTGGAGCCTGCTGCTGGCCCCTCTCCCCTCCGACAGTCTGAGAGAGTGCTATGGACTTTATGCCCCTCACTTTTCCCTCCAGGCCAAACAAAGAATCTATGTAGCATGGTACTTCTAAAACACAACTGTACACTAACCAATACTAAGTATAAAGTGAAAAAGTTTATGTTTTTAAAAACCAACGGACACAGTGATGAAAAATACCGCAGCAGAGAGTCCTGGCCGTTCTCAAATCCTCACAGCCTATGGGAGGCACCTGATCGCAGGTGTGAAGGTGGTTAAGGTCCCCAGGGAGAGGGAAGAGACACCAGTACAGGAAGGCATCGAGGGCTCGGGCAGACTTGTAGCCCACCCCCCACCCCCTCCAGCACACGCAGGCAAAGGAGACTATCCTGACACAGATGCAGCAGGGGAACAAGCAACTTGGCTTCTGCTCCACAATCAGCGCTTACAGGGCAGGGGATCGGGAAAGAAAAGGAGAAGCTGAAGGAAGGTGAATGGAGGCAGAATGCTCCACAAAGTGCAACCTGTGACATCTTAAAGGCAAATGATAATAAACCAGTCAGCTCCCATTTTCATCCACCTTGGCCAGCTAAAATCAGACCCCTAAAGTTCACCGATTCCAAAAGATGAACACGCAGACTGCAGTAAGAACAGAAGCTGAGATCAGGAGAGGTGCCTTTCTGTCCACCTGCTTGACCTCTATAGCCCTGGGTCACCCTGACAGCTCAGAGGTCAACCCCTCTGATGTTCTATGTGAAGGGACACATGTGTGAGTGTTCAAGACTCAAACTACGGAGGTTGGGGAAAGGTGGGAAGGAACTGGAAGGCAGAAGGAAGACTTAACCAGAAGGTAGGTTTAGTGGAAGTTAGAGAATCAGAGATGAAAACAAATATTAGAACCTGGGACCGTGGCTTAAGAGTGGCAGCTGGGGGACGCCTGGGTGGCTCAGCTGGTTAAGCGGCTGCCTTCGGCTCAGGTCATGATCCCAGCGTCCTGGGAAAGAGTCCCGCATCGGGATCCTTGCTCAGCCGGGAGCCTGCTTCTCCCTCTGCCTCTGCTTACCACTCTGTCTGCTTGTGCTCACTCTCACTCCTCTCTCTCTCTGACAAATAAATAAATAAATAAATAAATTAAAAAAAAAAAAAAAAGAGTGGCAGCTGGGAACAACTGAGAAAAGGGAAAACAACTTCTACAAAGGTCATTTGGGAAGAAAAGGCTGCAGGTTGAGACAAGGCAAGATGAAGAACGTTGTGGCACAGGACAGGGCCTAGACTGTGAGCTGCCACCATGGTGGTGGGTGGGGCTGTGCTCCAAAGTATAACCAGCCCTTTGTGTCCCCTGTGGGAGCAGGATGGGGATAGAAGCAGAGCCTGCCCACTATTATTCAGAGGCACTGGAGCAGGGCAGAAGACACAGGGCGAACCTGGAGCCACACCTCAGCTCTGGGAGCCACACAAGAGAGAACCAAAGTGCGTTTCCTAGTCAACCGGTGAGGAGGTTCAGGCAGAGCACGGAGAATGGGAGTGAGGGTGTGACCACAGCAGGCACATACAAGTGAGATTGTCATAGAACAGCTGGTGGCAGCAGAAACACAGCCACATGTACAGAATCATTGGGCCTCCAAAGAGCATTTTGCTAAGAAATTTGCTGTGTACCACTAGGCAACACTAAAAATATAAGCACAGTATCTTAAGTTTAAAACTACTCAGTTAATTAATACTCACCACAGCAATTACAGGAATGAGTACACCCAAGTTCCCTGCGCTGCTAGAAGCCTAGAAAGTAAAAGAATTGAGTCACTGAAAGCATGAGTTCCTTTCATTAAAAAAAGACATAATGTTAATTTCAGAGAAATAATGAGATATATAGATAGCAATATATAAACACGCTCACTCAATATAATTTTTTTTTTAAAGTAGGCTCCACACGGGGCGCCTGGGTGGCTCAGTGGGTTAAAGTCTCTGCCTTCAGCTTGGGTCATGATCCCAGGGTCCTGGAATCAAGTCCCACATCAGGCTCTCTGCTCAGCAGGGAGCCTGCTTCCTCCTCTCTCTCTGCCTGCCTCTCTGCCTGCTTGTGATCTCTATTCTGTCAAATAAATAAATAAATAAATCTTAAAAAAAAAAAAAAAGTAGGCTCCGCACCCAGTGTGGATCCTACTTGAACTCATGACCCTGAGATCAAGACTTGAGCTGAGATCAAGAGTCAGATGCCTAACTGACTAAGCCACCCAGGTGCCCCAACATCATTTTAATATCAAAAAAATGGAAACATGCCAAACAGTAGAATGATTATGTAAGTTATAGTACCCATGTAAAATTAAATACCACACAGGTATTAAAAAGACAACTTTCTGGGTGCCTGGGTGGCTCAGTCATTAAGCGTCTGCCTTCGGCTCAGGTCGTAATCCCAGGGTCCTGGGATAGAGTCCTGCATCAGGCTGTCTGCTAAGTGGGAAACCTGTTTCTCTCTCTCCCACTACCCCTGCTTGTGTTCCCTCTCTTGCTGTGTCTCTCTCTGTCAAATAAATAAATAAAATCTTTTGGAAAAAAAAAGACACCTTTCTGAAAAATATCTAGTCACTTTGGAAAGTGCCCACAGCAAATTTTAAATGGGAAAAAAATCATGATTTCAGAGTATTCAATGATATAATCTTGATCATGTAAAATAAATATATTTCCATAAAGAAATCTAGGAGGAAGTCTATCAAAATGTCAATGATGAGAGACGCCTGGGTGGCTCAGTCAGTTAAGCATCTGCCTTCAGCTCAGGTCACGATCTCAGAGTCCTGTGATTGAGCCCTGCTTTGGGCTTCCTGCTCAGCAGGAAGCCTGCATCTCCCTCTCCCTCTGCCTCCTCCCACCCTACCCCACACTTGTGCTCTCCGTCTCCTTCTCTCTCTCTCAAATAAATAAATAAAATCTTTTTTAAAAATGTCAGTAATGAGTACATCTGAGTAGAGGAATTACGGGTGCTTTTTACTTTATCAGTTAACGGTTTCTGATCTTTTCTATAATACACATATATTCTTTTCAAGTTATGGAAAATTTGGGCATTACATAAGAAATAACTATTAAAAGGTAGGTTCCCTGGTTGGACACACAAATAAGGCTATAAACTATAGTGCACACCGATAAGTCTCAGTTCTGGAAGCACTCACTCCAGGACATTCAGTTTATTTTTTCTGTTAATAGCAGCAGCCAAGTACATTGAGCACCACTGCATGCCGGGCAATTCCAAGCATTTCATATGTAATAACTAAATCTCTGGGGGAGAAAACGGGGTGTGAGTAGCTTGCCAAAACCCTACAGCCACTCAGCCATGGGGACAGAATCTCAAGCCCTGCCTCCTCCTCTCTGGAAACTAACAGCTTCCCAGATACGCGATGACTGGGAAGAATTGTTGTTTCTTGCTTTTTCTCTCTCTTTTTTAAAAGATTTTATTTATTTGTCAGAGAAAGACCACACACAGGCAGGGGAAACAGCAGGCAGAGAAGCAGGCACCCTGCTGAGCAAGGAGCCCGATGCAGAATTCGATCCCAGGACCTTGGAATCATGACTGGAGCTGAAGGCAGCTGCTTAACCGACTGAGTCAACCAGGCATTCCAAGAATTGCCATTTCTTAATTTATAATCATGGCTCTTTGTCTTCATTGGGGCACATGTTGGCCAACCCCCTCTCACAGATTCGGCAAGCCCCCTTATTCTCTGAGGCCCCATCTTAGGGGGAAAGCACAGCAGTTGCTCAGTAAACACTGGGCTGTTCTCTGCATGATCGCAAACAGGAACTATTCTGCAAAGAAAAGGATTCACAGCTCTGTACCTGGAAGGTAGAAAAGGGATCCCTGCACTGTCAGGGCAACAACCCTCACTCCCAGCCCATGAATGAAGCACTACATCCTGAGTCTGGAGAATGTAAATTTGTAGCAAGAGCAGACAGAGAGGAGCAGCCCTTGAGTCCAGGAGCGTCATTCTGGGCCCTGAAATACAATTTCCAGGGGAGGCAAGGAGAACGACTCCTGAAACACTCCTTGGACACATCACAGCCTCTGCTTTCTCGGCTGCCAAGTGTCTCCCTTCATCTCTGAGCAGCCCTCACTTCCCAATGCCCAAGGCCCCATTGGGCACGACAGATGCGTCTGTCCCTTGTGTATCAGGATGGCCTGGCTGTGCACCATCCTGGGAGATCACTGTCCAGGGGTTTAGCAGAGCAAATCTGAATTAAAGCGAAGGCTCTTAGGACCCCTTCTCGCACCAGCTATTTCCCCCTTAGCCAAGATTTTCACACAGAGGGCTAAAAGCTCCTTTTCATTCAGTTTTCAATTTAGCTGTCACCTCCTCAGGTCGTCACACAGCCTGATCTAAAGCACTCCTCTACACACTGCCCTGTTTTGGCTTTGCTGTCTGTAGGAGTAGGCCCCTTGTCTGCCTGTTCACTTCCGTAACCCCAGCACCTAGAACAAGGGTGAAGAAAGATTTGGCTGTGGCCAAATCTGACCCACACCTGTTCTTGGAAATAGAGTTTTATGGGTGCACAGCCGTCCATTCTTTAACTGGCTTTATGCTACCAGGACTGAGCTGAGTAGTTGCAACAGAGACTCTACGGCCCACAGAGCATAAAATAAGTATAATCTGGCCCTTTAGAGAAGGTTGGCTGACCCTTGACTAGGCACACAGTAGGTAAACAGTAACTGTCTGGGGAAGGAAGGTGGGAGGAAAAGACAAAGGAGGATGAAGGTGGTGGAGATCTGGTAGAAAGAATGGCACCAACATGACAGGTCAAAGAGGACATGATGGGGTAGGGAGCTTAACCTGCCTCAACTTCCCCAGTCTGTCTCTTTGGAGGCTCAAGACCTGTCATTTTATCTGTCCCGATGGACCTGTCTCCCTGGATGGCCCAGATTAGGTCAGATCTGGCCCTTCTCATGTTGTCACTGTGTTCTGATGAAGGCCTCCACCCCCTGGCTTCATGATGGCGGAGAGAAGGAAGAGAGGAGGTTTGGGGGAGTCCATACTAACGAGGCTGCTGTCACTTACCACCCTGGGCTAGGGGAGGTAGCTGTCACAAGCCAGACATGGTTCTACAAGAAAGCCACCTTCTCCGAAAACTTGCCAGCAGCCCCGAGAAAGAACCTTTGTTCTTGCTGTTTACCAGATGCCCCGGGGTGACCGCCCTTCCTCCCTCCCTACCTTCAGGGCAGGCCCCTTCTCACTGGCCCGCTCGCTGGCCCGCTTTCCCTCCAGCCCCAGCTGCACAAACAGCTCCAGCAGGTTCATGAGCAGCTCGTCCACGAGGTGCTCATCCTGGATGTTGGCTGCGATGTTGGCCAGGGCATTGATCACCGCCAGGGAGCAGTGCCTGGTGGGGAGAGAAATGACAGCTGCTACAACACAGGGTCTGGACTGCAAGGGTGAGGCCAGCTGACTCCTGCCTCATCACGCCCCTCAGTGCCTGTGAATGAAGGAGCCCTCCAGGGGGGATGAGTGTCTCTGTGAACACCAGCTCCCTAAAGGACAGTCAGCTGCTACAGAAATGGCTTTAACCTCTCCTGACATGCATTAAGGGCCTCGGGGAACTGCTTAGGGTCCAGAAATCCACACTTATAGAACTTGTGAAGATCTTAGGACACTTCTGAGTGTTGAAAGACTACTACATAGCTAAATTCCTATAAATCCTCAATTATAGGAAGCCTTAATTCACTATTACCACCCATGAAACTTTCCTGTGACGATCAGCTTCTTCCCCACACTGCCTCCACCATAGGGCTGATGCTAGTATTAGTTCACATCAGGCACTCAGGAAGCACTCAGTGGCCCTGGGACAACCTGCATTAGGACAGTGCTAGTAAAGGTAAGCCCTGGATACAAAGCTGACAATGCGCCCCCTGCCCAGAGAGTCACAGCAAACCAGCAAGGCTGGCCAGACTTCTGTGGGGGCAGCCAGCACCTGCCACTTCTATGCTGGATGACCTCAGGAGAGTGGCTCATCTTTGAGCCTCAGTTTCCTACCAAATAAAACAAGAATAATAGAATTCCCTCCTCACAGGGTGTAGGATGAATGAAACACTCCACATGAAGCACTGGGCTCATTGCCTGGCCCGCAGAAATCTCCCAGCAAACAGCACACCCTTCACAGACACGTGAAATCCTGGGAGGTAAGGGCAAACGGATGGCAGTAAAAGCCTCCACTGGTGAGGAAGAAGACAAACCACTTGTGGTAGCGGTAAGACTTTATGGAGGTGGAGTCAGAAGTTGAAGAACTGGTAGGCATGGAGAAGGCCAAGTACTGCATACAGCAGCGAGATGGAGGCAAGGGTCAGAAGGACAAAGACAAGGAGGGGAAGGTGTGAGGACCAAGGAGGTGCAGAAGTCACTTCGGGACAAGGAAGCAGTGAGGGAAAGAGGTGTTTTGGTCTGTGAGTCAGTTTCTTCACAGAGACCAGAGATGAATGGACCATCCATCCCCTTTCCAGATAAAGGGGAAAGGAGCTGAATGCCTCCCTAAACCAGTCCTCAGGCTGTTCTAGTAGCCTGGGCTTGAAATGGAGGCAGTAAGAAGGCAAAGGAATGACACCACAAGAGTGTGAATTTATCAAGAGCTTTCCTGTAGGTGGTCTAAATTACCCACACAAATGGAGACAGGTGTTCATTTGACAGATGACAGAAGAAGAAACGAAGGCACGGAGACGGTGATCTTTTTCAAAGGTCACACAGCCACACTTCCACCCACTAACGTAAGTTGGAGAGAAGCTCAGAATGAGCCCTGCACGTAAAGGTCAGAAGGAGAGAAAAGAAATGCCAACAAAGGGGCACATGTCTTCCCTGCCCCTTTCTTCCCTAGGTCTGTCAAACTCTTGTGAGATACTCCCGATGTGGAAAAACATGACCCTGCCCTCCAGGCGTTCACAGTAGGGGCAAGGAACAGGCAAGGAAGCATATCTTAGTCTGCCAGTAAAACTGGCCAAACTTTACACAAATATCAAACATCTGAGGATGAAAATGTCCACTCCTTCCGACCCTCCAAATCCCACCTCTCTGAATCTATCCTGAGGAAAGCGTCAGAGACACTCACAGATACACAGCTATTAGATCGTTGGATGTAGCGCTTACCAGTGGGAAACCTGGCAAACTACCACACCTCCAAGCTAGGGACTGATTAGATCTCAGTGCTGCTCTATGATGGGACACTCCGCAGCCATTAAAGGTGGCACATGGTAGAAGGTTAACGGCATGGCTGATGCACTGGTACATAAAAAAGCCTACTGGCTGGGTGGACACTTCGTTGTCAAGGGAGGGTCTGAGGTAATGACACTGAGATGCTCAGCTCCTAGTGGCACTCGCTCATTTCCTGCTTGTGCATGTGCTGATTTGTAGCATATACTGCTTTTGTAGGAAAAAAGTTTATTCAAAAGACAAATCCCCAAACCTCACACTTTTAAAGGGTGCTGAAAACTGTCATGATCTAGAGTGACAACGAGGTCTAGTGAATTACCTGTAGCCATGATCCTTGTAATCTTTAGTGGCTGAGTACACGACAGAGCTGGCCTTCACGCTGATCTGCTGGAAGAGATTCCATACTTCCTGATAAATGTATTGCTGGAAGAGAGTGAGGGACACAGTTACCGTGGCATGACTTCCCATGAAAGCCCTTCCTTGGAACATGAAAAAGGCCCCTCTACCATCATTCAGAGAAAGAGCTTCTGGAATGTATGGACCATAAAGGCCCAAAAGAACATCAAGGGCACCCGTTCCTAAAGCTTTCAGCAAACTTCACAAGCTAAAAGGGAAATGGTTTCAACTTAAATTCTATTACATGTTATTAACATCAGCAAGAAATGAATTTAAACCTCCTTTTCCCAGCACTTAGGGAGCCATCACTATTCCTTGTTACTTGGAAAAAAATCTCCCTATTCACTGTCAGGAGAGCTGTGAGAATTTAACTCATCTGCAGGGTAAATTTAATCTATTTTTGCACTCCTGATAGTCAAAGGGTAATGGGTTTTACCATAGGTCCTGCCTTACGTTTCCGGTGATAACCAGGCAGCCCAGCTGGTCAATGATGAGCACATCAAGGGGGGAGGGGGGCTGGCAGAATTTCTGCTGCAGGATCTGCAGAATTGGCTCCATGACCTTTGGGGTGTCCCTCAAGGCCACCGCAATGTGTCCCAAGGCTCGGATGGTATGGTCAGGAATCAAGTGAGCGTCCCTGTGAGGGGAGAAAGAGAAGCATCCTGGGAACAGTTCTCTGTGAAATGAAGCCCAGAAGCTACAGCCTGGACCTCAAGGTTACCACAGTCTGTCAGATGAAGTGGTCATCTGACAGCGGCTGCCTGGAATCCTTACTTCCAGTAGAAACATAAAGTCTCTGGCTCTACTCAGTATGACACAGATCTTTCTCTGCTCCCAAACAGTGGTCCAGGATCAACATTCTAAGGTGAGTTTCACCTTAAATGGGGGGACAGATCTGATGCATGACTCCACGCTCTGCAAGTAAGAAGCACAGAAGTGCAAGATACCAGCCCCTCCCTACCCCCCCGCCAGGCCTGCTGAGAACAACAGGCTGCCCTTTGGGGATGAGACGTACTTGTCACTCTCCTGGGAGATGTAGAGCCGGTTGGAGAGGCTGGCCAGGAAGGCCTCCACGATCACCGTGTCCACCGTCAAGCCAGCTTTCAGGCACCTGGAGAGTGAGGAAACCCACATGGCATGGGGCATCAGAACAACAGATGAGGGTTCTGTTTCTGGTTTTTGTCTCTTTGTCAGGTCTACAGAGTTTAAAAAACTGCTCTGAGCATTTTTTCCCCAGAAATCTGAATGAAAATCATTACACAGAATGAATTCAAAGAATTGCTGCAGATTTTGCCCATTTGATAACTATCTCAGTCAGAAACAGTAACTTCATTATTTGACCAGAACAGTTTACTTCAGAATGTTACACTCACCCTGATTCCAATTTAAAATTTCCAGAACTGTTCCTTTACAAGTTACAGTAACTGGTTCAAGATACATGGTCCCAAAACACCTCAGGGAATATTATATGATATACCAAAGTTTTACTAGTATGAAGAAAAATTTATTTTCTAAAGAAAAGAGGTAATTTTAAAAGCCCATGAAGACACAAAATCTTTTCAGGCATCTCTTGCTTTCTGTGTCTGTTTGGCTCCCATGCCAGAGTCAGAGAAGAGCATCTGGCTAACAGAAAAGGGCCGTCATATTCTCTTGATGGGGTTTCTGAGAGCATGGAGCCAGAATTCAGAGGGAGAGATACATTTTCATATAAATTAAAATGTTAAGTGGTTTCTGAGTTTGGAATGCAAGAGTTCACATAGCAGAATCCTGGGCAGCAAGGACACTCAATCATATAAAATCCGTCCCTTATGCTAAAAATTACAAAAAAAACAGAAAATGTGACAATGTGTCGTTACTCTGGATAATTGGCTGAGAGATAACTCTTTCCATTTTTTCTATATTTCCATTTTTAAATTACATTTATGATCAGGAAAAGAAAAACAAACCTTATTTAAAAAAAAAAATTTAGGGGTGCCTGGGTGGCTCAGTCAGTTAAAACATCTGCCTTCGGCTCAGGTCATGATCCCAGTAAGTCCTGGGATCGAGTCCTACATCGGATTCCCTGTTCAGCCTGGGATCTGCTTCTTCCTCTCCCTCTGCCCTTCTTCCCACACCCCCTCCAGCTTATGCTCTCTCTCTCTCAACATAAATAAAATCTTTTTTTAAAAATTTTTTAATAAACATTTAGATCTTTTTTTTTTTTTTAAGATTTTATTTATTTGACAGACAGAGATCACAAGTAGACAGAGAGAAGGCAGAGAGAGAGGAGGGGGAAGCAGGCTCCCTGCTGAGCAGAAAGCCCAATGCGGGGCTCGATCCCAGGACCCTGAGGTCATGACCTGAGCTGAAGGCAAAGACTTTAACCCACTTAACCACCCAGGTGCCCCAACATACATAAAATCTTAAAAAAAAAAAGTGGGGTGCCTGGGTGACACAGTCAGCTAAGCATCTGACTCTTGATTTCGGATCTAGTCATGAGCTTGGGATCATGAGATTGAGCTCCACATTGAGCCTTACATCAGGCTCTGCACTGAGCACAGAGTCTGCTTGAGAATCTCTCTCTTTTTCCTCTGCCCTTCCCTCCTGTGCACACGTGTGTGCGCGCGCTCTCTCTCTAAAATAAATGGAGAAATCTTTTTAAAAGTCTTCTTTTTTTTTTTTTAAAGATTTTATTTATTTATTTGACAGAGAGAGATCACAAGTAGGCAGAGAGGCAGGCAGAGGGAGAGAGGAGGAAGCAGGCTCCCTACTGAGCAGAGAGCCCGATGCAGGGCTTGATCCCAGGACCCTGGAATCATGACCTGAGCCTAAGGCAGAGGCTTTAACCCACTAAGCCACCCAGGTGCCAGAGAAATCTTTTTAAAAATATCATTAAAAAATATGCAATAATCTCTCTTTTAAAATCGGGTGTAGGTTTACAATAGTCCAAAACAAGCTTTAAAAAATTATGAACATTTCTCACTTTTTAGTAATTTTATCTGAAACTTTTTCCCTTCCTCCCCAGGTTATGCATCCCATTGGCCGGTCTCCCACCTGCAGATGTTGTCAATGGCAATGTCCCGGAGCTGCTCATACATGGAGGGTTGGGTCTTCTTTCCCGACATGACATTCAGAGTTGACTCAGAATGCTCATTGGTTACACTGATTTTTATATCATTGCCAGCAACTAAATGTAAAAATTCAAGTATGTATCTGGTTAAACCTGTCATTTTCCATCCCCTTGTCAATAATTCAAAACCAAAATATATGCTGATCACTTTTACCTTATAAAACAACCCCTCTAAAATGATTTGACCAAACATTTCAGCAACAGAAGTGAGAACAGAAAGGATGAAATTAACATGTTTAAACAAAAGGAAGAATGTTTAGGTTGCAAAGCGATAAATGAGTAACACAAAGATTTCTTAAGAAATGGTTTGAAAGTCCTGATGAACACCCACAGGTATTCAGCCCCAAGGGTGAGCCATGGTCCTGTCCCTGAGGATTACCTAGCTGATGTGCACAAAAATAATACGGGTGGGGGGTGAGTAGAGAGCAGGAGCTATAGAGCCACAGAAATCTCTCCTTGTCCCGGGGTCCAGGGAAAAGTCTTTCACCTGCTTGGAAGTTGGGTTTCTTCATCTGAAGGGAGAGGATAAAGCACCCACCTTCACAGGACTGACAGGATGGTATGAGCAATACAGCATTAGAGCCCCAGGAGGAAGCAGGTGTTAATGAATGCTAATGGTTACGGGTGGCCAGATTTGCTGTGAGCCCATGTCCTTGTCACAGAAATGTGATAATACACTCATGAGGCAGGAATAGGGACTAGCTGAGACCCAGCTGAGATCCAGCATGGAGAGCTCCTGACCAGTGTCTGGAACATGCTGGACTCTCACTTTAGACTGTCTCAGTGATAGAAGGAGCCAAAAACCAAGAGGGACTAGAAGACCCCTCAGTGGTGGCAGGAGTATATGCCAGGGAGGGTGGAGGAAGGAAAGAACTGTAGCCAGATGGGGTCATGTATGGAAAGCCATGAAGAAAGGCATAAAGGAAGAATGAGCCCAAGAACAGGGCAGGGCGCACAGCCCAGCCACAATCTCTTAGTCACGAAACCATAGCAGGCTGGCACACAAGGTCATGTGGTCCTTTTCTTGGACCCTCAGGGACACATGGGATTTAGGAGCTGGAGAGGTGGCTTTGGGTACAGCCATCTGTTACCTGTGTGGTACTGACTGTGGCACTTGTAGAGCTTCACCAGCACAGGGGACGGGACAACCAGGAAGTCCCGCAGAGACGGTGTCACTGAATGTACCACCACCGGGAACCTCTCACACAGGCGGCCCAGACCCTGTAACACACCATCAAGCCATCATACAACATAGGCTGTAGCCAGCTGAGCAGGCCCAAGCAATAGATGCCCAACCTTTCCGACACCTGAGTTGGGGACCAGAAACTTCCAAGGTCAAAACATTCAGGGCCACTTTGCTCTCACGGGGCAGAAAAAGAGGAAAGGAGCATGGTCTAGGCTCTGCTTACCCTAAACAGGAGATATATTGCTAAATTGTGTCCATTTCTTTTGAAAGCAAATTTAGGGGAGAAAGGATACACAACATGATTTCTGAACAAGGGCAGATATGGTTATTGGGATTGGTCAGTTGGCAGGTTAAGAATCTCTGAGAACTGCAGACATTGGGAGGTGTCCTCAGCACTTAGCCTGTGGTCTTGGGAATGGCCCACACAGGGTGGTCTTGGGAATGGCCCACACAGGGTGGCCTCTCCACAGACTCAGCTGCTCATGAAAATCACAGAAATCCCTGGCACACTGTCAGCAGCAGCCCCCCACTCATTGATGAACCGTGTCCACAGCAGGCTCTGGTTCAAGTTCCTGGAGACAACAGCTCAGGTTGTGCTGCTGATACACCAACCAGAGCCTAAAAGATATAACAAGAAGATTCCCCTGGTTGATGGGACCAAAGCCTCACCAGTGTCAGTGAGACTCACCTGCAGACAGCAAATAAGCAAGGGCAAATGAGCAATGATGACTTTGCTGGACGTCTTAGACTGCAGCTTCTCGGAGAGCTTGATGCAAAGATTTTCAGCACCTAACGTCAAAATGAGAGGAGGGTATGAACTATTAGCAAAGGCCAATATTTACAAAATACTTGTTCACCAATTAATCATACAATTAAATGCCCATGGGCATACTTTTTGCAGACTTTATTAATAATGAGTGGCTACACCAGAAAGTATTTACAGGCAGTCAGGCATCCTTAACTGAAACCTCATCTCTGCTCCATCTCTGCTGTTGTGAAAATACCAGCCCATGTGGTGAGGGACTGTTCTCTCCTCTCTGCTGGCCCTGAGCCTCTCATCCTAGTGCTCTGCACATGGCAGCCATCCACAGTCTGCCACACACTTCCCATTCTGCTATTCACTCACCCTAGACAAGCACCTTTTCCTCCAGCACAGACCTCCCACTTCTCCACATAAAAGCCTAAAGAACCATCAAGAAATAAGGAAGAGAACACACAGTCCCTGTGGCCTTGGCCATCACTTCCTCCCGTGTCCAGTTTCCTCAACCTGAGGACAGGACACCGGACATCTTGGGCACCGGCAGGGGCAATGCTCACCCTGCTCGTCCTTCACGGCCCACACCATGAGGTCCACACAGGCAGCGTTTGCCTGGCAGCGAAGCTTGAGGGGGCTCAGTTCATTGTGGACCCGGTCGGCATCGTGTAGAATCTTCTGGAGCTCCCCTTGGCTCGTGTTGAACTGCTCCAGCACAAAATCATGGATCTCCTTCACAAAGGAGGTTGGAAGGTCTGTGGGAAAGACAGCAGGCATTGAGGGTGGAAACAAACCACCAAAGTTCAAGCAGTAACCCTATGGTCTCTCCCACTCTAACAGAAACCCGAAAGGAGTAGGTCTGCTGCCGGCTCTTTTGGTTATAAGAATGCCCACTGAGGGGGCGGCGCCTGGGTGGCTGGCAGTTAGGCATCCAATTCTTGATCTCAGCTCAGGTCATGATCTCAGTGTCATGAGGTCAAGCCCCTGCTTAAGATTCTCTCTCTCCCTCTGGCCCTCCCCACCTGCTCACATAAATACACAGAGGCATGCTGCGCTCTCTCAAAAAAATAAAAAGAAAAATAGAAAGAAAGAAAGGAAAGAATGCCCACTGGGAAGAATTTGAATAGGTTATGCTGGCTGTCAGCATACACACTACTGGGCACTCAGGAGAAATGACCATTTCCCAGGGAAGTGAGAGCCATGCTGTGTTTTAAGCAGTCAATATTCTAAAACTTGAATGTATGAAACACAGAAACTGGGATGTATCATTGCTAGAACTGGTCCCCCTAACAGTGAGAAATACTTTAGTGGTTTTGTTGTTGTTGTTGTTGTTGTTTTAAATGAAAAGGTTGTGGGCTATATCAGCTAAGGGGAAAACTGGCTATTGCCTGAAGATGAGAATTCCCTGGGTACAGGGCTGCATCTTTGGGGCACCCAGAGTTCACAGCTTCTTCCAACTTTCATCTTTGGGGCCTGGAAAAATCAGGAGACTCCCTGTGATGGGAACAAGTCAGAAAAGCCAAGGAAGCTGGCAACATGAGGCTCAGGTGAGGAGAGAAGCCTCAGGGCACCTGAAGGTCAGGTTGGACAGGCCAGTCCCTTCCACCCTTCTTTGTGAACCTAACACTTGCTAGGTCTCCAGCCTGACACAAAGTCCCAGGAGTTTCTGGAACCGAATTAGGAAAACAGCTAACTAGATTAGAGTACGTCTTGTACATCTTGTATAGTACACCTTTTCCTTGACAGAATACTACATAATCATCAAAACTTACGTTGATGGAGAACATTCTATAACATAAAAGAAAGCAGGAAACACATTTTAAAAATGCACAAAATAAGGAAAGGCTAAATTTGTGTGTGTGCACATGCTAAACCATAATATCTGGTAACTATAACTATATAACTATAATAATCTGATAAATAATCTGGTAACTATTTTCTCTGAGTTATCAGATTATAATAAATGCCTCGTTTTCTTATTTTTTTAGCTTTTTGAAATATCTAAAATAGACATGTTAAATTGTATACAAGATCGGGCAATCAGGACAAGACCAACACAGCCATGTCAGAAAAGCCTCTGAGGAAATAAACCCACCAAAGGAGCCATCATTGATGATATCACGGGTACAAGATCATGGACGGATCTTTTTCTTTCTTATTTGCTTCTTCCCCCAAATTTTAGTAATGTGACCATGGTACTTGCGTGTTTTTAAGCAGCCATGGCAGAAGGAAGAACAGACCTGCGGCAGTGGCCTGGAACCCCGTGTCACCGCAGTCACATGTGGGCGCAAACCGTCCCTACCTTTCATGTAGTACAGAGTGTCACGCAGCATCTTGAACATGGCCACGTAGAGAGGGTCGCTGAATGTGGTGTAGTAGAGATCAGCGCTAGGGTTGGCCTGTGAAGGAACAGAGACATGTGACTACACCATGGAAATCCCCGGACCTCCTTCTGCCTTCTAGGGTGAGGCCCAGCTGAGTGAGTATTATATTCCTGATGTAGCATTAGAGAGATGGAGTCACCGTTTATCATGATTCACCATTTGGAACAGTTGAATTCCTCTCCTCCTTCTCTTAAGCATCAGGCAGAGGAAAACAAAAGACTCAGGCTGTTCAGAGATGCCTGTGGGGGGTCACCACTGCACCCTCCAAACCTCCACATATTGTTCTTATGGAAAGAACCACCCTCCTCTCACTGAAAATTCACCATCTTTGGCTGTCTTACAGGAACTGGAGAAGGAGAAAGACAGCCAAGCAGCTGTCAGACCACCGTGAGGTGATCGATTTAAAAGCAGCAGCACAGAGCAAGCTCTCAGGGGGAGACTGTGTGGCCACTATGGGGACACTAAGCTGAAAGCTGACTGACAACCTGTCACTTCAGTCCCCACCCACAAACTCTTCCTGTTCTCTCTACGCACAGGCTCACATCAGGCTGATCTCAGGATGGTGACCCGAACAGATGTACCTCTATCACGCTGGCTACGACTGCGTCCAAGGATTTGAGAACAGGCTCCTCGACGATCTTCTTCACCTGTCAGAGGAAACAAGACCTCGTGAGGCACCTGATGAACACAGGGAGAGACAGAGATGCCGGCTCCCTCTAATAAAGAACAAATCATGTTAACAGATGAAACCACACTGCTCATGAGATGAGAAATGAGATGGAAATGACAGATCAACAACATACCCATTATGGCTTCACATCAAACTATAACACAGATAATGTCCTCAATTCTGCCATCACTTTGAACTTGTCTTCCTGCCATTGAGTGGAAAAACATGAAAACGGGAAAGGAACCAACTCCCTCAAATTTGCTAACATTAGATTTCCATTTCCAAGATGTGAAAGTGTTCAAACTCTAGGCATCACTGACAATGCACCCAAACCTCCTCCCAGACATCAGGGACACCTTCCCAGCCAGTCCTCAGCCCTCTGACTCCTCCTCCTCCTCTTGCTGCAGGCCTGGTGCTCCAGCCCTTTGGAAGCTGCCTAGGTACTCCGAATGCAGTACACATTCTAGATTTCTAACAGAAGCACTTACTTCCACCCAGGCTCTGTACTAGCATTTAATACAGGAATGAACTGTTCTGGCAACCGCAGGGCCTCCTGATAAAACTGTCTGCCATGCCAACTGTAGTTCTTAAAGAAGCTGACTTTCGAAATGTATAGACAGACAATGATAGAAGAAATGAAAGGAGAAGAAATGAAAAACTGCCAAGAAGAAAAGCTAACCTTGAGAAGTTAAAACATAATGGGAAAAAGAACCGCCTTTATAAAAGAGTGTGAAACACGCGGCCTTCAATTGGGATTTCTGACATGAAACTAGGAAGAGTTACCTGACCACCTGAGAAGGCCACTCCGGCCTTTGGTCTGGGACACTAACAGGGAGGAGAGGTTTAGGGAGAGTTTTCCTTCTTGAGGGCAACTTCAAAAACATTTGTAGGCTATTTAGTAATTCACTGTGGCTCTATCCTCAATAATTAATGCCAATGCTTTCATGCTTTGTTATGTGTTTTTAAAGCGGCTCCCCTCCCAGTATGGAGCCCAACTCGGGGGCCTGAACTCATGACACTGAGATCAAGACCTGAGCTGAGGGGCGCTCGGGTGGCTCAGTCGTTAAGCGTCTGCCTTCAGCTCGGGTCATGATCCTGGGGTCCTGGGATGGAGCCCCGCATCTAGCTCCCTGCTCAGCGGGAAGCCTGCTTCTCCCTCTCCCACTCCCCCTGCTTGTGTTCCTTCTCTTGTTGTGTCTTCTATCAAATAAATAAATAAAATCTTAAAAAAAAAAAAAAAAAAAAAGACCTGAGCTGAGATCAAGAGTCGGATGCTCAACCGACTGACCCAGAGAGGTGCCCCTGCTTTAATGTCTTCATACATCTTCAGCCTAAAACCAGCTCCTGCAGGGATTTCTGTTCACACTCCACACTGAGGGAGACCCTCTCATTCTTTTCAAAGATGAAAGTCTCATTTTTAGAGTCTGTCCGTGATAGCATCTTTATTCTTATCTACCCACTTGAATCTGTCTCAAAGCAACTCAGCTCAATCATAACAACTTCAGAGTCCCTGGATCAGAGACCCATCTATTTCAGAATTGGGACAATGGCACCAATGCCTTCTCTGATGCTACCTCAGAGGTCAGCCCAAGGTATCCAAATATGAAAAAAAAGGTTCTGTATTGATCTAAAAATATCAGCCAATGGGGGGGGGGAGTCCAGAGCAATAAGGAACTAAACTTGGGGTCAGATTCCCTGGGCTGAGTCCCAGCCCTGCCCTTGGCTGATGGATCCTTGATGTATCTGGCACTGATTGCCTCACCTCTAAAATGGGGAGGAATCCCCGCCTCTCCCACATGAGCACTAAAATGATTCAATGAAAACGTTACACAAATGACTTCATGTCTTACTCTCTCCTTCTTCCAACAAAAATTTATGACTTCTAAGTCATATTCTGAAATACTGAAAAACTCCTAGTTTTTCTTTTGGAAAAACAAACAACCAACCAGGGTTTGCCGTCCAAGTGGCTCAGTCAGTTAAGGATCCGACTCTTGATTTCAGCTCAGGTCCTGACCTCAGGCTCATGAGATTAAGCCCTGTGTTGGACTCCACACTCAGCATGGAGTCCGCTTGAGATTCTTTCTCCTTTTCTCCTTTTCTCTGTCTGTCTACCTCTGCCCCTCCCCGACCACTCACTGATCTCTCTCTCTCCATGAAAAATCAAACCAAAACAAAAAGAAAAACCAAAACAAAAGCCATGCTTATACCACTAGTGATTTTACTGACTGAGGTACACAGGCTCTGTTTAACCACCGATGTTTTCCTTACCAAGTTTAAGAGTTCTCGAAGCATTTCTAGTGGAATATTAAACTCCTTATAGGTGATGCCATTGAAAAGAGGAGAAACTGAGAAGCTGGAACTGATGGTGGAAAAGTAGTAATCAGGCTCCAGGGCACTCCCATCAGGTAAGTACGAGACTGGTAGGGAAGAAAACCAGAAAGTCAATCACGGTCACATGACCAGGATACTTCCCCAAGCTGCTTCCCTCAGTAACCAACAAAGGCATAGATTTGGCTTTTGTTTATATGCCAATTCTTTTTTTTTTTTTTTTTTTTTTTTAAATGAACAAGTAAAGGCTGGATTTCAAATCTTTGGAGAATGATACCTTTTATGAGAGTGTTTCACATCAAAGCTCAGATATAATCGTGTCCTAGTACTTTCAACACAGACAGTATAACTTTATGGAGCTAGAAAAAAAAAGTATTCCTTTCTTTTTTTTAAGTATTACATCTTTTTAAAGGTTGACATATGTAAGTTTCAGGTCCTCAGGACCCCAAGATATTTCACCACCAAAATTAGAACCAAAATGTACATTATTAGAGGTTTCAAAATAAGAACAAAAATAAAGTCAATCGTCTAATACTTATGAATAAATATGAACCCCCAAAGTCTATAATTGTTTGAAAGTTATCTACAAAACAAGACTATGACTAGAAAATAGTTAAGTTTGTAGTATTTTCGTATTAAATAGTGATAGACAATTACCAGCCCATTAAAAAACAAATAATAAATTTTATTGCTTCCTGAAGCCCTGCATCACAGAAAAAGCGAAGAGTTGGGTTTATCCTGATTGTGTCAAAACTGGTGTGTATTTCTATGATGCTAGTGATGTTCTGCTGACCTGATTACAGGCAAATGGGTCCCATGGGAGCAAACAGGCAACTTACAAAGAGGATGGGCAATAATATGGAGAGCAGTTGAGACACTGGAGGCCAACATCATAAATGATCACTGAAGGAGGGAATGAATGAGGAAAGAGTGAGGACAAAGCTGGTTTAAATAGGTAGGGAAGAAGGTAAGAAGTATGTGTCTGTGTCAAATGTTTATAAATAGATGTATTTACACACACAGATATGTATATTTATTCATAAGTATTTATTTATTCATATTCACTCACAAGTGCTGGATACACATACACACACACACACACACACACACACACACACAAAGGAGTATTATTCAGCCTTAAGAAAGATTTTGCTGTTTGCAACATCAATGAACCTGAAGGACATTACGTGAAGTGAATAAGCCAGACATGGACAGAAAATAAACTGCATGATCTTACTTATATGTGAACACTTTAAAAAGTCGAATACATGGGAGCAGAACTGAGCAATCGTTACTATGGGGCAGGGAGATGGGGGAAATGGGGAGATGTTGGTCAAAGGTACAAAGTTGCAGTTAAATAGTATGAATAAGTCTAGAGAGCTAATGTATAGCATGATGACAATATTTAATAATATGGCAACAAATACTGGAAAGTTGCTAAGAAAGCAGATTTCAGGTGATATCACTGCGTTAAAAAAAAGAAAAAAATGATAATGGTGAGGACATGTTTAGAGTCATCACTTCACTACGTAAATGTATATCAAATCATCATGTTATATACCTTAAGTATATACAAGCTTATTTTTAAAATAATAATAAAGAAGATAAAATGTTTGTGATTAGAGGACACTTCTCAGACGCCATGAAATAGGGACTAAGGTAGAGATGGAGGCAAAAGACAACAACTGCAGAGTCAAGGATCTAAGAAGTGAGATTCATGAGGGAGGAGTCACTGAACGTTTTTAAGGTAGAAATGATTTGTGCTTTTAAGAAATAACTCTTTAAAAACATTCTTACAGATCCGTAGAAAAGGCCCTGGAAAGAGAAGAAAGACCAACTGCAAGAAAAACCAGACTTGGGGTGCTGGGCTGGCTCAGTCAGTAAGGCATGCAGCTCTTGATCTTGGGGTTGTGAGTTCGAGCCCCATGTTGGGTGCAGAGATTACTTAAAAATAAAATCTTGAAAACAAAAGAAAAATCAGAGTCGAACAGGAGGTACTGGAGCAGAAAAGGAAGGAACAGTGTCTTGGCCTGCTTGTCTTGACAATGAGGTGTACTTTCAAGAGCAGGAGCAGAGCTCACTGCTGAAGCAAAGAGGCCAGCAGAGTCCTGCTCAGTCTGTCTCTGCTGGATGAGTGCAGAAAGTTCACACATGTGGCCCACACCTAGGTGCATCCCCATCCTGGGCACTCTCTGGAAGTGCACCAAGGAGGGCTGCCCCAATGAAGAGGGGCCCATAAGTAGAGAGATCAGAAGAGCTGTTCACCAGGGAAAGCAAAGCCTTCAAGGGTACACCATGGCTGTCTTCAGATGCCCCAAGGACAGACAGGTGGCAGGGGTTGTTTAAAGCCTGGAGGGCACCTGGGTGGCTCAGCTGGTTAAGCGTCTGCCTTCAGCTCAGGTCATGATCTCAGGATCCTGGGATCAAGCCCCACATCGGGCTCTCTGCTCAGTGGGAAGCCTGTTTCTCCCTCTCCCTTTGCCTCTCCTCCTGCTTGTGCTCTCTCTTGCTATCTCTGTCACTGTCTCTCTCTGTGTCAAATAAATAAATAAAATTTTAAAATAAATAAATAAATAAAGCCTAGAGGGATAATTCAACCACAAGTGGTTCTCTCTGGAAGCAGCAGGATTTTGAGTGAGTGAGCTTGGCTTTTACATTCCAACATACACACAGACTATAACACAGGGTACATTCTCACACAGCTAAGAGACACTCTAGGCAAAGCTGCCCACATTTATTTGAGTTCAGATTCTCTCATTTTTTTTTCTTTTAATTCCCCTCACATCTTTTAAGATCCTATTGAGAAATGCTCTTTTAGTAATTAGCATGATCCAAAAATGTAATAGATATAACATTCTGGTTTCCCCACTTCCTATCACTTAATCTATCACTTAACTGAGTCTTACTTCTCTCAAAAATAAGGCAGAGGCGATTTTACCACATGGCTGACACTGTACAAGGCTATCCTATGAATCTAATTCAGTAAATTATGTGAAAATGCTTTGTGATCCACAAAGCTCTATAAAAAAGTACTACTTGTAAAAAAAAGTACTACTTGTATCATTATTACATTTAAAAAATATATTATTTACATAATTAATGACTTTAAAACAAAAAAAAGCAGGGCCTACCATGAGTACTTCCACCTGAAAACCAGTGCTTTCACAGATTAATTTATTAAAATTTTGATGATAGACACATGAAGCTCTGTGTATATATATATATTTTTTAAGATTTTTATTTATTTGGCAGAGAGAGAGAGATCACAAGTAGGCAGAGAGAGAGGGGGAAGCAGGCTCCCTGCTGAGCAGAGAGTCCAATGCAGTGGTCAATCCCAGGACCCTGAGATCATAACCTGAGCTGAAGGCATAGGCTTTAATCCACTGAGCCACCCAGGCACCCTGAGAGTCTGTATATTATCATCTGCACTTTACTGCACCCTTGAAATATTTTAAAATTAAGAAGTTTAAACAAAAATAGAGAGTAAATGCTTTCTAAAAGTTTGACTCTCTAGATGCATGACAGCAGAGTGTTATTATTAGCATCTTTTACATCACGGTAAGTCACAGTGAACCTGCTCTCCAAGTACCAGGTCAATTTTCCTGTCAGAAAGGTGAAGCCCACCTTCAAAGTAGTGAAAGGCAGATCCTCCAGGGGAGCTGGGAGGAGGCATTCCGCGTTCAGGGCTGACCTGAAACACAAAACCACCTTACAGATTAGGAAAGGCCAAACTGCTGTCAGTTTCTCCTTAGACAAGATTCTCCCTGCCAGCCCAATGTTTGTACCTCCAGTCCTGGTCCACACCTTACCTCCTCCCTGAAGCCCACCTTAGCTAAGTGTTCTCTACTGTATACCATGTCCCTAATTTCTTCGTGCTTAGCCATAGATTTTATACTTCTTTAGTAAGTTGAATTATTCTTAGCACTTGGTGTCTTGTCTCCCTTAGCACTTAGCTTGTCTCCCTGAGTCAATTACGTACTTCTTTTTTTTTTTTTTTTTTAATATAATTTTTTATTTTTTATAAACATATATTTTTATCCCCAGGGGTACAGGTCTGTGAATCACCAGGTTTACACACTTCACAGCACTCACCAAAACACATACCCTCCCCAATGTCCATAATACCACCCCCTTCTCCCAAACCCCCTCCCCCCAGCAACCCTCAGTTTGTTCTGTGAGATCAAGAGTCACTTATGGTTTGTCTCCCTCCCAATCCCATCTTCTTTCATTTATTCTTCTCGTACCCACTTAAGCCCCCATATTGCATCACCACTTCCTCATATCAGGGAGATCATATGATAGTTGTCTTTCTCCGCTTGACTTATTTCGCTAAGCATGATACGCTCTAGTTCCATCCATGTTGTCGCAAATGGCAAGATTTCATTTCTTTTGATGGCTGCATAGTATTCCATTGTGTATATATACCACATCTTCTTGATCCATTCATCTGTTGATGGACATCTAGGTTCTTTCCATAGTTTGGCTATTGTGGACATTGCTGCTATAAACATTCGAGTACACGTGCCCCTTTGGATCACTATGTTTGTATCTTTAGGGTAAATACCCAATAGTGCAATTGCTGGGTCATAGGGCAGTTCTATTTTCAACATTTTGAGGAACCTCCATGCTGTTTTCCAGAGAGGTTGCACCAGCTTGCATTCCCACCAACAGTGCAGGAGGGTTCCCCTTTCTCCACATCCTAATTACGTACTTCTTAAAGGTACCAACTGTCTCCTACTCAGAATAGAGCTTGGCACCCAACTGCTAGGGAAAAAAATACTAGGAGATGACTAGGAGATGAAATCACTTATAAATCTTAAAAGGCCAAAGCAAGCCCATGTATTATTACACAGAATTCTAGTGAGAACCTTTCCAGTTTCATGAATTTCCTCAGAGAGCATGCCAGTGAAATTTTCTTCAAGTGAGCACTTAAGAAGAGCTGACCTCTATGCCTGCCTCCCAGGCGCACAGCCCCACCTGAGAGATGCTGGACACACTGCTGGTCTTCCTCTTCAGGGTGCCCTCCTGACACACCGTCAGCAAATTGCTGGGGAGGATGGAGCGGAAGTCATTGAAGGATCGCCTCCGCACACCTTCAAGCTCCTCAGGGACTCGGAGGGAATGAGGAGGGACTTTGGGGAACAGTTTTGAAAGCAGAGACTCTTCCGTGTTGCTGTAACGCCCAAATGCTCGTGAGATTCCGATCAGGCATGGGATGGCGTATTTGCAAAGATATTCTAGAAGACAAAGTGAAAATATTCCAGTATCAAAAGGCTGCCCGGGAGCGAGTTGTGCTGCACCAGCTGGTAACACTGGCTGACATCTCACAACCCACCCCCTAGCAAATGTGGGTCAAAACAAGCCACATCAACAGGTCAGCCCAAGGGCTGACATGAACAACAACTTCAGACTACATCTTTGTCACACACAGCTGTTCTCTCTGGGAGGTCTCAGTCTAGGCATAGTACACCCAAATCAGTAACACAGGTAGTTCTATTATCAGGTACCTTTACTATACTTAATATATGTTGTCCTCCTCGTATTAGGTTGGTAGCCTTACACTAGAGGCAGCTGGGCATGTTATAAACGAAGAAACTGAGGCCCAAAAAGGGTGAGGTGACTTGTCTAAGGTCACCTGGTATTCAGGGAGCAGAGCTGTGCTCATGACTCCCAGGTGGCCTTTTAGCTAATACACAACAAAGGCAAACTAATACAGGAAGGTTTCATCCATCAGGTACACAAACAGTAAAGCACAAAAAAGAACACTGGGAAAAGCAAAGGAAAAAAAGTAATCACAAAGTCATTAAGGAAAAAAAAAGCCTCAGATTTATATTCATACCTTTTTCTTGAATCTCCAACGCCTGGCACATTCCCAAAAGGACATGCAAAACCTGCAAAAGTGCCTCTAAAATCTGTAATAGCCACAGAAACAGAAAAGACAAATTTATAAACAAAATCAGGTAAGTCTCACAAAATTAATTCAGAATTAGAAGGAGCTTTATACACTATCTTCACACCCATATCTGATACATCTATCCCTGAATGACAGCTCTGGTGAGTGGCCAATCAGCTGAACTTCCAGGGACAGAAACCGGCCCTCCTGGGTTGGTCCAGAGTGCCCCCTAACTGTGGGCCAATATTGTCCTGTGGGGCTTGTGACCTCTGGCCCTTGGAGCCACTCCTTTTTCCATATTCCAGAAACAGGTGATAGGCCCCCAAATCTCTTTTTGTGGCAAATACCCCCAATTCTTTCAATCCATTCCTTAGGACTACACGTACTTTACGATGCTGAGTGTCTGCTTCTGATTTCACGGTAGTCCCATGTGTCAAAAACAGTCTCAAATTGTGGTGCTCAGGGAAATACATTCATATTCCAGGATGTTGGGACTCATCCTGAGTAATCACCACACTCTAAACATATTCTAGACTTCCATCCACATGACGTCAGCTTTTAGCCAGCTGCTTCACTCTGCTGGCTCAATGAGCTTACAGATACCTAAAATACTTGAATCTTTTCTACACCACTACTGATGTTGTTGGCATTTTTTGCCTGTCACTGACGCCACCAAAGCTCAGGGGATTAGCTTTCATTCATTGTTCTGGTCTCTGATTCCCAGCATTGTGTCATCTACAAATGAAACCAACTTGCTTTCTGAATCTTCATTTATGGCCCTGGCTTGTTTTGCTTCAATAGTAAGAGGTGGAGGGGAGGCTAGGGGAGGCTTCTGCTGGGTCAGCACCCTCTGGGGTAGTCCAGACAGCTCCACAAACCTTCCAAATTGTTTTGACCTTTAGCCCGTATTCTAGATCTAGGATTTCAGGAGGGTGTTTCTCTAATGCCTTGTTGAAGATCAACTAGATTCCATCTACCTTATTTTCCTCTTCTACCAGTCTTGGAGGAAACCCCAGGCAAAGAAGATAATAAAATTGTTCTCCTATAATGTGTTCCCAATCAAGGTAAATTTCTGACATGTTGCTGATGTTAAACGATGCTGAATAATATATGAAGATTTGAAAAGCAAGACTTTCTCCATTTCATATATTAAAGTTATGCCATCATCTTTAGTATTGATGTTTTGATAAATGTTATTTATAAAAAAGCCCTTAACTTACAGCCTGTTAACTTCTGAAATAATGATCTACAATTCTAATATATTTAGTTATCTCTTTGGTCAACCTATAAATAAAGAACCTAAACTAGGAAAGAAAGATGGAAAAGAACATTAATGGCAGAAATACTCTCAACAAAATTTACAGTTCTATTAAGTAAAGAGACTTTAAAAATTAAAAAACAGATACAAGAACTCAAATAGCATAGCTAACTGGGAACATTTAACATATAGATAAGCACCTGGCACTCCTTGGCAGGAACTGAGGATAACAGCATATACGAACTGATTTTCAAAAAAAAAAATCTGATTAAGAAAAAGTTTAGATTCTGATTGTATTCTTTAAGAAGAAGAGTCTGAAAGGCATTTAAGTAACATTTCAACAAAATAAAATGAAAAAAAATCTGAGCACTTAAAATCTGAATATAATTTCAACTATCTAGATAATTCCCTTCCATGAATGAATCCCCAACAGAGTCAGGAAAGTGAGGGGCATCTGCTTTTGGCTGCCGACCTGCCAACCCCACAGGACTACGGGGAAAGCTTAATGAGAAACAGTCAATGAGGTCACTGGGTAACCTGCAAAGTACTGTAGGCAAGCATTCAACGTTTTTTAGGTGTGTTAGTACAAAATAAGTCAACTGAAACAACCTGATCACTTCAAAAGTTTTTTTTACTCTTTTCGTTACTTTGGGACTCTTGATTGTGTACAAATACACTCCAGGGACGCCTGGATGGCTCAGTCAGTTAAATGTCTGCCTTCAGCTCAGGTCATGATCTTGGGGTCCTGGGATTTAGCTCCCTTGCTCAGCAGGGACTCCGCTTCTTCCTCTCCCTCTGCCCCTCCCCCTGCTTGTGCTCATTTTCTCTCCCTCTCTCTCAAATAAAAAAAAATAAAATAAAATCTTAAAAAAAAAGAAAGAAATGCACTCCAATTCACCATGCACTTACCTCATCCCTAAGGGAGGGGTCCCTATAAGCCACATCAGACAGCAAAGTGACCAAGCAGAAGCTGAAGCTCTCTGCAACCGGGAGGGTGGCTGGAATGCACACAGACGCGAGTCAGATCATTACCGCTGAGACACCAGGCCACCCCTACTGGCCATGTAATCTGTAAATTCCCTCTCTCACGGGGCCTGCTAAGGGACCAGTTTACAGGGATGGCTGCCCTCACTGAGGTGAACCTCAAAAGAATAGCTATGGGCCCAACATGGTTGCTGAGAAATACCTTTAACTTTTCTTTTAACAGAATGCTTTGGTTCAATAAACTTAAATGTTTCTGGGCCAATTTATAGCTTGAGATTATACAGTCTCCATTTTTTATTCCTGACCTAGATTTCTACCCAGGATGAGAAACCAATCTTGGTAGAGTATAAGAGATGGTATATGGAGGCTACCCAATTACTACCACTTTAAACTGAATTATATGTTTATATTTCTTTTCTGCTTTATTTTGACAAGTAGAGATAATCTTAAGAGCTTCCAAAGATTTGCTCTATTCCTAATAGGTTTTTAAGCCCTTCCGCTACCGACCTCTTCATAGAGAGGTTCTCCGGAGCCTGGCCTCAGGGTCGGGAAGGGATCACTGTACCTAAAAGACTAAAAGCTAACCAGTGCTGTGATGGCATGCACCTTAAAAATATCAAAATCACTCCTGTACTGGGGGTCTCAGTGGGTTGAAGCCTCTGCCTTCGGCTTGGGTCGTGGTCTCGGGGTCCTGGGATCGAGCCCTGCATCGGGCTCTCTGCTCTGCGGGGAGCCTGCTTCCTCCTCTCTCTCTGCCTGCCTCTCTGCCTACTTGTGATCTCTGTCTGTCAGATAGATAAATAAAATCTTTAAAAAAAAAAAATCACTCCTGTATAGGTCTAATCGCTATTAAATACTAAATCAATTTTGAATATTGAATATTTAACCAAGATCTATTCATAGTACATGGCAGAAGATTGTTACACATTCACTTCTGTACCTATAATTTTAAGATGCAGCTCTAGGTTCTTCTTAAACTTGAGTGTGATCAGAATCATCTGCAGGCTTATTAAAAGGCAGACTGCCAGCTTCCCTAGCCCCTGGGTTCTAATTCAGTAGCTGTGATGTGGGGACTAAGAATCTGCATTTCTGACAAGTTCCCAGGTGTTGCTGGTGCTGCTAGTCCCGGATGGCACTTTGAGAACTTACTCCTCTAGAGTTTAAAAGCATAATTTATACTGCCTTAATAAAAAACTAAAAAAGAGTGAAATGCTGCCTAATGATTAGAGATTTATGTATCTCTAACAATGTTCCAACAGTGCTAAAACTTTCATTCTAGTGAAAGTCCATGCACATAGAAGTGATATTTTCTTTGAAAGAAAAGAAAACAGAAACAGCTTCTGCTGGTATTCTGCTTCTCCCCAAATTAGACAACAGTGGTGGACAGAGATGTCTGACTTTCTAGCAATGCTTTCTATTTAATCTGTCGTCCTTTAGGGTGGGAGGATGGGCAAAATAGAGAAAGGGGACTAAAAGGTACAAACTTCCAGTTCTAAAGCAAAGAAGACGTAAGGATACAATGTAAAACATGGGGAATATTGTCAGTAACAGGTAATGACTTGGTGTGGTGACAGACTGACAGACGAAAGCTGGTTTATCATTGTGATCACTTTGTAATGTATATAAACATCGAATCACTATGTTACATGTCGGGAACTAATATAATATGATATGATATTGTATTGCCAACTACCTTTCAATAAAAAAAACTGTAAGGGCGCCTGGGTGGCTCAGTCGTTAGGCGTCTGCCTTTGGCTCAGGGCATGATCCCAGGGTCCTGGGATTGAGCTCCGCATCGGGGTCCCTGCTTAGTGGGAAGCCTGCTTCTCCCTCTCCCACTCCTCCTGCTTATGTTCCCTCTCTGTCTCTCTCTGTCAAGCAAATAAATAAAATCTTTAAAGATAAATTAATTAAAAAGAAAAAAATTGTAGCCCCTTAAATGCCAGGATACATACATAATCTGGGGTCTGTCAGTTTTAGGCACAGTAGGTTACCAGAAATGATGAAATCCAAAGGACAAGAGAATTAGGCACAAGCAGGATGTTCATGAGAACAGTAAAACCTATCTATAGCAGCTGAGCCCATCCAACAAATTGGGGCCATGCCACCAATGAAAAGGACAAGGCCGTCTTTATAGGCTCCAACCCCCTGCTATGTCTGAAGGTGGGCCTCAGCCACACACAGGTCATGATCTCTAGAATGTTGGAGGTGTTCCAAACTGATATGGGAGTCTTGGGAAATCAATACCTAAAAACATCAGTGTTGCAAGTGCTTAGCACAATGCCTGGCACATAGTGGACTTATATACCATTTTTTAAAGGTAATAAATTTAAATAAAACTCAGCAACAGCAACAAAATGATAAACTATTTACAGTGAACATGGTGTTTAAGTCCTGAACATCCATCACATCCTTCCTTTTAGAGTAGCAGCAATGCAATTTGGAGAAATGGATTCACTCCAAGAGTGAACCTATTCGTCTAAGGGTCATAGACAGGGATGGGCAGGGGAACCAATTCTAGCAAGGAGACATGAGACATGGGAAAAGGTTCCTGAAGGTCTCCAAGCTCCTGTTCACTCCTAGAATGCAATGCAAAGCCGGTTTTCTCAGCCTTGCCCCCACCTCCCCTCGACCATGGGCTCTGGACAACAAGGAGTAAGCACAGCCCATGCTGCTACAGACAGGCAGTTGTCTCACAGCCAAGAGTGGAACTAGCTAGAAACATTGTACCTGATGCATAAATATCATTAAACAGCTGATTCATACAGACTGTGAACATACACGCCATTCCCTGAATTGAGGGGAAAATTTACACATTACCTCTGCCTTTCCGAGCTGTGCTTTCTTCTACCCAATACACTTTTGGAAGTCCTTTAAGCAGTCGAAGAAGGTAAGGAACCACAGAATCTTTGTGCTTAAAAAAGAAAAAAAATACATTTAATACAATGTGCAGCTGGTAGTTTTTTTGTACTAAGCCCAAAGCAAAGCATTTGCATCCTCACCATCTCAAAGATGGATGTTCGCATGGCAGGGCACCCTTCCTGTTTCCATGTGGCAGCAGCAGCAGCAGGTGGCATCTGGAGGTTATCCCACCAGCCTGCACCAGAGGTGCCTAAGGAAGGGCTAAAACCTGCCCTTCTGCCACTGAATGTCCAGCCTTGCTCTGGCCCTTACTGGGGGCTGGGACCCCATGATGGCCTCTGCAGGAAAAGGTTTATGTACGCACACACTCTCAAATACGCCCTCAGCGAGAGTGTTCAGAGAGAGCCCCCAAACCCTACAGTGAGTCCCAGGCTCAGATCCTCTAGACTGAGGGAGGGTCACAGCCACAAGCTTCTAAACTTAGTGAAGCCTGGGTGGCTCAGTGGGTTAAGCCGCTGCCTTCCGCTCAGGTCATGATCTCAGGGTCCTGGGATCGAGCCTCGCATCGGGCTCTCTGCTCAGCAGGGAGCCTGCTTCCCCCTCTTTCTCTGCCTGCCTCTCTGCCTACTTGTGATCTTTCTCTCTGTCAAATAAATAAATAAAATCTTTAAAAAAAAATAGAAAAGAATAATTAAAATGCCGTTTATATGCATCTAATTTTGGTTTTTGATATGGCCTTGATCAAACAACCTATTTAATTCTCAAACTATGGCTCTAAAATTAAAATGCTTATTTTTATTTCAAATGTATGAATACTCTGTCAAAAATATTAATCCTTACTGAAGTAGAATTTCCAGGACATATAAGCATTTTTAGATACATAAAAATTCAAATATCTAACATCTTTATTTTCCCAACATAGCATGGAATTAAAAGTGATTCTTGATAATGATAAAAATAAACAAACAAATAATAGATTCTATGTTCAGTGATTAACCATTTGCTTCAATTAACTTTGGGAAGTACTGAAAAAAAAGGTCACATCATTTTCTGTTGGAGCCACAACACTGATTTTTAAATCACCTCTAAGAGATACATTAACATGTACTCTAAAACTTGTATCTATCACAGTTCTTTTTTTTTTTTTTTTTAAGATTTAAAAAAATTTTTTTAGAGGTACCTGGGTGCCCAGTTGGTTAAAAGCCTGCCTTCAGCTCAGGCCAGGACCCGGGTCATTGAGTCCTCTAGGATCTCCCTGCTCAGCGGGGGTCTGCTTCCCTAGTCCCTCTTCTCCCCCCAACTCAGGCTTTCTCACTCGCTCACTCTCTCTCAAATAAGACAAATAAAATGTTTTTTTAAAAAAAGTTTTTTTATTTTAAAGTAATCTCTACACCTAATATGGGGCTTGAATTTACAACCCCAAGATCAAAAGTCCTATGCTCCACTGACTGTACCCGAAATCTGTAACAGATCTGAAAAAAGATTGTATTATGTCAGAATTATCTCAAAGAATACTGTCCTTTTGGAAGGAAAAAAAAATGTTTACTCAATCTGAATAAACATCTGACCTTAGATTGAAAATCAAGTCTACTCTGGAGGGCACACAATTACTTCACAAAGCATTTTAATTAACTTTCTAGCCAAACAAAACACAGTAACAACAACTAATAACCACTTTAACAACCTAATTATTCACACAGTTCAAAAACCAAAATTTCTTAAGAGGCTGTACATTAATTAAATTAATTAAATTACTCCCACCTGTTCCACCCACTCTGCCTCACCATCACTAGCTGCTTTTATTAGGTTCATATGCATTCTTTTAGTACTGGTTTAGGTAAATATAAGCAGGTACAAATTTAAATTCTAATTGCACTCTCCCTTTTACACTGCAGAAACACTTTTAATGTAGTAAAGACTTACCTGAAGATCAGATTCAATGAGAAAAATGCCCAACGCAATCACTGCATCTCTCCGTCTTTCATCCAACTGGAAGATCCCATGGAAGTCTACTGGGCACATACAGAGCAGCTTTTGGACCTAGACAATGAGACCAAAAACAAACAACAACAACAACAAAAACCCATAAGTTAAAAAATATAAACACACACACACACACACACACACACATATATATATATATATAAACATACATATATATGACTGTATAGGGCATAAACCAGTAGTATAAAATCCCAGTGAGTCTATATAACCAGTAAAACATTTTTTTCCATTCAAAAATCACAGAAAGATCATCTCTACATTCTGAATTGATCATACACAAAACATACATGTGCCAAGGACCAAGAGTTAAAATGATGCATACACAGAGGTGGTAAAACACACTAGCTAATGTCTGTAATTCAGTCATAACAGTCATGGGTCTCTAATGCCCTGTGGCACCCAAAAGCAGTTTATCCAAACCCACCTACAATTACAATCCTCCCATAGGGTTCTTTAGAAGATCAAATGTGTGTAAAGCACTCAGAACTACACACAGTACATACCAGGTGCTCAACAAACAGTACCTGTTGTTACTGGATATGCCATAATAGTGGCCAGCAGAAGCAAATGAGCAATAAGTCAGCAATTTACTGAATATATGGAAAAATTCAAATTTTTTCAAAACAAAACAATGGTAAACGTTTGACAAAAAGAAACTAAAAATCTAGATGATATATGAATAGGAAAAGAGGTGATGCCAATCTTGAAAATCCCTGCCACAAGAACCTCTTAGCAGAGCATTCAGACACACCATGAGGCCCCAACCTTGCTGTTCTGTTAATGGACCCAAGGAGAAGTTGCTCGTTAACATTTATATGGTCTGGTGGGACTTCTTTTTTAAGATTCATTTGTTTGTTTGAGAGAGAGCTAGCAAGCACGAGCAGCGGAGAGGGGCAGAGGGAGAAGGAGAAGCAAACTCCCCACTGATTAGGGAGCCTGACACAGGACTTGATCCCAAGACCCCAGGATTATGACCTGAACGAAAGGCAGATGCTTAACTGACTGAGCCACCCAGGCATATTGATGTGTTCTTTTATTGGCAAAGGTCATCAAGTATAATGCTTGAGATTTGCTCTGAAAATATCAACTACCATTGCAATTTTAAAAAAGAAAGCAGATTTTAAAAGGACAAATACACAAGCCAGAAAAAGAAACACCTTCTAACCTGAAGAGAGGTAATATTCTTTGTCTCAGTCATTTTCCTCTTAGGAATGACTGTAAAGAAAGAATTAGGGGTGCCTGGTGTCTCAGTTGGTTCAGCGACTGCCTTCGGCTTGGGTCATGATCTCAGGGTCCTGCGACTGAGTCCTACATTGGGCTCTCTGCTCAGTGGAGAGCCTGCCTCTCCCTCTCTCTCTGCCTGCCACTCGCCCTGCTTGTGCTCTCTCCTTCTTTCTCTGTCAAATAAATAAATAAAATCTTAAAAAAAGAAAAAAAAGAATTAGAAATCTTAAGGCAAAGATGATGTAAAAGACTTTCATTATAGTGTTGTGTATATTAATTGAAAATCTGAAACAATTTAAATGACAAATTAAGAAAATAAATGATTCCACCATTTGGTGAAACATTAGGTTAAACCATATGAAACTGTGATAGTCAACCAAAGTTTGGACCTACAAAAACAGTGCTTTCATAAAATCTAACCTAATACAGACTTGAAAAATGGTATTTTTCTAAGACTAAGCAACAGCATGAACAATGTTCTAAATGTTCTGTAAATCACGTGAGGAATGATGTGGATTATCATATACAGAAAAATATATCGAAATGTTGACAGTTACGGAGGGGTAGAATTACCAGTGATTTTACATTTCTTTTTTTTTTTTTTTAATGGCTTCCAAGTTTAAGCCCAATGTGGGGCTTGAACTCAAACCCTGAGATCAAGACCTGAGTCAAGATCAAGAGTCAGACACTCAAGAAACTGAGCCACCCAGGTGCCCCAAGGTTTTACATTTCTCTGTGCTTTTTTCTATTTGCCAAAATATGTTCTAGGAGAAAATGTTACGTAACCAGAAAAAATATGGAGTAAGTTAAAAAATAAATACATGGGGGAAAATCCATACTTTCATGATTGTTAAAAGAGCATAAAGTAACAAGCAAGAGAGGAACAGAAATACTAAATTCCCACTTTTCTTCAGTATTCCTCCACTTCACAGAGTGAAAAAATACAATACAAAGAGAGTTGCAAACTAACCACAATAAAGTTATCATTTCAGAGACTCCAGACACTTCCATCAGTGAATCACACAACCTGACAGAAAGAGTAAAGTCTATCAAGAAACAGCCCTGTAGGGGCGCCTGGGTGGCTCAGTGGGTTAATGCCTCTGCCTTCAGCTCAGGTCATGATCTCAGGATCCTGAGATCGAGCCCCACGTCGGGCTCTCTGCTCAGCAGGGAGCCTGCTTCCCCTCCCCCCCCATCTCTCTGCCTGCCTCTCTGCTTCCTTGTGATTTGTCTGTCAAATAAATAAATAAAATCTTAAAAAAAAAAAAAGAAAAGAAAAGAAACAGTCCTGTAAATAAGAAATAGAAAGGAGGTGGATTTATAGTAGAATGAGTCAATGAGATCCAAAGAACGCTGGAACCAAAGGGAGGAGTCTGGGGCCCTGTGAAAATCTATGTACTTTGTCCTGGGCAATACTTTATCAACATTCTGCTCAAACACACAGAAATACACAATGCCACATACCTGGCTGGTGAAGCCAATGTGCTACAAGATAGAACAGAGACTCAGAAGCTCATCGAAATTGGCACAACCTCATTATTAAATATAGAAAAGATATACACAAAGACTTCTTATCTAAGGGATTAGTTGTCATTTACCTTGAAAGTATGATGTAACAAGTTACATCTGCTTGGCTAGTTAATAAGGTGAGATTGTTTTGTCTTTGTAATCTCTTAGAGGATTGCCTGTGATGCATGTCATGTCCTGGTTCAATGCTTATTCGGTAATAAAAGTGTTTTCTTTCTCTACTATCTTTGTGGAGAGCTCTTGGGAGATTTTGTTTGTAATTATATTTCCCCAGCAATAGTGCCTAGAGGACTATTTTTAATGGGGTGATCAGGAAAGACCTAAGAAGGCGCCCATTAAATTGAGATCTGATTAAGAAGGAACCAGCAGGGACAACTCGGGAAAAAGCATTCTGGCAGAGGCCACTGGAGAGGCAGCACAATGGAAAGATAAAGTGGGGATTCCCAGAAGTCCAAGTGCAGGCAGAGGCTGGGAACCTGGATTGAACTCTAATAGCAATGCAAACTGGTGCCAAGGGGATGCACATTGGAGACCTTAAAAAGCTGAGTTTAGAATTGAGGTTTAGAAGAATCCTTCTGGTTTGAAAGGACAAAAATGGAACCACAGAGAAGTCAGGAGATGCTTCAGTAGCAAAGAGGGTAATGACCAAAGCAGACAGAAGCTGTCCAGCTCAGGATGTTTCAGAGGAAGACTACAGGACTTGATGATGGACATGTGGAAGTGAGGGAAAGACTGAGTTGCCCCTCTGCCACTCTAAAAATATCCAAAAATGGCCACGCAGGGTGATGTGGGGTCTAAGAAATATTCCATACCAGAAGCCATTGAAAAGGAACATCTAGCCCAGAGACAAGCAGGCTACAAATAGACAAAACCACTGTCTTCATGTATTTGAAGGGCTTCAGTAACGTCATCGGCAACATCTACCCCATTGTTCATGTGACAGTTATTGGTGCATTTGTCTGTCTCTCCACTAATCTGCAAGCTTCCCAGGGGCCGAAATCATCTATTATCTTCGTATCTCCATCTTCTACACTGTGGACAGGCACTATAAAAGACACTCATTCTCCCCCAGGATGCAGGCTTGCTGTCTATTCTTAGTTTTTACCTGGATGTAAGCTCTCTTCTCAATCCAGACCCTCCCGTTTCAGGGCTGCTGCCAGCCCATCCTGGCACTTGCCCTACAGGGCAGAGGCAAACCCCAAGTTCTCCTCACTTACATCAAGCGTAAGAATTGGATTTCTCCCCACAGAACAGATGTTCTGGGTTGGATTTGATTTCCTATTTGTTTATACTCTGGAAACTAAAAGACATGAGCTCTAGCAATATCTCAGGGTAAGAATTCAGCATCAGGAACATGATTAAACCCTGCTGCTCACATAGCTGTCCCCTACCTGGTAGAGACATCTGAAAGAAACACAGTTTTTACCATCCTTGTCTCCTCTGTACTGCCTGTCCCTGTCCCCCAACCCCAGAGGGGTTCTGGGCTACTCTGACTTCAGACCTTTCTCTGCAACCCCATTTAATTAAAAATATTTAAATAGAAATAATTTTTGACAATTCAGGATTACTCTAAAAGCTGGGCACATGGTTTTAAAATGTGAAGGAAAGATACCAAAAAGAACCAATAAACAATTTAGAGAACAATATAATAATTTAGGAACACACGAACCCTATCAGTGTGGCAGGCAGAACAATGGCCTGCCCAAATATGTCTGTGTCCTAATCCCTGGAATCTGTGAATATGTTACCTCGAACTGCAAATGGATGTAAATTGGTTGCAGAGAAAAACAGGTTAAAATGACCTTGAGGGGTCTGGGTGGCCCAATCGGTTAAGCCTCTGCCTTTCGGGGCACCTGGGTGGCTCAGTGGGTTGGGCCTCTGCCTTTGGCTCAGGTCGTGGTCCCAGGGTCCTGGGATCAAGCCCCGCATCGGGCTCTCTGCTCAGCGGGGAGCCTGCTTCCCCCTCTCTCTCTGCCTACTTGTGATCTCTGTCAAATGAATAAATAAAATATTAAAAAAAAAAAAAAAAAGCCTCTGCTTTTGGCTCAGGTCATGATCTCACAGTTCGTGGAACTGAGCCACGCATCAGGCTCCCTGCCTAAGCATGGAGACTGCTTTTCCCCCTCCCTCTGCCATTCTTCCCTGCTCATGCCTCTCTCTCAAATAAATAAATAAAATCGTTTTAAAAAATTAAAATTTAAAAAAAAATAAAAAGACCTTGAATTGAAGAGATTATATTGGACCAGGGTAAGAGAGAGGCAAAAGAGGAGGTGAGAATGATGGGATGTGACAGCTTGAGTTCCCTTGCTGGGATCCAGGATTGCCATGATCCAGGAATGGAGGGTTCTCTAGAAGCTATAAAAGACATGGAAATGAGTTGCCCTTTAGAGTCTCAAGAAAGGTACATAGCCCTGCCATCACCTTGATTTTAGTCCAGTGAGACCAGTGTTGGGCTTCTAATCTACAGAAATGCAAAGCAATAAATTTGCATTGTTCTAAGCCACTAAGTTTGTAGTAATTTGTTAGAGCTGCGATAAGAAATTAATACAAATAGAATATTAAACAAATCTCAAAACCTGTACTGCCTATCCAGCAAGATACAAAAACTATTAATCAAATTATAAGCAATACTTATTTACTTCTTTATTTCTTTTCTGTATTTTCCATAAGGAACATTGTTAACTTCAGAATTAGAAAAAAAAATTTTTTAAATAGTGGAAACAGCTTTGCCATTAATGCATATTTTTCTTTTCTTTTTCTTCTGGAGAGTGAGAGCAAGAGAGAGAGAGAGACAGGGAGGGGCAAAAGAAAAGGAAGAGAGAGAAGCTCAACCAGACTTCCCATTCAGCTCGGAGCCTAATCCCACAACCCCGAGATCATAACCTGAGCTAAAACCAAGAGTCAGACATTCAACCCACCGAGCCACCCAGGCACCCCAATGCATATCTTATTTTTTTAAATTTTTTTTTAAATTTATTTGACAGAGATCACAAACAGGCAGAGAGGCAGGCAGAGAGAGAGAGAGAGGAAGGGAAGCAGGCTCCCTGCTGAGCAGAGAACCCGATGCGGGGCTCGATCCCAGGACCCTGGAATCATGACCTGAGCCGAAGGCAGAGGCTTTAACCCACTGAGCCACCCAGGCGCCCCTGCATATCTTACTTTTAAAAGGACGATAATATTTATACTCTTAGATCTCAGAAAATAAGAGAAAAGAGTACAGAATTTTAATGAATGGAATCTGAATAATCCAAGAAGAAGTAATGTAAAACTGAAAGAAAACCTGGGTCAAATAAGCTAAACAGATGTTTTCTACACACAACGGTCTTATAATTTCTTTAATTCTAACAACTTACTATCAATGAATCAACTCCTATTTAATTTTTAATTTTTATTCTTTTTTAAAGATTTTACTTATTTATTTGAGAGAGACAGTGAGCATGCACACAGGGAGGGGCAGAGGGAGAAGCAGCCTCCCCACTGAGCAGGGACCCAACGTGGGGCTCGATGTGGCTCTCTTCCTGGGCCCTGGGATCATGACTTAACGACTGAGCCACCCAGGTGCCCCTATTTTTTCACTTGATCTTAGCCAAAAAGGCCGAGAAGCAATGGCGCCCCTATTTTTTAAAGATTCTTTTTTTTTTTTAAAGATTTTATTTATTTATTTGACAGAGAGAGAGATCACAAATAGGCAGAGAGACAGATAGAGAGAGAGATGAGGAGAAGCAGGCTCCCTGCCGAGCAGAGAGCCCCATGCGGGACTCGATCCCAGGCCCCTGGGATCATGACCTGAGCCGAAGGCAGAGGCTCAACCCACTGAGCCACCCAGGCGCCCCTTTTTTAAAGATTCTTAACTAATCTCTATACCCAAGGTGAGGCTCAAACTTACAACCCCAGGATCAAGAGTCACATGCTTTACTAACTGGGCCAGTCAGGCATCCCAAAACAACTCCTATTTAACTACAACTTCCCCAAGAGTCTCAATCCAAGCAGAAAAGTTTTTCTCTTTTGAAGGAACAAGAGATGCAGCTATTCCAGCCCTAACAAAGACACCTGGAGACGCAAGACAATAGGCACAGCAAAAAGTGAAGCAGGTAGCACCTGAAACAAGAGACCCAGACATAAAGTTTAACTTCACAAAATGGTCTTGAAAAAATTTCACAGCTCTCTGTAAATAAAAATCAAACTTATTAAATTACTTCACTAACAACAACAACAAAAATAACAAGAAAAATGGAATGCAAACACTGAGCTTTTTTGGTATAATTTCTCTAAAAACATCCAGAATCCATGCAAGCTGGACCACTAGACTGAAAAGATGCTCACCTGGGCTTCAGACCTGAGGCCCTTTAACAACTCCCAAACATACACAGAATCAGAGATGGAGAGCTGGAAGAAGTTGCACACTCACCTGGCCAAATGCCCCCTTTCAGGCAGATTGTGTGTAATCTTATTCTTGTTTAATAGGATAGGCAACTAGGCCCAGACAGGCTAAGTATAGTCTTAGACAACAGACTCTTATCTAGACCCTGTCTCTGACTTTTGTCTCTCCCTACTCCAATTCCACCACTCCAGGCCCACACCTCCAATGGCTCCCCATTCCTGTGAACACTCAATGCACACTCCCAACCTGGCAAAGAAGGTCTTTCCCAACTTCCTGTGAACACTCAGGCTCCAAATACAGTGCTCACTTGTCCCTGCCTGGCTTCTTCCACAGTCTTCACCCATCTGTGACATTTCATTCAATCTGCCTTATCTCCCCTATAAAAATTCAATCCATCCTTCCAAGATCCATGTCAACCATCTCTCGCTACTCAAAGCTTCGCCAGACCTCAGCAATATGCTATGATCTTTCCCATCACACCTCTCAATAACTTTCTTTTTAAAAATATTGCTTTGGAATTACTTGTATACTTGTTTTTTTTTTTTAAGATTTTATTTATTTATTTGACAGACGGAGATCCACAAGCAGGCAGAGAGACAGGCAGGGGTGGGGGGTGGGGCAGGAACAGGCTCCCTGCTGAGCAGAGAGCCCAATGTGGGGCTCAATCCCAGGACCCCGGGCTCATGACCTGAGCCAAAAGCAGAGGCTTTAACCCACTGAGTCACCCAGGTGCCTCTACTTGTATACTTATCTTCCACTCACTGCAGACAGGACTGTGTCCCCTTCATCCTGTATCCACTGCACCCTACATGTTGCAGAAACTTAACTATTTAGTGGAACTAAAGAGGCTGGTGTCACAGGGATTTAGTGGGATGAGAAGGAAAGGAAAAAGAAAGAGGGCCACTAGAACCTAGCCTTCCTACTATAAGGTTTAACTATGTTGTGACATTTGTCATATAATCAGTATTGGGCACAGTGCTGGCATGCAATTGGCACTGAACAAATATTTGCTGCATCATCAAATGAATGGAGATGGAAGAACAGTCAAATGAAGTCAGGTAGAGTATACAGTCACACCCTCACAATCCTTAATATAGCCAGAGTTATACAACCAATAAAAATGACACAACTAGTGAAGAACGCAAGACAGAAACCAAATGGTAAAGGGTCCCTTTACCTTAAGGGTAATCCAATCCTGGATTTACCCAGGAAAGCCTGGCACTGGGTCCAGGCTCTGATGCAAAATGCCCTTGGAAATTGGGACTCTTGTGGGGAAAAGAAAAGAAAAGAAAAAGTAAAGACTTGAACTTAAGTCCTTTAGCAGTCATCACATGTCAGATAAGGGAGAATCAGTTCTAGTGGGGGCTGGTCTCCAGATACTAAGAGCTAACAGTCATTGGGCATTTATCACATGCAAGGTGCTGGTTTGTATGATCCCAACTAATCTTCACAACACTGCACTGAGTGGATATTATTTGTTATCTCCATTCTAAGGATAAAAATATTGAGACACAGAGAGGTCACAGTCCTAATGCAGAATAAAGCAGTAAACTATATTTTTAAAAAATGAAAAAAAAACTACTTTTTTTTCCTTCAGAATTTGACAATAAACAAGTTTGTTATTCTTAGGGGGTAGAGAGGAGTAGATCCTGTCATTATAAAAGGTCATTAAGTTCAAAATCTGACAGAGATGGCCAAGGTTACTCCCACTTATAAAAAGGACCCAGAGGGGCTCTGGGCAACACTTTGAGGAGATCAATAAGTCAATGGGAAGAAGCAACAAAGGTAACTTGCTTAGGCTTTGCTAAGAACTCTTGGCAATATTTTAATCCAAGGGTATTAAAAGAGAAAGACCATGGCACCTGGGTGGCTCAGTCAGTTAAGCATCCAACTTTTCAGCTCACATCTTTATCTCAGGGTCATGAGTTCAAGCCCCAATGTGGAGCCTACTTAAAAAAGAGAGAGAGAGAGAGACCACAAGGTGAATTTAGACTGCCAAGGAAAGGAAATGCCACACCAAGGAGAAAACAAGATGCCCTCACAAGTCTGGATGACTGGGCAGAAAACTGCAGATGTAAAGTCAAACACAACAGTGTTTGGTAAGGTATATAGGTCAAAATAAAGCTACTATAATAGCATTACAAGCTGGCTAATTAAACGATTTTTTTCTTAAGAGTACAACTTTTGTTATCTGAAACTTCTGGGAATAGTTCTTCAGGAAAAACAAAATTCCCTGAGAACTAGAGGCTTTAAGTATTAGTGACAGTGTTTTGTTAAATCCATTTTTGTCTTTCTCAAATGTACCGCCCCCATGGAGAACACCGAATAGAAGCTAACCTTTTCTAAGTGACTCAGAGCTATCACAATAAACAAAGGTGACTGTGACAAGGTGGGCAGGGAGCTGCAGATGCAAGTGGAACAGCATCTACTCCTACAAGCAGTCCTGGATGGGAGTTTCACGAGAGATGCTCGTGCTTGGCTTTGTGACCAGTTAACATAGCTTTCTACAACATCCAACACCTAGCACTATATGTGCCCTTATACACAATGCATGAGTCTCCATGTCTTGAGCCCTGCTCATGTGCCTGGCAGGGTACAACACAGACAAATGCATGTCTCCGATTCCTGACATTGTTTCAAAAGGCAATGATCAGGGTAGCTGCATGGAGTTGGGAGGTTGTGATTTTCACTCCAACTCTGCCACTTCTTACCTAGGTGACCCAAGATAACTGACAAAACCTACCTGAACATCTCTAACTTTGTATTTCCTTCTGTAAAATGTGGACAAAACACCAACTGTGTGTACATATGGAAATCTGCAGAATCTTGCCAATGTCTTAAAACTATGCCAATATTGGCAAGTCATCTCCCTCAAGCCTCACATAGAAGAAGATGATCAGATAGCTTTTTGCAATGTCTGCTCTAGCATTAAAATCCTATGATCCAAAAACTTCCTCCTCTAGTCATGAGAAAATAACGGGACTTGGGTTTAACTTCCTGCCATAAAGCAACTAGGAAAATGGACAGATACATGAAACGACTAATTTCAGATCCTAAACAAGTAGCACAGGTCTATGATACATGAGAGACAGAGGAAATGATATGAGCCCTATCCTATGACTGCCCGAAGACACATCTCAGACCACAGAATAGGAAAAGGCATTCCAGGCAGATCATGATGGTCGAAGTGGAGGAGACAGAAATAAGAGTACAGGAAGTCAAAAGCAGTTGGAAATTCTGAAGAGACAACAAAAAAATCCCCAGAAATCGAAACAGAATTCCTCTAAGTCTTTGATGAATCCTAAGACGTATGGTGATATTCCATGAAGCTGGAAAAGAACAACCAGGGAACAGTGAGCTAAAAGGCTCCCAGAGTTCACGCAGAGCTGAGGCATGTCTGCGTGACTCCCAGCAAGAGCTGGGAGGGTTTTTTTTGTTTCTTTTTTGAGATTTTATTTATTTACTTGACAGCGAGAGAGATCACAAGTAGGCAGAGAGGCAGGCAGAGATAGAGGAGGAAGCAGGCTCCCTGCTGAGCAGAGAGCCCGATGCAGGGCTCGATCCCGGGACCCTGAGATCATGACCTGAGCTGAAGGCAGCGGCTTAACCCACTGAGCCACCCAGGCGCCCCCTTAAAGGCCTTTCTTAAAAACTCCCAGCTCTTGGGGCGCCTGGGTGGCTCAGTGGGTTAAGCCTCTGCCTTCGGCTCAGGTCATGATCTTGGGGTCCCGGGATCGAGTCCTGCATCAGGCTCTCTGCTCAGCAGGGAGCCTGCTTCCTCCTCTCTCTCTCTGCCTGCCTCTCTGCCTACTTGTGATCTCTGTCTGTCAAATAAATAAATAAAAAATCTTAAAAAAAAATAAAAATAAAGAAAGGCCTTAAAGCATTCAGTAGAGACCTCAAAGGGGCCATACCTTAGCAGTGGAGTTAAACTATCCTTGTAGCAAGAGCTACTATAGACTTGCCCTAACAATATTTTAAAATTAGCTTTGTAATACATGCAGAAAAGGCATTTGAAAAAATTCCACACTGCTTCATGATAAAAACATTCAACAAACTAGATATAGAAGGGAATGGGGGCACCTGTGGCTCAGCTGATTAAGCGTCTCAACTCTTGACTGTGGCTTAGGTCATAATCTTGGGGTCCTGAGATCAAGCCCCGTGACAGGCTCCACACTGGGTGTGGAGTCCGCTTAAGATTTTCCTTCTCTCTCTCCCTCTGCCCCTATCCACCCTCTAAAAAAAGGCACCCTCTAAAGTACTCCTGGGTGGCTCAGTTGGTTAAGCATCTGCGCTCAGCTCAGGTCATGATCCCAGGGTCTTGGGATTGAGCCCCAGGTCAGGCTCCCTGCTCAGCCATGAGTCTGCTTCTTCCTCTACCTCTCCCCCCCATGCATGTGCATACTCTCTCTCTAAAATAAATAAAATCTTAAAAAAAAGAAAGAGAGAGAGAGAGAGAAATAGAAGGGAACTTCCTCAACTTGATAAAGGGCATCTATAAAAAACTCACAACTAACATTATACTTTCTGGTAAAAAGCTGAAAGTTGCCCCCTGCCCCCAATCAGGAACAAGACAAAGATGTCCACTCTCACCATTATATCCAGTATTGTTCTGGAGGTTCTAGCCAGGACGATGAGAAAAGAAAATTAAATAAAAGGCATTCGGTTTGGAAAAGAAAAAGTAAAACTATATTTGCAGATGACATAATCTTGCATATAGAAAAACCTAAAAAAGTATTAGAACTAAAAAAACAAGTTGGGCAAGGTTGCAGGATACAAGATCAATATAATACAAAAATCAATGGCAATTAGGGTTTCAGTTTTACAAGATGAAAATTCTGAAGAGGGATGGCAGTGATGGTAGTAAAACATTACGAGTGTATTCACCGATACCATTTACTTTTGCTTCTTGGCACTTGTTAGCATTTTCAATCATATTTACTTACAGTTTTTTGTTTAATGCTTGTCTACCTCCATGACAACTCCATGACAGCGAGACTACATCTACTCATTCATCCCTCTAATGGGCCCCTCCAACGCCTGGCAAACAGCAAGCACTAAAAGACTTATTATATAAATGAATGAATGAACAAATGTCACACTCGTTTGCTTTTATAATGGTACAGATAGACCTGGCTGCCCTGAATCCAGCTTTTCAGCCCTGCTTTACACATAGAAACGTTCAGGAAAAGAGAATAGCTTCAGCAGCAAAGATAGAGCCTCTCAGAACTAAGTGAGTAAATGCAAGTGAGATTTGAGGATTTTTGTCTCAACTCTGTTCTTATCACATAAATGAAAGTAGTGTTCTGGCCAGCTTGGCAATGTTCACAAAAGGCCAAGCCTTTTTCCAAAATGCCAAGATACACAAGAGAAGCAATAGAAAAACAAGTGTATAAATAATGAGGAAAATGAAGTACACAGACACATTTCAGCAATTTAAATCAAGGATGGGAATGGCTGCTGGTGTGTGGGACTGGAGGTAACCACATCTCTTCTAGGTGCAAAGAGCAAACACAGACAGCATAACATAAAATCGGCAGTAAAGAGTCAAAAATAGAACATTTCTGCCCTCTGGGGGAGCAAACAGCTAGTGACACATCAATTCTGAGAATCTCTAAAGGCATGGGGATAAACAATGTGGCCATAATAATCTTCTTAATGCACATAACTCATGGCCCTGAAATATTCAAGGGCTCTTCCCTGTCTCATCAATACAACCCAAACTCTGAGTCTGGGACTACGTATGAGGCCACCTGCTTTCTTCTCACTCTCATCTACACTCGTCCCTTTAAATATACTGTATTTCTGCCAAACCCTATTACTGCTGTTCCTCATTTTACTCTGTTTTGTTTTCTGTTCTATCTGAAATGGCCTTCCCTTGCCAACCACTCTTGGCATTTACAAATGTCCATGCCCATCAATTCTAGGCCTTTGTTATTAAAAATTTCAGCTGAGGGCGCCTGGGTGGCTCAGTGGGTTAAGCCGCTGCCTTCAACTCAGGTCATGATCTCAGGGTCCTGGGATCGAGTCCCGCATCGGGCTCTCTGCTCAGCAGGGAGCCTGCTTCCCTCTCTCTCTCTGCCTGCCTCTCCATCTACTTGTGATCTCTCTCTGTCAAATAAATAAATAAAATCTTTAAAAAAAAAAAATAAAAATTTCAGCTGAAAGTAACCTCCCAGCAAGTAGGCACAATACTTCCACCTTCTTAGAGCATGTTTCACTTTTTTACCTTTATTACTTTTTCACTAACTGTCAAGAGCCACAGAGAAAAGGTTTGGAAAAACCCAAAGAAAATGATCTGTACCTCCCATTCCCATGCCAGCAAAGCACAAAATGGCTAAATATCTTCTCAGGGGAGTTTTCTGAAAAGCCATATGGTCCCCCACCACTTCCTTTATGGACAGACAGCTGGCCAGTCTCCCACCTATCACTGTTTCTAGTTATCATAAATTAATTGAGGGTCAGAATTGTGTGCACACCTAGTAGACCCAACTCTTTTTTTTTTTTTTTTTTAAGATTTTATTTATTTGACAGACAGAGATCACAAGTAGGCAGAGAGGCAGGCAGAGAGAGAGGAGGAAGCAGGCTCCCTGCTGAGCAGAAAGCCGGATGCGGGGCTCGATCCCAGGATCCTGGGATCATGACCTGAACCGAAGGTAGAGGCTTTAACCCACTGAGCCCCTAGACCCAACTCTTGAAAGAAAGAGATGAAGAGCAAACACAGGTAGAAGCCAGTATCCAAGCAATGGTACTGCAAGTGTGAAGAGAAACCTGAATTCAAGCTTCCGCATACCAGAAAACAAGAGCACAATATCATATGGCCAATTCCACCTTGTAGGTTTATTTAATTCGTTATTGAACATAGCCAACCATGGTCAAATATCATTATCTTAGAATCAAAAGAATAAGGTCCCCTTTTATGTTTACAGAGTTAGCACGAAAAAGTAAATAAAATCCAACAACATGAAACTACATATAAATGCACACAAGATGTCTTGCTGATGCTATCCACCATAACTAAGTAGAGTCCTCTGAAAACAGCTGGGCAGTAAAGGTCAAGACCCACCCTCCATTTAGCAGAAGAATGTGAACCAGAAGAAGACAAAATTCTAGATATACAAACATGCTGTTTTGCAAGGAAAAATCTAGACCGCCTAAACAGAGAAATGCTTAATTAGGATCTATCAACATAAAATAAGACATCCAGACATTAACATAATAAATATGGGCTATTTTTGATAAAAGGAAAAAAGTGAACATAGCTAAAGACGAAAAAGGAGATCTAAGAAATTAAAATACTAATGCATTAAGTGTTATGGGCTGAATTGTGTCCCCCCAAAATTCATATATTGAATTCCTCATCCCCAGGTACCTCAGAATGTGACTATATTTGGACATAGGGTTTTTAAGTTAACACAAGGTAAAAAGGATGGGCCAGTTCTAGAAATCTGACTAGTGTTTTTGTAACAGAAGATTAGGATACAGACAGGCACAGAGGGAAGACTATGTGAAGACACAGGAAGACAGCTATCTACAAGCCAAAGAGAAAGGCTTCAAAAGAAACCAGCAACGCTGACACATTCTTCTTGGATTTCTAGCATCTAGGACTATGAGAAAATAAATTTCGGCTATTTAAGTTGTTGTGGTACTTTGTTACAGCAGCCCTAGCAACCTAATACAGTTACTGTGGCATGATTATAGGTAAAGATTTCTTCTTATTCCGATTTCTTCTTAAAGTATTTTAGAGCTGGGGTGCCTGGGTGGCTCAGTGCATTAAGCCTCTGCCTTCAACTGAGGTCATGATCTCAGGGTCCTGGGATGGAGCACTGCATTGGGCTCTCTGCTCAGCAGGGAGCCTGCTTCCCGTTCTCTCTCTCCCTGTCTCTCTGCCTGCTTGTGATCTCAGTCAAATAAATAAATAAAATCTTTAAAAAAGAAAAAAGTATTTTAGAGCTGCTTTAACAACAATGGTTCTAGCATCATGAATTCCCTCTACTGACGCTAATTTTCTCTACCCTTACTCTTTAGATGGTTGTTTTTAACATGGCTTCACAAAGGAAACGGAGTGAGGATGGAAATTTTCAACTTCGCGATGCTGGAAAAAAATGCCAATACCATGATTTTTTAACTCCATGGCAAACCACTCTAAAGGAGTAGATAACCAAGAACTCCACAAAGACTACTACCCTGAGCATCAGAACGTATGTTCCTCCAATTAGAGATCAGAGTTAACCAGCTCATCTTCTGGAGCATGTCTGTCCACCAAGGAGGTTCTGGCCTGTCCCTAATGCTGCAGTGCCATTTAAACACCACATCGAGTTAGTAAGACACCTCGAGATTCTGGCATTGTAACTGAAGAAAAGAGAGCATACTGTAGGACATGGAAAAAGATTCTGATCAAAGCCTCCTGCGGGTAGGAAAATGAGTGGGAGGGCAAGGAATGCTGCCTACTTTTCAATTCTGCCAGGAACTCTCTATGTCCCAGGGTTGAGGGTCCATTACTATGTATAGACAGGTCACCAATATCCTAGACACAGAGGAGTATCATCAGGCAGATCCAGGGGCAGCTTGACAGGGGCAGCTCAGTAACATTCTGAAGAGAGATGAGAAGAATGAAGACAGATGAGAAGAGCAGAACAAGACTAGCAGGCAGAATCAGAGAATGGAAGCTGACCATACATGGAGATTCCACTGTAGACAAGATTCTCTTCTCTATTTCTCTCCTCTCACCTTTCTCCCAGAGAGAGAGGGCTGAGGGCTGTGTGGGATAGGATCTCGAGGAATACAGATGATATCCTCAGGGTGGCCCACAATCCTGGGGGTATTAGGGCTGAGGTTCCAGTCTTAGGGGCGGCATAACAGGAAAAGGTCAAAGCTCAGAGATGAATCAGAGACTTGACATTAAGGAGTCTTGTGTTTGACTATCTGAACATGGCAGGGGGCTGATCACCAGACCTGTGACATAAGATTAGATGGGCTACTTGTAGCAAGTCTGACTTGATGCTGATCACCTGAACAATCTCATTAATGCTGTTTCTTATTGATCTGCCCTATCTAGTGCATACTAATTAACAGTAGGTGCTCAACAAATGTTTCCTAAATCAAAGAGTAAATTAATTAAAGGAAAAGTAAAATTTACACAGCCTGGGATCAGATTGGGTGAGTGGAGTAAGGAAACACCACTGTGACATGTAGGTAGACAAAGACAGGGAAAGGAATATTGTTAATGTGCCCCAAGTGCCATAAAAGCACATCAAGACTGCCTGAGTTACCAATGTCTGAACTGAGATGTCAGGTCTAGCTCAGAAAACTGAGCCGTCCTCAGCTCGAGCCTATCTGGACCAAGCCCCACTCAGCCCTCTACCTTCTCTCTGGAAAAAAAGAATAGGGGGAAAAAAAAAAACAACCCAGAAACAAATAAATGAGAAAGAGAGGTTTTTCTTTTTTCTTTTTTTTTTTTTTAAACATTTCTTTTTTTTTTTTAAGATTTTACTTATTTATTTGACAGAGAGAGATCACAAGTAGATGGAGAGAGAGGCAGGCAGAGAGAGAGAGAGGGAAGCAGGCTCCCTGCCGAGCAGAGAGCCCGATGCGGGACTCGATCCCAGGACCCTGAGCCGAAGGCAGCGGCTTAACCCACTGAGCCACCCAGGCACCCGAGAAAGAGAGGTTTTTCAACACTCGTCTCCCTACTTAAGTCCCCACCTTCATTATCCTGGTGGGTACTCAGAAATTCCTTTACTCTTAAGAACCTCAAGAATACTTCCCTAGGAATTCTGAGGGCTTATTGTCAATTGTTTTAAAGTAGCAGAATGTTGCGCGCCTGCGTGGCTCAGTGGGTTAAGCCGCTGCCTTCAGCTCAGGTCATGATCTCAGAGTCCTGGGATCGAGTCCCACATCGGGCTCTCTGCTCAGCGGAGAGCCTGCTTCCCTCTCTCTCTCTCTCTGCCTGCCTCTCCATCTACTTGTGATTTCTCTCTGTCAAATAAATAAACAAAATCTTTAAAAGAAAAAATAAATAAAGTAGCAGAATGTAATAAACAGCCATATATCATAGGACTAAGTAGTAACAATGAGGGGCGCCTGGGTGCTTCAGTCCTTAAGCGTCTCCCTTTGGCTCAGGTTAGGGTCCTGGGATCGAGCCCCACGTCTGGCTCCCTGCTCTGCCAGAGGCCTGATTCTCCCTCTCCCATTCCTCCTGTTCGTGTTCTCTCTCTTGCTCTCTGTCAAATAAATAAATAAATAAAATCTTAAAAAAAAATAAGTAGTGAACAATGATCCCTAGCATAATGAAGTCTCAAGACCCCAGGTGAGGATAAGAGGAAACCACCACATATATCTGATGGAATCAGCCATCTACAGAAGCCTTCCCTAAGACAGAAATTATTTCAGGGTCCCCAAGACCACCCACGCATACATGGTTATACTTGTAGCTAAATTACATTGTATGACAGTGAATTTGTCAGCAAGAGAAAAAGACAAGTGGACTCTGAAGAAACCTGTGCATGGGCTTCCTCCTGTTCTCTCCCTCCTGTGAAGGTATACACTGAGCATGCTCCCTTCTACAGCAGCAATGTAGTAACATGTATGCTATGATTGTACCTAGGGAAGTCCTTTAGAGACATAGCATCCAAGGATTTTATTGACAGACACAGGCAATGTCTGCCTAGCAGCCATCAAAATTCCAGTTTCCCAAGAGGAAAGCAGATAATTATATTGTTTGTTCAGAGTCTAGGCTCAATGAACCATCCTTATCAGTTAGAAAATGGAGGAAACAGTTCAAGTATCAAGTTCCCAGATGTGAGCCAAGGGCCAACCTTGCAAGCAATCCCTTCTGAAGACTAGCTAGCTCTGTTAACTCTCTTCTAAAGTGATTTGTAAATGTTACCAATGATATTGACCTCCCAAACTAAGAGATAGTAATGGGGAGCTGCCAACCTAAAAGCTATATTAACTTGTAAAATACACCATAATCTTGAGGACAGTAAACTGCTATTGTAAGATACAAAGCTAACAATGTTACAATTATGGAATGTTCTTGTGAGGACATGGGAGAAAGCTGAAGAAGGCCAGTTGTGCTTAAGGTGCATTTCTCAGAGTTACTGGGTAAGAAAGGGTGCCCTACTAGAGCCACAGGACTGTATTCGCCCAATTCCCTACAATCTCTGCTATTCCCAAGTCCAGCAAGCAAACTTCTGATATGCTTTTTAGCCCTCCTACTAAGAAAAGAATGTGCTAACTAGCTGGCATGAATTTGATTTGATAAGTTAGCACTGCAGTCCATTAGTTAGGCTCATCCAATGATAACAGTTCTTAATCATGGGTCATCTTGGACTCATGGGTCATTTTGTTGATCTTCAAAATACTCTTAACATAATACTGTCCTTGTATTCTGCAGGAGAAAGCAAAGGTCAGACTGGGGAACTAATCTACCCAGAGTCACACTAATGTAAGCAAATGATACAGGATTTAAAGTGAGGTATTCCTATCTCCAGAAATCATATACTTTCCCTTCTTTTGAATTCCTCCTTCAATTAGAAGTTAGGTTGGCATCAATCTCCCAGGACCTGCTCACCCTGCAGTTAAGTGAGAAATCAGATTTAAGAATCCACAAAGCCAAGGACACTATGCCAGAGAGCCTAACACAGCATTTCAACATCAACCCTCACCAGAGCCACAAAACTCTTTTTTTTAATATATATATTTTATTTCTTTATTTGACAGAGAGTGAGAGTGCGCACAGCAGGGGTGCAGCAACAGAGGGAGAGGGAGAAGCAAGCTCCCCACCAAGCTGGGAGCCCCAGGCAGGGCTCAATCCCAGGACCCTGGGATAATGACCCAAAGAGAAGGCAGACACTTAACCATCTGAGCTACCCAGACGCCCCCACAAAACTACTCTTAACTGCCCCTAGACAGGTCTCCGGTCTCTACCCTTTTCTCCTACTCTTAGACAACAGATCTCTTTTCACCTGCCAGAAACTGTATGAAAAAAGAATCCCATCCTTGGGCGCCTGGGTGGTGCAGTCGATTGAGCAGCCGGCTCCCGATTTCAGCTCCAAACTGGATCTCAGGATCGTGAAATCCAGCCCAGCACCGGAGTCCCCTTAAGACTCTTCTTCCTCTGCCCCTCTCCATCGTGCACACGCACGTGTACGCGCGCTCTCCCAAATGAAAGAAAGAAAGAGAGGAAGGAAGGAAGATCACCCCTACAGTGCTACATACTATAATGAGTCCCATCACACGACGGTGGGGGAAGAAAGCTTACTTCTACTGTTCACCTATCTACAGGAGACACTTTATGCTTGAATCCACGTACTTCTCAAGAATCACTTCATTTCACCCATAAGGAAACAGGGCTCTAAGAGTTGAAGTAACTTGCCTAAGAGTACAAATAATGACAGGGCAGGGACCAAACATGTCTGACTAAAATCTGTTCTCTCCACCATCCAAGCGACACTTTTGAGTTTCCTTTCACCTTTCTCCCAAGGCAAAGATTCCTCCGGTATAAGTTCCCCTTCCTCCTCTGAAGCAATCCTGAGTTCAATTCTCTGCCAATGACAGTTCATTCCCCCTTCCCTACCAATGTCCCTTCTTCGAAACACAATCTTTTCCCCAGTCTGACGCCCCCTCTAGATTCACAGAAAAACGCAGATTTGCATTTCAGAAAGCGATGTCAGATGTACTATTTCATTTGCCCTTCACAACAGTGTGAAGCGGGCAAAGTAGGTAAGCACCCCCATTTTATGAGAACAGCATGTCTCCAAGGTCTCGGAATAAAAAGCAAAGAAGTCGGGAGCAGAGCCCCAGGTTTCGACTCCGGTCCTCCGTCGTTCCCACCACTGCTTCTCCCTGCCTGTCGCCCCCGCCCCTGCTGCATCACAAGGTGCCCCCTCGGCTCAAAGCCCGGCCTGTAGCTCACGTCCCTCCCACGCCACCCACCCGCAAAGTCCCCACCTGCTCTTGTCCACTCCTCGCCTAAACCAACACCATTATGCCCCTCTCTTCACCAGCGCCCTCCGCCCACGGGCCTCCTCACCGCCCCAACCCCGGCTCCCTCCGCTCATGTACCCCTTCCTGTCGCAGGTAGCTCTAGAGCACCTCTGGCCTTCCACAGATCCTCGCCCTGCCTACCCGCTTCGCCATCCCATACCCCTTCTCCTGTCAGCCCGCGGCCCGAGCGGCCAAGACTACCTTCTCCAAAGATGCCGGTCTCTGCACGGCCAGGGAGCGGGCCAATGACAGGACTGTGTTGAAATAGAAGCCCCGCGAGGTGCTGGAGCCCGAGCCGCCGCCGCTGCTGCCGCCGCCCCCTCCCCGGGCCGCGGCCGCCGCCATCATCGAGCGCGCGGCGGCGCTGCCCGCGGGCTTCCCCCACCCGGCCTGCAAGCGCCAGAGCTCACGGCGCACGCGCGGCGGCAGCCGACCTCCCCGGCACGTGACCTCTGTTGTCGACACTGGCTGGGGCGTGGCCGTGGGACGATTCCACCTCTGGAGGGGCGAGAGAAGACGAGCGGTAGGCTGCGGTCGCGCGCACCAGACGTGGCGCCCCCCCCAAGTCGCGGAGCAAGATGGTCCGCTCCGGAGGCGGGGCCTCCTGCGCAAGACTGGCGGAAGGAATTCTCTCGGCGACCCGGCGGGTGGAGGGGCGTAGCGCGGCGCTGGGCTGTGGGCGGTGGAGCCGCTGTGCTGCAGAGCGGTGGGCGCTTCCCGAGGGCCTCGGGAGGTCGGCCTGGAGCCCTGAGGGCTTGAAAAGGCCGTTCCTTGCCTTGGCCACGCTCTTCCTTCTCCTGCCCAGACCCAGACGAGCCCCTGCACCATGTCGGCCTACCCCAAAAGCTACAACCCATTTGACGACGATGCGGAGGATGAGGGTGTCCGGCCAACGCCGTGGAAGGACGACCGCGACCTCCCCGATGGACCCGGCGCGCCCATGGACAGGCAGCAGTACCTGCGGCAGGAGGTGATGCGCAGGGCCCAGGCCGCTGTCGCCAGCACCGACAGGTCCCTGTCCCTCGTATACGAGTCCGAGAGGGTCGGCGTCGCCTCTGCCGAGGTGAGTCTGGAGCAGGGCAAGAGGGCCCGACCAATCTGAATTGTCACACGAGGTCAAGAAACGTTAGCTGTACAAAGAGGTGTGTGTCTTGAGTGCTTGAAAGCGGTAGTTTGCTCACCGTAATGTTCCTTAGCTGTTAGCAGAGCTCGGGTTAGGGAAATGGAGTGTCTGTTTTCTTTATATAATTACCTGCTCAGAATCCCAGATCCAGAGCTTCAACCTTCCCTCCCCGAGTGACCCAGAATGGGTGAGCATTGTGTCTGCTGGTGTGTGTGTGTGTGTGTGTGTGAAGCGTCAGTGCAAATGGGCCTTAAGTTCTTTCCTATCACTGACCACTTCATCTCTCTGGTAAAGGTGATGAGAGGTCTGCCTGGACAGCTGCTGAATAAGCCATAGCCCAAGTGTGGTCAAGTCTAGGGCCTTACTTTTACTTCCCAAATCCAAATGAAGATGTCCTAGATAGCATATGGTCTGTGACATTCGGTTTCTCTCTAATTCACCTTTGTCAGTTGGTTTTTCTGCCCATGGGAGATTTCAGAACCCCCTAAGGGAGGATTGTTCTTTCTTAGGCACCATGTTTGTTCCCTCAGCCTACTAATGTTTGGTTTGTTTGTTTGTTTGTTTTTTAAGTTCTTGGTAATGTAATAATAGATCATTGGTGTATCAGCTAACATTAATCTAAAGGATTTGTAGCTTTGAATCTTAGTACTGGGAGCTGAAGTGTTGTCTTCCTCTCTGGGTCTCTTTGTAACTCTTATCTCTGACAGAGTTCATTCTGACCTGATCACTTACAGTCTTGGGCAGTTTGAGATATGTTGGTTAATTTCTCAAATAGTCATCTTGGTCTTATCCCCATTGCCGTTTTCGTGGTTATTTTCCTTCCCCACTTCCTTTTCCTTCCCCACTTCCTTTTCCTTCCCCACTTCCCGCTGTTAGAGTATCCCTCATTGGCTCATTTTCCTGTCTGTGGCTTCCTTAAGGAAGTTTAACTGTAGTTCTTACATCTTATATCCACTGAATTCCTATGTTTGAGCCTAAGTGGCAAGTGTTGACTAAGATTTGGAAAGATTATCTAAGGTCTTAGGACCCTAGTGGAGGAGTTTCTTGAGGGTCCCAGGTCCAAGGAAGCCAAGTAAGAACTGTTTGAAGGGACATCTCTGGAAAGCATGAGAACAGGAAATCAGAATGATACCAAGTAGGTTGTCATGGCAGAGGAGAAACTCGAATCTGGCTTTTAAGGCTAAGATTTAGACGGGAAGGAGGAGGAGGGAGAGGAAGAAAGGTAGGAGAAATGTTCATAGTGCAGAGAGGAGCAGTGCAAAGACACTGGCCCACCACCAGAGTTCCTGGACTCCAGTAGGGAAGTGACACACAGGATATTTTCAAAGAAAAGGCCCAGAAGAGGCACCTTAGGAGCCTTTCATGGTCAAGAGAAAGTCTGTCTTTCAGAGGGAAGGAGAGTCAAAAACATATTAGAGGTGAGTGGTTTCACGTGGATTGTGGTGACACCCCCTCTCCAAGCTGCCCCCAAAGGCCCTTCTCTCTGTGCAAGGGGAATGGTGAGAAAAGAGGTGAACCAGCTGCTCAGGCCAGTGAGGCTTGGACCAGGCCAAGTTGGTGTTGCTCTGAGAGGTATAGGATGATCATGACTGGGCAGGTGACAGGCACTGTCATCATCAGTATGGTGACACTGAATTTTTCTTGGATTGAGTCAGTTCCCAGTCAACAGAGGCCCTGGGAGGCTGGAATGGTCAGCACCCCCTCCCCTCCCACTTTGTGCTGTCCAGACTGCCTTGGAATCAGTCTTGGATTCCAGTCCGAATGAGGGTGGCAGTGAGGCTGGGGTTAGTGAGCTCATCTGCCACTCTGTGGCAGCGGACCCAAGTCACCTGCTAACCTCCCTACTTAGAGACACAGTGCTGAGCTGTGCAAAAACATGATAGGTTTTTATAGAGGGTTAGGAATGTGCAAATATTAGTTTGGGAAGCTGTCATTCAGTCCCAGCTTGGCAGAAGTAGGAAAATCACTTAGGTCACCCTTAGTGAAGGAGAGCCATCCTCCTGTGAAACTGGACAGGGTTTATTTCTCACCAGGAGTCTAGCCATGGGTCATGACTGCCAAGGGACAGAATTAGAGAGGAGCAGTTTGTACTTAACTGGCTTGGTAAGCACAGTCCAGAACCATGGAGAGACTCGTAGGCCACTCAGCTCTTCTGTTTCACAAGTCTGATTTTTTTTTAATTCTTTCTTTTACCTAAGATTTAGCTTTTGTGAAGCGATATCCAATCACATAGTTCAAAACTTAAAAACGTACAAAAGTGTAAGAAGTTTCATCCCCCCACCAACCCTACTCCTGCAGCAGCCAGCCACCGTCAGTCCCCTCAGTGTCCTTGTGGAGATACTCTGTGGATAGAAACAAAGCTATAGTCCCTTCCTTCTTTCTTTCTTTCTTTTCTTTTTTTAATTTTAACTTGAGTGGTTGCATTCTATGTATTTTAGTCTGTATCTTTTTTTAAATAAGATTGGAGGTTATTTCTTAGTAATATATAATGCACTGATCTTTTTGTTATTATTGTTTTTATGGCTGTGTCCTATTCCATTGAGTGGGTGGCTTGTATTTATGTAGCCGGTCCTCTGCTGATAGGCATTTGGGTTGTTTGCACCTTTGGGCAAGCCCATGGAGACATGCCTGCCCAGAGTTCCCTGTCCCCTCTGGCACTGAGCATATGCTCCTGTAATTCACTCCTTTTGTAAAGCCTGGGATCTCATTTGAGATGAGTCCAGCAATCAGTGTTAGATTGGGGCCTGAGTGGCTGGCACAGTAATATCAATGGGACGGGAGTGGTGTTTGGAAGGCCAGCACACAACCACGTAGGCATGACCTCTTTTCAGAGGTCAGGCATGTGGCTGAAGGCCCCCACCTAAATCATGCTGTGAAGAATGACCTATCTGGCCTAGCCTAAGGACTCCGGTAAACAAAGATCCTCTTATCAGGGTAATATACCTGCCAGGAGCCAGGCAAGGCCTGTCTTTGGAACATGCAGGGCGCAGACAGCCCAGGCCTGCTGAGTTAGTCTTTAGTGAGCCCGGCTCAGCCAGCTTGTAGGCAGTAAGGAGCACCAGCCTTTGCCCTTGGTGTTTTCTCCTGCAACTGACGACTCTGTGTTTCGGAGTCCATTCCGTACTACTGCAGTGAGACACAGCTGCAATTCGAGCATATTCCATTCTCCTGTGTCGCCACCAGCGCTCATGCAGGTACATTCCCCTGAAAAGAGAGTGACATGAAGGAGATGAATTTCTAGTTTCTAGGTTCAGCTGATTGACTCCAGACTGACCTCCACCTAAGCAGGTTATTCAATACCTGAGTTTAATTTCGAGCTCAGTACAGGAACCTTAGTCCTGACATTTTCCTTCAGAATCTCAAGGCCTGCCTGGGGCAGGGAAGACAGCCAGGCCCAACTGAGCTTATGGGATGTATCAGCTCTGAATTGGACTTGGGATTTGGTGGTCACTGCTGCCCTCTGTGACGCCTGCTGGGTCCTGCCTGGCTTTCTGCCTGCTTCCTCATCTCATGCTCACGTTCCTCTTCTTCTCTCAGTTCCCCCAGTGGGCCCTGCGGCCCAGGCCTTCTGCACACATGGGCTGCTCCCTCTGCCCAGAGTCCCTTACCCTACCCCCACCCTTTGCCTTCCTAACTTCTCACCTTTCAGTTTCCCCTTCAACACCGCCCCATCCGGGAGCCTTCCTGACTCCCTCTTAAGCCAGGTAAGGGGTCCCTGCGAGTAGCTGACCCTGGCAGTGTCCATCATGTATGTGTAGGATAGCTTGCTTTTCTGCCTCCCCCATTTTGAGTTCCCAGCCCCACAGTGTTGTCAATAAATGAAAAGTGAAATGAAACTTGACTCATTGAGCCCTCTGCCAAGACTGTAAGCTCTGGCAGGGCAGAGATCTGGGGCTGCTTAGTTCATCCCTGGGTCCCTAGTGCCTAGAACAGTGGACGGCAAAGTGGATATATTGTGGCACTTCTTTCCTTCTATGTGTGTTTTCTGTCAGCAGGAATTCCCTGATATGTTCACATTTGCATAGGGCCCAGGGACATAACCCATCTGGCCAGAAGTTGTTCCCCCATAGGACAGAGTATACCCTCACAGGGCCTTCAGTTGTCTTTTGCATTCTCTTGTTTTATCAATAAGCCCTGTTTGACAAAGAGCTGAAAACCTAAGGGAAATTGAGACACCCCCTCTCTCTGTGCTGTTGCTCAGCATAGTACCCCTGGCCCAACCAGATCTTTTCTCTGACCATTTTCTTTTTTCCTGTTTAACTTGTAGAAAACTCCTGTTAGAGTTCAAGGTGGGGGTGGCGCGGATCACTTATAATGCTAACATCTGAGCTTTGCATGCTTGCCCTTTACACAGCGGTACTCTCTGGAGCTCCCTCCCCTCGTAGCCGCCCTTGTCTATCCATAACCTCCATTCTCCCAGGGACCCATGACGATCGGCATGGCCTCCCTTTTGGGGGACAGGAGAATGCCTGGGAACTGGGGTGTTTGAGGTCCACCTAGCTTGTCCTTCCTGTTCTGGTATTCCTGGTATTTTCTCCTCCAAGCCCTTCTTCCTTGTCAGTTAGAACTAGGTCACAAGCACTTGGAGCCGGGTCCTTTCATCTGCCTCAGAGGATGATTTCAGCAGAAGTTCCTCCTCTGCTGGCCTCCTGACCAGCAGATCACCTCGAGTGAACACCAGCTTCCAGCTCACAGAAACTTCCAGAGACCAGAATAGCACTCACTTCCCTGGCCAGCCACCCCGACAGATTTCTCTTCACTTCGATCATAACATCTAACTTAAGACATTTGGTTTCCTTTCTGGGTCAGTACCGTGATGCAGACTTGGGAGTTTGAGAGACTGTGTCACTTGTGAACAGAAGAAAGTAAGATCTCACTGTCAACTGGGGAAGGTTTTGTCAGCTACTTGTTACTGCTGCTACTCTCCAAATTGAGGTCGGGAGGCTGAAGCAAGAAAGCAGGTGGTTGGTGAGATGAGCCACCAGGAGAGCCGTGGCTGTGAGGGAAGCCAAGGACCTGCATCCTTGTGTGACAGAGCCCGGGCCAGCACCCACCCCAAGCAGCTGGGTGCCTGTCCTGCTTCCTGTTCTTCATCTTCTGCCGCAGGGGAAGTTAAGCTGGTGGGACTGGACTGTTGGCAATATATCAACTCAAAAACCATGTAAATGCTGGAGGAAATAATTTTAATCCTAATTTAGAGCCTTGCCTTATTCAAGAATAGACTTATCCCAGAATGGACATGAACATGACAAACCTGAGATGTTGGAAGAAGAAACTCTAGATAAATTAGGAACTCATTTTTTTTTTCCTTCTAAAACTGAGCTCTTAGAAGTTTTGACCCAGATGACACGGTCTGGTAAAGATGTTTCCTTTTGTTTAAAAGAACCTGATAGCTTCTTCAGACACATCTCAGAAGCTGGTGAAAAACATTTAAACTATTTGAAGTTATAAATCTCAGCAGTTCTAAGTTTATTTCCAACAAGATTTTTTGTTTTCTGCCAACACGTTATGTTTTAAAAGTTCATTCACTATAAACATTGAGAGCTCAAATTACATGTTGGGTCCCTAAATGTTCAAAAGCTTTTCTACTGGGGCACCTGGGTGGCTCAGTCATTAAGCGTCTGCCTTTAGCTCAGGGCATGATCCCAGAGTCCTGGGATTGAGCCCCACATCTGGCTCCCTGCTCTGTAGGAAGCCTGCTTCTCCCTCTCCCACTCCCCCTGCTTGTGTTCCCTCTCTTGGTGTGTCTCTCTCTGTCAAATAAATAAAATCTTTAAAAACACAAATAACGTGGGGCGCCTGGGTGGCTCAGTGGATTAAGCCGCTGCCTTCAGCTCAGGTCATGATCTCAGGGTCCTGGGATCGAGCCCCATGTCTGGCTCTCTGCTCAGCAGGTAGCCTGCTTCCCCCTCTGTCTCTGCCTGCCTCTCTGCCTACTTGTGATCTCGCTCTCTGTCAAATAAAAAATAAATAAAATCTTTAAAAAAAAAAAAAAAAAAACACAAATAACGTGAAAAATAAAAACTTTCTGGGGCACCTGGGTGGCTCAGTGGGTTAAAGCCTCTGCCTTCTGCTCAGGTCAGGGTCCTGGGGTCTAGCCCCGCATGGGGTTCTCTGCTCAGCAGGGAGTTTGCTTCCCTTCTTCTCTCTCTGCCTGCCTGTCTGCCTACTTGTGATCTCTGTCAAATAAATAAATAAATAAAAATCTTAAAAAAACAATAAATAAATAAATAATAAAACCTTTCTCCTAATGCTTTTTTAACTGAAATGGGCTCTAATAAACCCATTGTGTATATTTTTGTTTTTATTCTTCAGTTGTCAGAGGCCTTTATTTAAAACTTGTTTGTGATTCTGTTTTACAGTATTGAGAGAGAAATCTCTAACTATTATCTGCTATGGGCAACATAACTGCTGAGCCACAGACAGATGCAGGGTTGGAAGAATGAAAAGGTGGTAGAGGGCAGGGATGGCCTCATGAAGTAAAACAGGGAAAGCTTGAGAGTCTCCAGGATGGAAAGGTGAATCACAGAAAAGGAACACGGCTGGAATGGCCCGAGATAGGGGCCCAAGCAAGTTTGGCACAAAGGAAGGTTTTAATGTTACTATGGTGGCGCATTCACATCCACCTTCAGAACTCTCAGCTCTACTTTTTTTTTCTTTTTCTTTTTCTTTTCCTTTTTTTTTTTTTTTTTTTTTTTTTTTTTTTTTTTAAGATTTTATTTATTTATTTGAGAGAGAGAACGTGAACAGGGGTAGGGGCAGAAGGAGAAGCAGGCTCTCCACTGAACAGGGAGCCCAACGCAGAGTTTGTTCCCAGGACCCTGGGATCATGACCTGAGCTGAAGGCAGACACTTAACAAATGAAGCCACGCAGGTGCTCCAAAGTTCTCTTTTAGAGAAGGTATTCAGGGAAGATTTCTCTGAGGAGGTGGCCTCTGAGCAGAGACCTGAATTGAATGAGGAGCAGAGCTGTACAATTATCTGGGCAAGGATTATTACAAGCACAGAGTGGCGTACACAAAGGCCCAGGACAGAATCACCTTCCTGTTACAGGTTTTAAAGGTGAAACTGTGAGTGAGTTGGAATCAGATATTAACAGGGCCCAGAAATGACCCAGGACCTAGCCTGTGAAATAATTTGAAGGCGTGACCAGGGCCAGGTGGATCTAGTGACCCAACAGAAATCCCATATCTGAAAAGGGGGAGTACAAGAGCCAGAGTCCATGGGGGCAGTGCCAGGTCAAAGCCTGTAAGGTGCACGGGGGCCAGGAAAGGGGAAGAGCTAGAGGATGTGCTGCCAGTCCAGGCCCTGCGTATCTTACCATGGTCCTCTGAGCCAGCCTCTTGTGGGCATGAGGGAGAAGAACTTGAGAGCAAATACGAAAGAAAGCCAGTAGAGGCAGGACGGGAAAGGGCAGAGGAAGGGCAGAGGAAGATGGCAGCATCTCTCCCCATATGTGTTCTCTGAGGGCTCATGACAAGCCTGCTGTGTGTCCCCTGGAGAGGAGAAAGTTACAAAATGGTGTAACACCATCACCTCTCATTTTCCCCAGGAACTCGATCGTCAGCGAGGCGTCTTAGAACGCACAGAGAGGATGGTGGACAAGATGGATCAGGATTTGAAGACCAGCCAGAAGCACATTAACAGCATTAAGAGCATGTTTGGGGGATTCGTCAATTACTTCAAATCGAAACCAGCAGAGACTCCACCGGAACAGAATGGCCCCCTCACCTCCCAGGCCAATAGTAGGTGAGTGGGTCTTCAGCCATCCAGAAATGAAATAGCTGAAAACAGGGTTTAATGCAAATGGTCAAGACTTTGAAGCCACTTCTAGTGTCTTAAAGGGACCCAAGATCTGCGTAAGTTACTCATTGGAAGGGATTCATCCTCACACATTTTGAAACAAGAGACATTTTTTCAGTGCTCCTGATGCTGTTCATTTGATTGAATAAATAGGGTCTCCAAAAAATTAAATTACTGCTCCAGTAATTATTATTTGAAAGAATATTCACCTCAGAAAGCTTAATCAGTATAAATGTTCCTCCCTTCACAGAATCTTAAAAATTCTTTAAAAAGTCTTTATATCTGGAGTGCCTGGGTGGCTCAGCTGGTTGAGCATCTGCCTTCAGCTCAGGTCACGATCCCAGGGTTGTCAGATTGAGCCCTGCATTAGGCTCCGTGCTTAGCAGGGAGGCTGCTTCCCCCTCTCCCTCTGCTGATCCCCTTCCATGTGCGCTCTCACTCAAGCTCAATCTCTCGCTCGCTTGCTCAAATAAATAAAAGTCTTTAAAAAAAAAGTCTTGGGGCACCTGGGTGGCTCAGTGGGTTAAGCCTCTGCCTTTGGCTCAGATCATGATCTCAGGGTCCTGGGATCGAGCCCCGCATCAGGCTCTCTGCTCAGTACAGAGCCTGTTTCCCCCTTTCTCTCTGCCTGCCTCTCTGCCTACTTGTGATCTCTGTCAAATAAATAAATAAAATCTTTAAAAATATAAAAAATTAAAAAATAAAATATTTTTTTAAAAAGTCTTTATATCCAACATTTCTACATCTAATGCAATCTGGCCATTAACTTTCATTTTTTTTTTCCCCAAAGATTTTCATCCATTTATTTGATAGACAGAGAGAGATCACAAGCAGGCAGAGAGGTAGGCAGAGAGAGGAGGAAGCAGGCTCCCCACTGAGCAGAGAGCCCAACGCGGGGCTCGATCCCAGGACCCCGAGATCACGACCCGAGCCGAAGGCAGAGGCCCAAACCACTGAGCCACCCAGGCGCCCCTTAACTTTCATTTTAAAATGAGTGATTATTTTTCTCAGAAGTGTACAAGGATAAAAGAGTCAAGTTTCTGCTAAAGTAGATTACTGTTCATATCTCAGACCACTGTATTTATCTTTTATTGTAAAAATAATACAGTCAGACACCTGGGTGGCTCAGTTGGTTGGGCGACTGCCTTTGGCTCAGGTCATGATCCCAGCGTCCTAGGATTGAGTCCTGCATCGGGCTCCCAGCTCCATGGGGAGTCTGCTTCTCCCTCTGACCTTCTCCCCTCTCGTGCTTTCTCTCACTCTCTATCAAATAAATAAATAAAATCTTTAAAAAATAAAAATAATATAACCATATTATAGAAAATCTACATCTTACTTAACAAAGTACAAAAACTCAAAACTTAGTTTCCCCCCCTTACTCAGTGTTCTCATAGCTGCAATCACAATGTTCATTTGGTTTTGTAACCTACTTCATTTAACCCAGAGAAAGGTCTGATATAATGTTACTACACAGGCCTCTCTGTTTATCTTTTATTTTCTAAATCTGGAACACAGAACGATTTTTTTTAAGGTTTTATTTATTTATTTGGCAGAGAGAGAGAGGGCTTACAGGTAGGCAGAGCAGCAGGCAGAGAGAGAAGGAGAAGCAGACTCCCTGCTAAGCAGAGAGCTCAATGCAGCGCTTGATCCCAGCACCCTAGGATCATGACCTAAGCCGAAGACAGACATTCAACCAGCTGAGCCACCCAGGCTCCCCTAGAACAATTTTTAAGAGGCATTTTTTTAAGTTCATAACTGATGTAAAGTGCACACATCTTAAGTATGTGTTGACATTTCCACTCAACAGGTGACTGCTTACCTGTGGATATACCTGTGTGGCCACCACCTGGATTAGGACCCAGGATGTGGGAGGGAAGAAATTGGGAAACTTGTTTCTAGCTCACAGTGGCTCTGGGGAGAAACAAGTGCAGGTGAAGGAACTGAGGGTGTAGCAGAAAGACCAGGCAGGTGGATCATTGGTATTTACGGAGAGGAAACTGCAGAAGGGGAACGGGCAGTTGTTTGGGCCTGGGGGCTATTCCCTGCAGATACGCTAGCCAAAGTTAGGAGCGTTGATTGGTTTTGTGGCTCAGTCATAATCACTATCCATCCCTGATTTTCCAGCTTGGCCCTGATTTCAGATACCTGTCACCTTTTTCCCCCAACTGGGGTAGTTTCTGCGGTTGTTCATTTGGTCAGGTTTTGTTTGTTTGTTTGTTTGGTTGGGTTTTATGTTTTTTTGTGGTTTGGTTTGATTTGCCATTTATAAATTGGAAGGATGTTTTGTGTCCCCCTTTTTGGGTTTTTATATGTTAGGGGAAGTTGAGATGTCTGTTGTCACCTTGGATTAAGACATCTACATCACATGAACTCAGCAGCAGAGACAGCCCTTGGTTGGTACTTTCCTGTGTCCCACATGTCCCTTCCCAAAGGCTTCTTGGGGCTAGTGCTGTACCCCGCCCCCACCCACCCAACCCTGGTCATCCTTTAAAAGTCTTTCAAGTCCTAGGGCTCCCAGGGCACCTTACTTTTGGGGGGAAGCATCTTGAAAACTCAAGGCCTTTTTTAACAAAGGTGTCCCAGGAGTGAAGGAGCCAGACCAGCTTCAGCGAGGTGGGCCTCTTGGTGCCTGATGTCACTTGCCCCCGCCTAGCCTTCTGCCTCTAGATCAGTCCCAGTCAGCTGGAGCGTTCTTCCTATCTCTTGGTGAATGCAGCAGAGATCCTGAGGAGGTGGGGCTTTGCCCTGGGAACCAAGGCGCCGACCTCTCAAGTGGAGTTAGGATTACATGGGGTCCTGCCAATTAAAGGAGGGGAAGGTGGCAGGCGAGTAGCAGTCAAAGCACAGAAGAAGCTGGGACAAGTGAAAGGCATTGGCTATTTCTAAAATGGGAGCCCAGCAAACTCTTTGACATGGAGGAGTGGCCTGCAAAGCCATCTGTGAGCTCCTAAATCCTTACTCTTGCAAAAATCACTGTAATGTGTAATGACTTCTATAAAATGAGTAAATCTTTTTAATCCTATCAAAATCCTACTCCATAAATACAGCGATATTCTGATATAAAAGCTTTTAAAATAAGTTCCTCTTAATCAAACAAACAAATCCTATGTATCCTGTGTCTATCCTTGTTACACAAACCCTTCAGCCTTCTCTGAAGTTTTGTTTCTTGGTAAGCCATTTTTGGATTTGCTGACAAAGCTTCATAAGCTGCTGGTTCCCATTTGCATTTAAAGCTCATGGAGGGGCGCCTGGGTGGCTCAGTGGGTTGAGCCTCTACCTTCGGCTCAGGTCATGATCCCAGGGGCCTGGGATCGAGTCCCTCATGGGGCTCTCTGCTCAGCAGAGAGCCAGCTTCTCCTCATCTCTCTCTCTGTCTGTCTCTCTGCCTATTTGTGATCTCTCTCTCTGTCAAATAAATAAATAAAATCTTTAAAAAAAAAAAAATAATAAAGCTCATGGAGAGGGGTGCCTGGGTGGCTCAGTCATTTAAGCATCTGTCTTTATCTGGGGTCGTGATCCTAGGGTCCTGGATCAAATCCTGGTTTAGGGTCCCTGCTCTGCAGGAAGCCTGCTTCTCCTTCTGCCTCTCTCTTTGTTTCTATCTCTTGTGATAAATAAACGAAATCTTTAAAAAAATACTAAAATAAAAAAAATGGGGCGCCTGGGTGGCTCAGTGGGTTAAGCCACTGCCTTTGGCTCAGGTCATGATCTCAGGGTCCTGGGATCAAGTCCCATATCGGGCTCTCTGCTCACTGGGTCGACTGCTTCCCTTTCTCTCTCTCTGCCTGCCTCTCTGCCTACTTGTGATCTCTCTCTGTCAAATAAATTAATAAAATCTTTAAGAAATATTAAAATAAAAATAATAAAACTCACGGAGATGTCCCTTCAGATCATAGATTTAACCACTCCCTAAATTTGAAACACTGACTTATTCAAGACTCGGTTGCTGACCAAGAGCCACCACTCTTCTTTTAGTTCTCTTCCTTAACCATTTCTGTCACTCTCCCTAGAATTGGCTTTTTTGCCATCTTTGACAAAGAAGCCAAATTTTTGTCATTTACGTATTACTACCATATACATTTGGGCACAAAGGAAAAAAGTCAGCTTTGGGGTATGTAGGCTGGATGATGGCCAGGTGTGCTCAGCTGCAAGCACCTGCTGCTTCCACCGGCCTGGCAGCACATGGGGCTCACAGTTGTGCTCAGGGAAACTAGCAGTGTGTTCTAGACCTCTAGTCGCTACTGCTTTTTTTTTTTTTTTTTTAAGATACTATTTATTTATTTTAGAGGGAGAGAGAGACAACATGAGTGTGAGAGGCAAAGGGAGACAGAGAGAGAATATCGAGCAGACTCCCATGTTAAGCGTGGAGCCTTGTGCAGGGCTCGTCCCGGGACCCTGGGATCATGACCTGAGCTGAAACCAAGAGTCAGATGCTTAACCAACTGAGCCACCCAGGCACCTCTCCAGTCACGGCTTCTGAGTAATGAAATCCTCAGATTGTAGGAGGCTCTGTTCTGTTTTACACATTGCTGGAGCACTGGGGGCCTATGATGCCTTTAGCCTGATGGGGTCCAGGCTTACATCAGTGGGGAGACATTAAAGGCTTTAATCAGGGACACCTTTAGCCTCATGGGGTGCATGCTTACACCAGTGGGGAGACATTAAAGGCTTTAACCAGGGGCGCCTGGGTGGCTCAGTTGGTTGAGCATCTGCCTTCAGCTCATGTCATGATCCCAGGGTCCTGGGATCAGGCCCGAGTTGGCCTCCGTGCTCAGCAGGAGTTCTGCTCCCTCTATCTTTGCCCCCACCCAACCCCCCACCCGGCTTGTGCTCTCTTTCTCTCTCTCTGTCTCTCTCTCAAATAAATTAATAAAATCTTTTTTTTTAATTTTTTTAAAGATTTTATTAATTTATTTGACAGAGAGATCACAAGTAGGCAGAGAGGCAGGCAGAGAGAGAGGAAGGGAAGCAGGCTCCCTGCTGAGCAGAGAACCCAATGTGGGGTTTGATCCCAGGACCCTGAGATCATGACCCAAGCCAAAGGCAGAGACTCTAACCCACTGAGCCACCCAGGCACCCCAAAAATTTTTTAAAAAGACTTTAACCAGAGTGGGGTGCCTGTGTAGTTCATGAGTAAATAAACTCATGAGTTTAGCATCTGACTCTTGGATTTGACTCAGGTCATTATCTCACAGGATATGGATGGACTGCCACATCAGGGTCTGCTCTCAGGGAGTCTGCTTGAAGTTTCTTTCCCTCTGCCCCTCCCCAACCCGCCTCCCACTTGCACTCGTATACATGCACATTCTCTCCTCCCTCTCTCTCTCAAATAAATCTCTTGGGTGCCTGGTTAAGCGACTGCATTCGGCTCAGGTCATGATCCCGGAGTCCTGGGATTGAGTTCCATATCGGGCTTCCAGCTCCATGGGGAGTCTGCTTCTCTCTCTGACCTTCTCCCTTGTCATGTTCCCTCTCTTGCTTTCTCAAATTTAAAGAAAAAAAAAAATCTTAAATCTTTCAAAAAATAAAAAAAAAACAAAGACTTTAATTGGAGAGGTTCATGCAGTGGATGTTAGAAAGATGCCTGGCACATTTGGGTAAGGATTGGAGAGGCAGGCGCTCACCCATGTAAAGATAAAGAAGCAAGGCAGAAGGAGGGGCTGGATTTTGGGGATCTGCAAGGAGATTGAGAGGATGTTTGTATGGCTTACTGGGAGTGGAGTTGTGCAGAGAGAGGGCAGACATGGACAATGATTGGTTTCCAGCTTGGCCAATAAGTGGCCAAGGCACCAGTCAGCAGGGTAGAAAAGAGCAGACTATGCCATAAGGCCCAGCTTCTGGGGGCCGGGGGAGCCCCTGCCAGGCCCACAGGGATGCACGGAGAGTCAGGAACAGTCTGAGCATCTCCTGAATTACCTAGAGAAGTCCCTGTCTGTCACAGGGGTGGGCAGACTAAGCTTTTGACCCAGGAAACAAAATCAGAGTTGTTTTGTAGGGACTTATTTAAACAAGAAAAAAACAAAGGTTTAATGATGACATTTTTAAAAAATGAAAAGAGGAATAATCGAGTACAATTTTTTGTAACATAGGTCTCCTAATGAGAAGAAAGCAATTATTATTTTTTTTTAAGATTTTATTTATTTATTTGACAGAGAGAAATCACAAGTAGATGGAGAGGCAGGCAGAGAGAGAGAGAGGGAAGCAGGCTCCCTGCTGAGCAGAGAGCCCGATGCGGGACTCGATCCCAGGACCCCGAGATCATGACCTGAGCCGAAGGCAGCGGCTTAACCCACTGAGCCACCCAGGCGCCCCAAGAAGAAAGCAATTATTGACGGAGATTCAGAGTTAGTCTTTCTATCATCCAGTCAGTTGCCAGTGGTCACTATAAAGGCAGTTCTTGGCCTGTGACTGTACAAAATCAGATTTGTTATGTGCTTCTCTTCCCCTGGTCCTGGGAGTCTCCTTTTCCTGAAGGAGGGCCGCTGAACCAGCTGCTGCTCTTCTAAAGCAGGTGTCTCAGAAGTTCCCCGGGCTGCGGGCCAGACTCCCAGGAGCCGCTGAGGAATATCCCTGCTTTGGTCAGAGGAGGCATTTGCTTTTTGCCCATGGGCATTGCTTGAAAAGACGGACTGAGTTGTCATAGGTGTTTCCTCTCTCTAAATGTTCTCTTTTCTTAACTTCTATCCACAGATTGAAAGAAGCCATAAGTACCAGTAAAGCACAGGAGGCCCAGTACCAGGCCAGCCACCCAAACCTCAGGAAGCTGAATGACTCAGGTCAGTGGGGACCTGTGCTCCACCATACTTGGATTCCAGGTTGGCCCTGGGGTGGAGCACTGGGGGGCAGCAGGGACTCCAGCAACTGTCGTGGCTAAAGGGTGTCAGGGACCCAGTGCCACTCCCAGGGAGCTGGAGGATGTGTGTGTTAATGGCACAGCTCATCCCTCACCCCGTGGCGGATGGAATAAGGAAGTGGGAGCCTGTGTCCTGTTGGAAAGGAGCCTGCCCACTGTTAGTTCCTGCCCCGTGAATCTCTGAACTCTTCCAGCAGTGAAACAATAACGGCTGGAAAACCTCTGTGGTCAGGGATAGAGCCTCCCAAAAATGACCTGTCATTCCCCAGACCCAATGAGTATATTGAGTTCTGTGGCAGGGGGGGAATTACAGTTGCTAACCAGCTGATCTTGAGATGGAGAAACTATCCTGAGTTAACCAGCTGGGCCCAGTGTGATCACAAAGGCCCCTTTGTAAGTGGAAAGTGAAGCCAAGGAGAGATGGTCAAAACTTGGAAGATGCTCCACTGTTGACTTGGAAAACACAGGCAGGGACCACCTGCTGAGGAACACGGGCAGTTTCTGGAAACTGGGAAAGGCTAGGAATCAGCTTCCGGGAGGAACACGATGCCTCGACTCTAGGCCAGTATGCTCTGTCCTAAGTTCCTGGGGCCCGGAACAGAAGAATAAGTCTGTGATAGTTGCCTCACAGCAGCGGGAGACTCGTGTAGCCCCAGAGCCCGAGGGGCCAGAGAAGCAGCAGCGTGAACAAGGTGTGCAAAGTCGGTTGTGTGTGGTGTCGTCCTCTTGTTATCAAACAATAAGCTCAGAAATACCCTTTATCTGGAAAGGAACTTCGGCCCCACGGAAGTCCCTGCAGACCCCTGGAAGGCCAGGCACATTATTCGGTGCCAGGAATCAAATGCTTCCTATGCTCCCTTTGAGGAAAGCAGGATACACTCTCGATGCTCCAGAACCCACTGCTCTCATGGTTGACACGACTAAGGAGAGACCCTGATGGAGGAAGAGCCGGTGGTCAGGAAAGAGGGATATCACCGCAGTTCAATCTGGAAAGGCGAAAGCCATGGGAGGACATGAGAGACAACTAAAATATGTGAAGGCCAGGCAAAGTCTGAGCTCAGCGGAGCCTGAGGAAGTAGAGTAGGAAGCCTATACCCAAAAAGACACGAATTTAAGGAATTAAAAGGAGTTTTAATTTGTACAGTGTGTAGTAACTGAAGAGCCTTAAAAAAACCCAAAAAACTGACATTGTGTGTGTGGAATGGTTTCAGTAGGCTGTGCCTGAGGAAATCCACCAAGTCTGGAAAGAGAAGTTCCCCCAAAGATGGAAACTGGGAATGATAGGGCTTTTCTGTGTGCGTTTAGAAACTAGTTCAAGGAAGATTTGAGGCAAACGTGCATTATTAGCATTTCTTCTTTCCTTGCTTGTTGTATTTGAAGCAGAAAGCAGCATGTAAATACATTTCTAGAAGAGAAAGTCATCCACGATCCTGTTTCCAAAACAAATCCCGCTTCGGTTTCCAAAATCAATTCTAATTGATTTTGATTTTTGATACTTTTTATAATCAATAATTTGCTTATTAGTTTCTGTCAGTTGAAACTTTTTTAGGTAAGATTGAGGTTCTTTCACTTTGAAAGAACTGAAGTGTGCATTTGAAGAAAGGAATAAATAAGATCTGTGCAGTTCTATTTTTACATCAGTGATCGTTTAAAGTTTTTTGCTTTCTACAAAAAGGCAATCATCATCTGCTCCCACTGATACATGGAATTTAAGAAGTAAGGCAAGAGGAGCACAGGGGAAGAGAGGAAAAAATGAAACAAGATGATATCAGAGAGGGAGACATACCATAAGAGACTGTTAATCATAGGAAACAAACGGAGGGTTGCTGGAGGGGAGAGCGGTGGAAGGATGGGGTAACTGGGTGATGGGCATTGGGGAGAGCAAGTGTTATAATGAGCACCAGGTGTTGTATAAGACTGAGGAATCACAGGGGCGCCTGGGTGGCTCAGTGGGTTGAAGCCTCTGCCTTCGGCTCAGGTCGTGATCCCAGGGTCCTGGGATCAAGCCCCCGCATCGGGCTCTCTGCTCCGCAGGGAGCCCGCTTCCTCCCCTCTCTCTGCCTGCTTCTCCGCCTACTTGTGATCTCTGTCTGTCAAATAAATAAATAAAATCTTTAAAAAAAAAAAAAAAAAAGACTGAGGAATCACAGACCTGTACCCCTGAAAAAAGTAATATATTATATGTTAATTCATTGAATTTGAATTTGAAAGTATGGGAGTGCCTGGGTGGCTCAGTGGGTTAAGCCTCTGCTCAGCAGGGAGCCTGCTTCCTCCTCTCTCTCTGCCTGCCTCTCTGCCTACTTGTGCTCTCTGTCAAATAAATAAATAAAATCTTTAAAAAATAAAAATAAGAAAACAAATTTAAAAGTATGTAGTGTAGGAAAACAAAAAAACCTCAGATCCCGCTTGGGTTTTTTTGAAACATGAATAATTAGTTTGATTTTTTTTTTTTATTATTTTTTTTTAATTTTTTTTTTTTTAGATTTATTTATTTGACAGACAGAGATCACAAGTAGGCAGAGAGAGAGAAGGAAGCAGGCTCCCCGCTGAGCAGAGAGCCCAACGTGGGGCTCGATCCCAGGACCCCGGGATCACGACCCGAGCCGAAAGCAGAGGCCTTAACCCACTGAGCCACCCAGGCGCCCCATTAGTTTGATTTTTAAACCTTGCCTTGTAGACCTTGTTCACAGCCCCATGTCGTTGTGCCTCATTGTAGTTCCACAACCACATCATCACTCAAATGAGTCCCTGTCTCTTTGCCCAGCACATGGCCAAGGTCCGGCTGACCCGCCAGCTGAGGGTCTTCGACCCCCTCTCCCTCCCTTACAAGCCTGCCCAGTGCTCCTCTCTCCTGCACATTGTCCATCCCTGCACTCATCTCTTTGGATGGCCTCACAACTAACCGCCTCATTCCTTCCCCGCCATTTTCCAGATTAAGATGAATTTTGTGAAGCAGCGTTTCGAGAGACATCGTTAACCATTCTCCTGGTGTTTCTTTCCAAACTCAGATGCCATCACTGGAGGAGCGGGTCCTGCCGTGAACAGCGAGGCTTACCCGAAGAACCCACACCTTCGAGCCTGTCACCAGAAGATGGACAATAATCTAGGTAAGACTGAAGCTCCGCCAGCCTCTGCAGGTCCCTTACTCTGGACCCTTGTGCTCCCAACAGCCTGTGCCAGGCCCAGCCAGTATACCAGTAGCCAGTGGTTTCCCAGGACCAAACCATGGTTGGTGTCTGCGTCTCCCTCCCCACATGTCAAATCCAGTATGGTCACGGCCATCTCACCCTTCTCTCTCTCTCTCTCCCTCCGGAGTCTGTCCATGTCTGTCCTTCCCCACCTCTCATCTGTGCTGTGACAGCAGCAGGGACCAGGAGACCCTGCGGGGCCACACAGTGTGGCAGTGAGAGCCCCATTATCTCTCTGTGAATGGGGCCCAGGAACAGAGCCTGCCTCTGAGGATGGGGGAGAGGGTTAGATGAGCAACCCCAAATATCCCATAGGGAACGGCCTGACCCGGTAAGTGCTGCACACTCACGTAGTCACTGCAGCAGACACGGGGCCGCAGAGCTGGGTTCCTTGTGTTCCCAGGGCCCTTGCCCGTCCTCTGTCCTCTGGCCCCGCCTACCTCTCTACCCCTCCTGCCCTCATCACATGTGGCTCTGAGTGCTTTCCGGAAAGCCCTGCCCACCTCTGCCTGGAGTGTCCTTCCTCCCTACTGTTTGAAGGCTGGCTCCTCCCGCTATGGGCCTGGCTTTAATCTGTTGGAGTCATGTACCTGCTGGTTTATCTGATGGCTTCTGACCACACTGTAAATTCCAGGGAACCCAGGGCTATTTCAGGTTTGTCTGTACCCTGGCCTAGCTGGCAAACTCTCTGATTCATTTTTGAACAGAGAGAGAGAAGCTAGTTACTTGAAATTCAAGTGCGGGGCTGGGGAGTATGTGTGGGCAGTAGAAGCAGGCACGGGAGTGGTGTCCGTGGGTTCATTCTAGGTGGCATCTGAGATGTGCTACATCCTCTGACCTTCACCCCATGAACGGGAACCTCCCCCACAGTGACCTGGGTCGGAGTCAGTCTCCCAGCCCTGTTGGGAGATGGCAAAGGGGGTAAGACCCAAGGGTTAAATTTTCCCTGCTCTAAAGGAGGGAAACAACACTAAGGCTGATGACAATGCACATTGTGCACAGACTTCCTCCTCCTTTCTCTCCCCAGGAGGGATCCTGCAGGCCCCTTCTGTGGTTTGCCCAGAGCAGTGGCCGTTCCAGCAGCCCGGAGCAAATAGCATGATAGCCTGTTAGGCAAATCCATATTCTTTCTTTTTAACAACATTTAGCCTTTGTGTCTGAGTAACCAGATTCATCACAGAAAACTATGAAGTTAGGTAAATGCTATGAGGAAAGAATCACCTGGAATACCATTTTCCAACGGTAGTCTCTGATTTGGTGTTATTCCTTCTGTTTTTCACGTACCTCTGTCAGTACATACACTTCCATACCCTGCTTTTTTATTTATATTTTGAATACTTCCCTAAACTTCCTTTCTGCGAAGTTCTTTGAAAAACACCATGTCAGCAGCCCCACGCCCTGCTCGTGGACACTCAGGTCATTCCCATCGTTCGCTCCTGCATATAATCCCTTGGTCATTCCTGTAAGCACATCCTTGGCCTCATTTTGTACCTAGATTTGCTAGAAATGGAGTTACACGGTCAGGGAAAAGAATTCTCTTTCTGAGCATTAAAAGAGATCTCCATAGAAATGAGACATCAGTCGGAGAGAATAGACATAAGCAAGGTCAAATAAAAACCATGATTTGCCCCCCCTGCAGCTTACCACTGCTGCCCTCCATGTGAACATCACCAGTCAGCATGATGCCTACAGCCTAGGCAGGCAGTCCTCTGCAGTGTGGCAGGCTGAGAAGGGCTGGCGTGGCACCCTGGAGCCACAGGGCCCACTGACACAGGCTGTGCCTGGCCACCCTTCACAAGTTCGCTCCTACCTTCTTACCACACTCCCCGCACCTCCCACCCCTGCCTTTATCTCAGGGACCAGGGCAAGTCTCCCTCTGACGCCAGCTCCCTTGTCTGGTGGCTTTACTCTATCACACTTTTTTTTTTTTAATCTTAGTATACCTATGGCTTATCCTTTTCTGTCCCCATTGCCAGCACACTCCCTGAGGCCTGGGGTGACCTCACAGACTTTACTCTCCGTGGAATGCAAGGTCACACGTGTCAGTAAATTCAAGAAGCATAGAGCTGAAGACAACTTTAAAAAAAACAGACTGGATTCTGCTTAAGTTTGTGGTGCTAGTGCCAAGTATTTGTGTATTCTGACATCTCTTTCCTTAATGTTTTATCTTTAATTCAGCTGCAAGAAGGCTTATGAGGTGCCTCCTCTTCTCTCTTTCATCTGGCTCTTTCTTAGCCTGCTGCTCCTAGTGAAAGGGCAGAAGGCAGCTCTGTGCATATATGTACACACGCACACCCACACACACGTACACACACACTGTCTTGAGGCCTGAGAAGACACTTCACTACCTAAGGTCACCCTGGCAGAATCAGTGAAGTCAAGGCTTGCCTCTGCAGTTGGTTGAGCCCCATCAGGGGACCCCAGAGGGCCTCCAGCATATCTCTTCCCCCGCAATGACCCTAGGTCTCTTTATGTCACCTCTGCCCAATGTGCCCTTTACATACTGCTAGGACTGACCACGTCCTTTCAGATGTTACCCCTTTTAAAAACAGAGGTGATGTTGATTTTTAAAACTTTTCGAAACAAAGGGAAAATATTTATTACAAAGAGTGAGAAAGCTTAATGAGGGAAATAGAATTAGCTCAGAAGGAAGCTGGCACCATAATGGCTAATCACTCTTGAAGGGACTGTCATCTCGAAGGGAATTCCCCTCAGCTGTGATCTGGGAGCATGGATTAAGAAGGGGGCCAGAATCTGAACTCAGACCCCGTGGGACTGACCTGGGTTCCTCCCCATACTGTATGTGTCCTGCATAGACGTGGGACTCAGGCCTCACATTTGAACTTGAATTTTGGCAGTAGTGATATAACCTATCGCTAGGGCTGAACCTTTGCCAAAAGTTGTGTGCTCCACAGTCCCCATGGGGCTTGCCTCAGACAACATCTTTGAAGGGACCCAGTACCTTCAGCCCTTTGTTCCTTCTGACATGGGGACCCTGGACTGCAGGGATCTCCGTGGCCAGCTTCTTCCTGGCTGCAGAGTGGGCAGAGGAAACAGTGCCAGCCCGATTCAGGTTGTGTCGTGTGCCAGGACATTCACAGCATGGGTGTATTCATGGATCTGAGAAGTGGTAGCAATGAATGAATGGACATAGGAAAATGTGAATTATCATAACATAGGTGACAAGACCTCACAGCATTTGGGTCCAGCAGGAACATCTGTAGTCCATGTATTTTCTGGGAGAGCACCCTAGGTGGCAAGGCAGGGACAAAGCACCCATTTCTCTTGCCACCTGCAGAGTGGAAGGAGGGGTGGGATACGGCCTTCTCCAGGAGGGAGCCTAGGGCAGGAGCAATGTGGGTGCGGGGAGCTTCCTGGGTCTCTCCCAGATGTGTTTCCAAATAGGGATCCTCACACTTACTATTCCAAATCTCTGCTTGATCTAGCTTTAGGGAGTGGGAGATGTAAGGATGGAAAGCTGGCACTATTGAGTTCTACCTGCTGACGGGTTTTTGCTCCTGAAGAGCAGGCCCGTGGGTCTGGCTATTGGTTACCTGCATACTTACCATACTTACCAGATACTTGCCATGGGGTCTGGGAAGGGAATATGTTTTCCAGACCCCTCTGAACTTCTCTTTTTCTTGAGTACTAACTGATCTTGCAATGTGCCGTAACCCTCTAAAATGTTCAGAGGCAGCTGAAAAATCACGTAGAACTCTATGCATTTTTTAAACACAGGAAGGACAAACCCCACTATATTAAGAGCGGTTGTCTTGGGCTGACATCTGGGGGAGGAGTGGCTTTTGCATGAAGCACATATTACTTTATATGGAGTCAGTGGATTTTCTTTTCGCTTGCATACATTTTGGAAAACGTAACCAAAGCCCTGGAGTTTTACCATCTTAAGAGAAACAGGACTCGGTGACATGAATGTTGCTGAGCACCAGGCACGGAACAAGCAAGCAGCAGCTCCTGATTTGTCTTGGCTCAGCCCTGTGTCTCCTTTCCCTCCCCCACAGATGAGCTATCCATGGGACTAGGCCGGCTGAAGGACATAGCCCTGGGAATGCAGATGGAAATCGAGGAGCAAGATGACATTCTTGACCGCCTCACAACCAAAGTGGACAAGTTAGATGTCAATATAAAAAGCACAGAAAGAAAAGTTAGGCAACTTTAAACACAGAGAAGGCTCTCTCCACTCCGTTGTGATGAGAAGAGCCCAAAGATCTTCTTTCAAACTCCCTAAAAGTTCATTTATATTGTTTTAGTGTGTAACATAATACGTGTTTCCAAATGTTATAATTATAGAGCGGGTCCTAGGAGATGTCATTCCAAGAAGTGTGTGTCCCACGTTTTTTTAGAGCCATCACCTCTCCGTTCTCTGAACTGAATGATTAGAGCTTTAGTCTGAGCACAGTAGCCTGGCCCTGAGTATCTTGGGCCTTTGAGGAGCGTTCCGGCATGAGAGGAACAGTTGTGTTTCTCACTTTCACAAGCATGTGGAAGGATGTGGGCAGAATTTCAATCCTGGGACCACCATTCTCTATGCTTATGAGAGGTGGTCCTTCCCACACCTTGGCCTGCCAGTCACCACCACCCCAAAACACACACACACACACAGCACATTTGCGATTCTCTCAAACCCCAGAAAAAGAAATAGGTTCACACTGTGATTCTCTCAACACCCTGGAAAAGGATCAGTGTTCAGAAATGGAAAATGTCCGCATTTGCTCTTCGGTTGATAGATGTCACCTCCCCGCTTCTGACCACCATCGTTGGCATAGTAGGAGGCATTCAGATCAGGACCGCTCATTGTGATAACTGGAAACGCGCAGGGAATTGTGTAAGCCCTGCTTCCCCAGGCATTCACACCTCTAAGTAGCTGTTCAAGGTTAGGGCTAGATGTGCCAGTGTCTCAAGGCTGCCCAGCTGGCCTATTGGGGGGGCCCCTCTACAGTTTGTGGGAATGAAGCATCATACAGAGAGTACCCCCACTGTGTGCTCCCCTGCCCCCTTGGAGAGCACCTTGACCCAGCCTTGGGGATGGCAGTGTTTGTTCGATGTCTGGGGTCTCCTGACCAGTCTGGATTCCCACCCATTCTTCTCGACCTCTTCCAAGATGACTTGACTCATCTCTTGGTTCTCTGCCACCTCAGTTGGAGGACTGGAACACCACAAATGATGCTGAATATCTAGAACAACTTGGCTTTAAAAAAAAAAAAAGCCCAGACATTATCATTTTAACTGGCCCAGCTTGTTCTACACAAAGACATTCATCTCGTTACAGAAATCAATTTTAATGAATGCTTTTAAGTGATTCTTTGTTAAGTGGGATGCATTAAAAGTGATTTCTGAAATGAGATTAACATCTGTGTGTTGGTACCTCCAGCAGAATAATTGAAGCCACAAGACCTTTGTCTTTGTAAAAAGCAAATTAATTACAATATTGTGAAGACAGTGAAAGGAGCTGATTTTAATAAGATAGGTTAGGTCAGAAAATGCAAAACAACAGCGTGTTTCCTCCTTGACAACATGGTGCTGTTAATGTGACCTTCACCACTTTGGTTCTGTAGCCTATAAACAAAGTCTCTTAAAGGAAAGGAAGTCTCTGAAATGCTGCAACCATGCATCAGTATTTATGTAGCAATTTATTTGTAGAAGTTCTATTCCGTGATGTGTGCCAATGCTCAAAATTGACAGCTTCCTTCCGCAAGTACAGCTTTCTGTCGTGTTCCAGCCTCGCGGAGTCTGGTGACCATCATTATGAATATTCCAGTTACGTGAGAACACAAAGGTAGTCAGATTAGGCATTTATCAGATAAGCTCATCGTGATTATTCTATTATCAGGTAAAAGGAAAACTTCTAAACCTATACCTAGCCCAAACAAAACAAGTTTGGAGGGCTTTCAGCAAAAAGGCTGCTGACAAGCATGAAGCCGGAGAGCAGCCCATGTGTACATTTCCGCTCCTCATCGTTGCTGATCTTTTCCTAACACCTTCCAAGTATGTCATGATAGCTGTTTCTGCCTGTCATCATCAGGCAGAGACTCATGTAGATTAGTCATCATACCTCAGATGTAAGCTTATTTTTTTCAAACCAATTATACATGCAAAGGCCACTGCCAGACATTCTCTTCCACAACCTGCTGTTTGCCTAACGAGAGTGGTGATTTCACTGACTTGAAGCGCGGGAATCATACCCCTTCCCTGTCTTTTCTTAGATCACTGAACCCAGTTGCCCCTCCTTTTCCTTTTTCCCCCAAGCATATAGAAGGAAAGCACAGCCACTTTTCTAGAAATGCGTCTTTTGACACTTGACACATAGGCATTATTCACTCTTGTTTAGACCCTCTTTCCCAAAGGCCCTGACCGAGGAGCTGTCTCCAAGCTACACACTAGCCAGCCGCTTCTTTCTGCTGGGTCTTCCCCCTCCTCTCCCATGCCCATGAAGGACCAATTATTGATTCTACTTGATAGAGCAAAGTTGTTTGCATTTTCAGAGAGCAGAGGCAAGCCTGGAGCCTCCAGAATCCTTACACATGATGATTACGTTCAAAATGAAAACATTCTGTCCTCTAGATTAGACACATCTGTCTCATAGAGACACTCAGAAGTGCCCAGGCCTGAGCTGGCTGTGGCTGGGCTTTGAGAGCACAGACAAGACCAGTGAATTCACCCTTCTGTCAGATAGGGTCTATAAGACAGATTTTTATTTTCACAATCGAGCTGGAAACATAAACTGTGCCTTCAAAAAAGTGGCTTTTCTAACTCTAAGTTGGTTATATGTGAAGTGTGCTACTAACTTAAACATAAGTGCATTCTCCTTCAGAGGAAACTGTTTCTAACGTCTAGTGATCTATATAACTTAACACCAGTGAAGCTGCCTTGTCTTTTTTGCATTCTATAGGAAAGGAGACAGGAGTTTAACTCGGGCAGCAAGAAAACAATTCATAAGTGCATTTTAACTTCTCTTTTTCTAACTTCTGTTTGTGAATGTCATTTTAAGGGTACACTACACCGATTTAGTAAAAAAAAAAAAAAATTCTTACACTTTGCCTATATATAGGCCTTTTCTCAGAATTTGTAAATTACCACTGTTAGCATCTTCAGGTCTGATAATGAAATGTCTTGTGTACACAATGATGAGCCAGTCATTAAATGTGCTGGGGGCAGGGGTGGAGGGGAGGCGTTTTTGTTCAGGCTGTATTGGAACAGCTCTTAAGTTCCATGCCTTCAACTCAACAAGTGACCATATTCTGTAAAATAAAATGTGAAGTTTTTTTTTAAATCAGATTCTGTCTCCCACGTAGTCATTCTCAAAAAGCGGGTGGAGGGGCTCCTCCATGTTGAGCCTTCATATATTTGGTCCTTGCTGCCCCATCAAGCCCTGTGGACCAGCTTTCTTCTTGAAACCCTCTCATTTCATCTTTCAGAGTACTCTTCCGATCTGTCTCCTATCTCCCTGACCACACTGCCCCACTTTTGAGATCAGGGCTCTGCAAATGGAAAAGGCCCAGAGAGTCAATGTTTCAGACTCATGGGCCAATCAATCTGTCACAACTACTCAGCTCTTCCATCATACCACAAAAGCAGCCAAAGACATGTATAAATGAGAGTGACTGTGTTCCAATAAAGCTTTATTTATGGACACTGAATTTAAATTTTATATATTTTCACATGTCACAAAATCCAATTATTTTGATTTTTTTTTCTATCACTTAAAAATGTCACTATCACTTAGTTCATGGGAGGTGTAAAACATGGTGGACTGCAATTGACCCATGGGCCGTAGTAGTTGGCCATCCCATTTAGACTGCCACAAGGTACTCCTAGGAGTGGAAGGAGGAAGGATGGTTGGCCACTGTATTCTGCAAGTGGATCCCATCAGGGCTCGTGGCCACTCTAAACACCACAGTTCACCAAGAAAGGAGAGCAGACCAGCCTAGCCTTAGCCCCACTCTCTTGGCTCCACCTTCCCATCTGACCACAGGCATAGCAATTCCTTCTAGATCTGAAAACTCTGAGAAGGCACCTGGAACCTGGACTAGACCATCTTGAAAATCTTATATGTCAGTGGACTGGCAGCCTGGATCCCGAAGGCTACTCTGGGTTAGTGGATATCATCTCTGGGCATCATTATAGATAAGGAACGCTAGGATCTGAACATAGCAGCAGACTTCTCTGGGAAGACAAGGGCAAGATGCTACATAAAAGCAAAAGCAAAAAAATCCAGGTGGCTCACATTTGGGAGCTGCAAGTAATGGAACAGCTAAAGTTTGGTTTGTAGGAGGGTGAGGACATGAGGGATGTAGGCAAGTCCCAGATGAAAGGCCTGTTGGGCCATCTCAAGGAGTCAGATAACACTGACCTTCCATGACAGGGAGGCACTGACAGATTCTAAGTGAGAGAGTAACATGGCCAGATTTGCGTTTTGGAAGGACCGTAAAGATGAATGACAGCATTATTTATAAGAACAAAAAGGCCGAGAAACAACCTCACTAAGGAAATGGTAGACTATATTGTGGCTCATACCCAGCTGCGGTAGACAGTTGAAGTTACAGAAAGCTTCCAGAGCATACAGGATGATGCTTGCAAGATTTACATTATGGGGAAAGAATGGACATAGAACTGATGTTGCACTGTGGTCCCAATTTTGTGGGAAAAGCAAACCAATGTGTATATTTCAAGGGGGGATATCACCCTTAGGTCAGTGAGGAGAACAAGCTGGGAATGGGCTCAAGAGAAGAACTCAGTAATGGTTCGGGCAGAAGCTGAAGAAGGGACCACACTAGAGTGTGGCAGGGAGGGAGGGGGTGGACCTCAGAGAGCCTTAGGCAGGGCAGGTATTAGGGATGGATTTGCCAAGTGAGGGAGGGGGTGAAGATAGCACTCAGATTTCTGCCCACAGGATCTAGTTGCAGACAGCTTTAAGGAATACAAAAACCCAAACAAGTCTGGGGTGATGGGCAGAGGAAAATGAAGAGTTTGAGGGACATCCAGACAGAATGCAGGTGCTGGGCCAATGGTTGTGCACGAAACAGGCCAAAAGCCCTATTCTCAGGGAACTCACATTCTCATGGGAAAGAAGATGATACACAAGAAAACAATTAGTATACTAGAATTCACCGTGCAGGCCTGGAGCTTGGGAGACAGGTGGAAAGGATCTGTGAGTTGTCAGATTATAGGTGGTAACTGAAGCCAAGCAGGTGAAGGAGGTTGTCCCAGAAGAGAGAGAGGGAGCTACAACTGAAACCTGAAACAGGCTAGAGGCCAGAAGCCTCTAAAAGAACCCAGCTCAAAAGGTGGGAAGAGAAGAGTGATCAGAAAGCAGAGGCAGAGTTCTAAGGAGGGAACGATCAGTGTCCTCAAATACTGTAGGGGAAGAACATTAAGGCAGAAGGGTGGTTTCAATGGAGTGGCTTGGGGGGAACCCAGATTATAAGGGCTATGAAGTGAAGAGGCAGCAAAGGAGGAGATTACTTTCTTTTTTTATTTATTTGACAGAGAGAGACAGCAAGAGAGGGAACACGAGCGGGGGGAGCAGAAGAGGGAGAAGCAGTCTTCCCACTGAGCAGGGAGCCCGATGCAGGCTGGGATCGTGACCTAAGCTGAAGGCAGATGCTTAACGAATGACCCACCCAGGCGCCCCAAGATTACTTACTTTCTTTTTCTTTTTTTTTCCCCCCCCCTGAGATTACTTTCTTAAACTTGGGACGATGAAGAAGAAAGACAGGGTGGTAAACTAGGAAGGGGGTAGAAGACAGGACCATGAGAGAAACTGGACCTTATGTGAAGGTTAAGGAGAAAGAGCAGATGAGGAGAAAGGTTCCACAGACCCAAGAAGAGATACTTCTTTCCAGAAAAAGAAGTAAAGAAAGACTGGGACATGGAAATAGCTTTGGTGTGCTCATGCTGCCTTACCAAAGTACCACAAACTGGTGGCATAAGTGACAGAAATGTATTATCTCGGTTCTAGAAGCTAGAAGTTCAAAATCAAGGCGTTGACAGTGTTGGTTCCTTCTGAGGGTGGTGAGGGAAAGATCTCTCCTTTGTAGATGGCTGTCTTCAGGCTCAAGTGACATTCTCCCTTATCTTCACATCATCTTCCCTCTGTCAACCATTTTATGTCGAAATTAACCCTTTTTGGGGCACCTGGATGGCTCAGTCGTTGGGTGTCTGCTCTCAGCTCAGGTCATGACCCAGGGTCTTGGAATTGAGCCCCACATCGGGCTCCCTGCTCAGGAGGAAGCCTGTTTCTCCCTCTGCCTCCCACTCCCCCTGCTTGTGTTCCCTCTCTCGCTATGTCTCTATGTATTGAATACATAAATAAAATCTTAAGAAAAAAAAAAGAAATTAACCCTTTAAAAAAAGATTTTTTATTAGAGAGAGAGCACGAGCAGGGGAAGAACAGAGGGAGAAGGAGAAGCAGACTCCCACTGAGCAGGGAGCCTGACACAGGGCTTAATCCCAGGACTCAGAGATCATGAGCTGAGTGGCAGGCAGATGCTTCACTGACCAAGCCACCCAGGTGCCCCTAAATTAACCCTGTTTTGAAGGACACCAGACATATCAGGGTCCACTCTAATAACTTCCGTGAAGACCTTATCTCCAAATAATGTCACATTCTGTGTTACTGTGGGTTGGGACTTGTACACACAGGCCCACACAGCTGGGAGGGAGCTGACATCTGATCACCTTTTCTGTGTGACGCTGAAATAGGTGGGGGCTGAGCTAGAGGATGGAAGGGGTAGATTATCAAGGAAAAGACTGTCAAAGACCCAGCTGACACTGGGGACTCAGAAGGACCCTGGCAATTAACACATACCATGGATCCTAAAAAAAAAAAAAAAAAAAAAGTCAATAACAACCACTAGAGTAGTGGGGTTTCTAGCCCTGGAACTACCAGAACGTTATGTGGCTGCTTGGCAGCAGGTAGGGAAGGTTCCTTACGATGCCCCTGGAGTTCAAGAGCAGGCCTCCACCCCAGAGCCAGCTGGCAGGGGCAAGTCAAAAGTCAAAACTCTGTCGAGCCCCAAGGCAAAGGTCTGGTTCCTTGACCAGGTTCACAAGACAGAAGTCTGGGTGTTAGAACTAGTGCTCAGCTCAGAGCACAACTGGAAGCCAAGCTGACTCGAGGTTGACCTTTCCCCAGAAGAATGACTTTAAATTCTCCCGGAAGAATAACCCAAAGCCTTGGCAGGTCTTGACTCGAAAGGAGGCTCAGAGCAGGGAGCAAAGCAAGTTATTACAAATGTGCAGGAAACTGCTTACCTGGCAGGGACTCCCCAAGGCCAGAGATGATTCTTTGAGACCAACAGTGCCTACAGGCGAGTTAGAAATTAACTTAAAATCCAAGTTCTGCTGTGGGTTGATTCAACTTTTTTTTTTTCTTTAATGTGTTTTGTTTCCAAGTTTCCCATTTTCGGAGATAGGCTAATGCTGATCCTGTCATTCCACCACTTAAGAGATCCTCTATTGGGGGTGCCTGGGTGTCTCAGTGGGTTAAGCCTCTGCCTTTGGCTCAGGTCATGATCTCAGGGTCCTGGGATGGAGCCCCGCATCAGGCTTTCTGCTCAGTGGGGAGCCTCAGTTTCCCCCCTCTCTCTCTGCCTACTTGTGATCTCTCTCTCTGTCAAATAAATAAATAAAATCTTAAAAAAAAAAAAAAAAAGACCCTCTGTTGGCTCCCACTGTGGTTATGACAAAAGCCAGTTGGCCAGCTGAGGCAACACATGACAAACCTCCATGGCAGCAAATATGGCGGCCCCCGAGTCCACAGGCCCAGAGGGGGCTGTTTCATGCGGTTTCTAACCAAAATCACAAAGAATTTTAAAACAAGAAGGAAGCCCATAACTATTCATTTACAACAAGAAATACAGTCATCAAAGCATTTAAGCTGGAGTATAAGCTCTTTGAAGATAGGACTCGAGAGCATTGTGCCTGGCACAGAGGAGGCACTCGTAGGTTTTGATTAAGTGAATGGTTAAAAAAAAAAAAAAAAAAGAAGAAGAAGAAAAGAAAAGGGCAAGGAGAGAGCAAGAAAATGAAATTATTATTATTATTATTATTATTAACATATAACGTGTTGTTTGTTTCAGGGGTACAGATCTGTGATTCATCAGTCTTTTTTTTTTTTAATTTTTTTTTTTTTATTTGACAGACAGAGATCACAAGTAGGCAGAGAGGCAGGCAGAGAGAGAGAGGAGGAAGCAGGCTCCCTGCTGAGCAGAGAGCCCGATGCGGGACTCGATCCCAGGACCCTGAGATCATGACCCAAGCCGAAGGCAGCGGCTTAACCCACTGAGCCACCCAGGAGCCCATGTGATTCATCAGTCTTACACAATTCACAGCGCTCACCATAGCCCAGAGCCTCCCCAATGTCCATCCCCTAGCCACCCCATCCCTCTCACCCCCCCTCCCCTCCAGCATCCCTCAGTCTGTTTCCTGAGATTAAGAGTCTCTCAAGGTTTGTCTCCCTCACTGGTAAGAAAGTGAAATTCTTGGCTAACAGGTAGTGAAAGCAATGCAAATCAAAACTACAGTGAGGTAGATATGACCTCTTGCCTGTTAGAATGGGTATTATCAAAAAGACAAGAAAAAGCAGGTGTTCACGAGGATGTGGAGAAAAGGGAACCCTTCTGCACTGTCAGTGGGAAAGTAAATTAATTGGGACAGCCACTATGGAAAACAGTATGGGAGGTTCCTCAAAAAATTAAAAATAGAACTACCATGTGATCTAGTGATTTCACTTCTGGGTATTTATCCAAAAGAAATGAAATCACTGAAAAAGGTATTTGTACCCCCCACATTCATAGCGGCATTATTTACAACAGTCAAAACAGGGAAAGAACCTAAGTGTCCACTGATGGATGGATGGATGGATGGATGAAGAAAATGTGGTGTGTGTGTGTGTACACATACATATGTATATATATGGAATGGAATAGTATTCAGCCAAGAAAGGGAAGGAAATCTTGCCATTTGTAACAACATGATGGGTGTTGAGGGCATTACGCTAAATGAAACAAATCAGACAGAAAGAAAAATATTGTATGACCTCACTTATGTATAAAATCTAAAAAAATCCCACTCAGACACAGAGAACAGTTTGGGGGTTACCAGAGGTGGGGGTGGGAGATGGGTGAAATGAGTGAAGGTGGTTAAAAGATAGAAACTTCTAGTTACAAGATAAATAAGTTCTGGGGATGTCATGTACAGCCTGGTGATTATGGTTAACAATACTGTATTTAAATCACAAGAAAAACATAACTCTGTGAGATGATGGATCCTAACTTACTGTGGTAACCATTTTGCAGTATATACATGTATGCAATCAGGTACACCTGAAGCTAATACTATGTTATATGTCAATTATATCTCAATAAAACTCGGGGTGGGGAATGAAATTCTCATCATAACCGAAAGCCCCATTCTCTAGAGGAATGCTGTTGAGGAACTGGGTTAAAATCTGATGATGGCTTAGGGAAGTTCTGATTCCTTCCCTAGACTGAGCACCACCAGAGAGAGCCATACAGGACTCACCTTTGAGTCCCCAATCCTAGTTTCCAGAAGATGCTCAGCACATCACGAGTGCTGAGTTTAGTCATCACATTAATGTCCATTACCTCAGGATCTTAGAAAGGTTTTCTTTTTCGAAATTTCAGTCCACATTTGCTTGAACGGCTCACAGGAGGCATTTTTCCTTCTTTCTGAAGACAAAGCCACAGTCCTGCTTGGTCTAGGCTGGGCATGGCTTGCCCCATTCTTGCTGGTGCTTGCTTTAGAAAGGGACATGTGACCCAATGGGGTGGGGATGGGAAGGGGAAATCTCTTGGCAGGTTCCTTGAGGAAGTGCTGTTTGCTCTTTAAAAGGGACACACACGAAAAAAATAACACTCCTTCTTCCACTGGGCATTTTCATGACTGGATGTGAGGCCTGGGGTGGTTGCAGACATCTAGACACCAGTGAGAGAATGAAGTCAAAATCTGAATGTGGTTAGAACCAAGACAGTCACAGAGAAGCAGACCTAGGGTCTGGAGATCCTACGTCTTGAGCTGCCCTACTACAGACTTTGTGTTCTGGGAAATGACAAATGCCCTTAACCGCTCATGCTGTTTTGAAGCAGTTTCTAATTATTGCAACAGAAAGCTTGCCTGGCTAAGATGGTTATACCATGAATGGCTGGTGAGTAAACTTTTGTAAGATCCTGAGTCGCTCTGGTGTTGCAGGTATAGACCAATTGATCTGATTACCTAATCCCAGGAAGGTTAGACTGACCTGAGTTGTCACTACCATTTAAAAAATATATTTTTAAAAATTTATTTTAGAGATAGAATGAGTGAGCCTGTGCTCATGTGAGAAGGGAGGGCAGAGGGACAGAGGGAGAGGGAGACAAGCCAACTCCCTGCTCCTGCTTAATCCTGTGACCCTGAGATCATGACCTGAGGCAGACCGAGTCGGATGCCTAACAGACTGGGCCACCCAGGTGCTCTGAATTTTTACTGCTTTTTGAACAGGTTTTGGATGAGGAATGGTGTAGGACGATCCTAGGCGATCTGGGGTTTGAAAAAAAACAAAGTTGGGGCACCTGGGTGGCTCAGTAGGTTAAGCATCCAACTCTTGATTTTGGCTCAGGTCACAATCTCAGGGATGTGGGATAGAGCCCCACCTCTGGCTCCATGCTGGGCATGGAGTCTGCTTGTCTCTCTCTGTCTGCTCCTCCCTAGTGCTCAAGAGAGCGTGCTGTATCTCCCCCACTCACCTTCTCTCCCTCTCTCTCAAATAAGTAAATAAGATCTTTTTTTTTTTAAGATTTTATTTATTTATTTGACACAGAGAGAGAGAGAGATCACAAGTAGGCAGAGAGGCAGGCAGAGAGAAAGGGGAAAGCAGGCTCCCTGCTCAGCAGAGAAGCCCCATGTGGGGCTCAATCCCAGGACCCTGAGATCATGACCTGAGCTGAAGGCAGAGGTTTAACTCACTGAGCCACCCCAGCACCCCAAATAAATAAGATCTTAAACAACAACAACAACACAGCCAAACTCTTCATTTTCAGAAGCAAAGATGTTCAGAGGAGCCACTATTATAATGGGTAGGAAATAAAACACGTGGAAACAGGGACTGACATGGGGAAAATAATGTTCATGATTTTATAGCAGCTTTTCAGATTTTAGTCTTGTATTAACGAAGGGGGACTTGGGATTGAGTCTCCCGTCTTCTGCCTACATCATTAAAATGAGATTTTTATCCTTAGAGAGATGAGAATACAGTGAAGAGCAATTAGTAGCTACTTCCTCCCTCAGGGGCGCCTGGGTGGCTCAGTCAGTTCAGCGCCTGACTCTTGGTTTAGGGTCATGAGGTCAGGCTCCACTCAAGGCAGAGTCTGCTTGAGATTTGGTCTCTCCCTCAATCTATCCTTCCCTCTCCATGCACGTTCATGGACTCTCTCTCTCTCTCTCTAAAAAAAAATTTTTTTTTAAAAAGATACTTCCTCAAATAGAGATGGTTGATGCAAGTCTCATAACATGTAAGCATGGAGTCTTGTATTTAGGCAAAGATTTCTAGTTCTGGCTCCTACTATTACAGAATGACCATCCTGCCTCCTGCAATGTAAGTTATATAGCATGAATGCTATGGTTATTCACTGAAAGTTATTTTATTTTACTTTTTAAGATTTTGTTCATTTATTTGACAGAAAGAGACACAGCAAGAGAGGGAACACAAGCAGGGAGAGTTGGAGAGGGAGAGGGAGGCTTCCTGCCAAGCAGGGAGCCCAATGTGGGGCTCAATCCCAGGACCCTCAGATCATGACCTGAGCCGAAGGCAGACACTTAACCAACTGAGCCACTCGGGCATCCCTAATTAGTGCCTTTTTTTTCTTTTTTAAGGTTTTATTTTTTTATTTGAGAGACAGACATCACAAGTAGGCAGAGAGGCAGGCAGGGAGAGAGAGGAGGAAGCAGGCTTCCTGCTGAGCAGAGAGCCGGATGTGGGGCTTGACTCCAGGACCATGGGTCATGACCTGAGCCGAAGGCAGAGGCTTTAACCCACTGAGCCACCCAAGTGCCCCTAATTAGTGCCTTTTTCAAAGAGACCCCAGGCAGCTCTCCCCTAAGCCCACCTGCTCTCACATGTCGAGTATACTCTCTCCTTAATAAACTTTCCTGCCTGCATGACTCATCCTCAAAAAAAAAGGGGGGGGGTGGAGAGAAAGAGGCCCCTCTCCCCTCCCCTTTAAGGACACAGGAACCAGGAAGTGGGCTCTCACCAGACACTGAATATGCAGGTGTACTTGACCTTGGATTTCCCAGCCACCAGAACTATGAGAAATAAATTTCTGTGTATAAGCCACCCAGTTGTTGGTAATTTATTATCACAGCCTCAACTGGCTAAGAAACCTGTATATATATGAAATTATATGCATACAAAGTTATACTTCAAGGCACAGTTTACAACAGGAGTTTGGGAATCCTATAGAGACAGGTTAAATAAACGATGGTATATCTTCATAGTAGAATAGTATGCAAATGTAAAAATCAACAGCAAAAGAGATCTCTACATACTGACATGGAAATGTTTCTAAGATATGTTTCTTAGGTTTTTTAAAAGCCAGATTTTTTTAATTTTTTAAATTTAATAATTTTTAAATGTTTCTTAGATTTTTTAAAAGCCAGATGCATAAGTGTGGATATAAGGCTGCTTTTAGTGTATGAAAAGGGAAAATAATATATTTTTTAGTAGACTCCACACCCATTGGGGCCCAATGCAGTGCTTAATTTTAAACTCACGACCCTGAGATCGAGACCTGAGCTGAGACCCAGAGTCAGACACTCAACCGACTGAGCCACCCTGGCGCCCAAGAAAATAAAACATTCTTATTATTTTTACTTGCATAAAGAATCACTTGTGTAATACACAAAGGGCAAATAAAAGTGGGGAACTAAAGTGGCCTCCAAGATAGATGGGATAGGTATATCATTTTTTTTATTTGAACCATAAGAATGCATTACCTGTTTTTGTTTTGTTGTTGTTGTTAAATATAACTCAGGACTCTACAGGTCAATTACATGAGTCTCTTAAGATGGGGCCCGGGTGGGTTGGGGAGGGTTTATTTTATTTTTTTTTGTTTTTATGCTGCTCAAGTGATCAAATGTTCAGCAAAGTTTAGGGATGCCTGGGTGGCTCATTTGGTTGAGCGACTGCTTTTGGCTCAGGTCACGATCCTGGAGTCCCAGGACTTAGTCTCACAGCGGGCTCCCTGCTTGGCAGGGACTCTGCTTCTCCTTCTGACCCTCCCCTTCTCGTGTTCTCCTCTTTCTCTCTCTCTTTCAAACAAATAAATAAATAAATCTTAAAAAAAAAAAATCACTGTTTTAGGCCTCAGTCTCAGATGAAACACGGGGTCAGAGAGGTACAGTTGACCCTTGAACAACACAGGGGTTAGTAAAAAATTCTGTGCAGTCAAACTCCACAGGTAGGGGTGCCTGGGTGGCTCAGTTGTTTACGCATCTGCCTTCAGTTCCGGTCATAATCTCAGGGTCCTGGATCTCCCTCTGCCTCTGCCCTTCCCCACTGGCCACCCTCCCCCACTCATGTTCTCTCTCAGTCTCAAATAAATACAAAAAATAAATAGTCTTATAAAAACGTCCACATGTAACTTTTGACTCCACAAAAACTTAACTATTGGGGCACCTGGGTGGCTCAGTCAGTCGTGACTGCCTTCAAGCTCAGGTTCTGATCTCAGGGTCCTGGGATCCAGCCCCGCACTGGGCTCCCTGCTCAGCAGGCAGTCTGCTTCTCCCTTCCCTCTGCCTCTCCCCCTGCCCCAGCTTGTACTCTCTCTCTCCCTCACTTGTTCTCTCTCAAATAAATAAAATCTTGAAAGGAAGAAGAAGGAAGGAAGGGAGGAAGGAAGAGAAGGAGGGAAAGAAATCATAGGAAGGGGAGCCTGAGTGGCTCATTTGGTTAAGCGTCTTCCTTCGGCTCAGGTCATGATCCCAGTCAGGGTCCTGGGACCAAGCCCCATGTGTGCTTGATGCCCAGCAGGGAAATGGCTTCTCCCTCTCCCTCTGCCCCTTCACCGCTACCCGCTACCCTATTCTTGCTCTCTCTCTCTTGCTCTGCTCTCTCCCCTCTCTCTCAAATAAACAAAATCTTAAAAAAAAAAAAATGGAAAAGAAAATACATTTGTAATACTGTAGTGTATTTATCAATAAAGATCCACATGTGGGGCGCCTGGGTGGCTCAGTGGATTAAGCTGCTGCCTTCGGCTCAGGTCATGATCTCAGGGTCCTGGGATCGAGTCCCGCATCGGGCTCTCTGTTCGGCAGGGAGTCTGCTTCTCTCTCTCTCTGCCTGCCTCTCTACTTGTGATTTCTCTCTGTCAAATAAATAAATAAAATCTTTAAAAAAAAAAAAAAAAAGATCCACATGTAAGTGGACTCCTGTAGTTCAAACCTATGTTGTTCAAGGGTCAACTGCAGCTTTGTGTTGTGGGCGTGGGTAGTTTTTGGTCTTTGCTCTGTGTTCTAGAACCTAATTCTGGTGGCTCAAGTCCCCCGTTATAGCAGTGCCTGGGTGGCTCAGATGGTTAAGCGGCTGCCTTTGGCTCAGGTCATGATCCCAGGGTCCTTGGTTCAAGTCCCACATCCTGCTCTCTGCTCAGTGGAAAGCCTGCTTCTCCCTGTCCCTCTGCCTGTTCCTCCCTTACTTGTGTTCTCTCTCTCTCTTGTTGTCAAATAAATTTAAAAATCTTAAAAAAAAAAAAAGTCCCCCCCCTTATGGATGGACTACTATCCCTAGATGAAGGAGCTCCATCTGGGTGGGTTAAATGATAAATGTTGATGGTGCTGTGGGATGTAACCAGGGATGGTGTGCCAGGCTGTCTGAAATATGGAGCTGGTCAGACATAGAGATGGAGTAAGATGCAAGTAAACACTGTATTTAGTTATCAGGGGTAGATGGTCAGAGATGGTAATAAGGGACTTTTTCAGGGGACAGAAGGTCTGTAGAGGTTGTGGTAATGACCCTAAAAAACCCTAAGTCACACTGGGAACGGGACAGAGCACACATTCCATATGGAAGATGGCAAACAATGTTTCACAGCCCAAACGTATCCCCTGACTTTTTGTATGGCCTATGGCCCAAGAATGGCTTTACATCTTTAAATGGCTGAGTTGGGGGGAAGAAATGAAAAGAAGGATATTTCATGACAAATGAAAATTACATGAAATTCAAATTTCAGGATCCATAATGTTTTATTGAAATAAATCTACAGGGGCACCTGGGTGGCTCAGTGGGTTAAAGCCTCTGCCTTCAGCTCAGGTCATGATCCTGGGGTCCTGGGATCGAGCCCCACATCGGGCTCTCTGCTCAGCAGGAGTCTACTTCCTCCTCTCTGTCTCTGCCTGCCTCTCTGCCTACTTGTGATCTCTGTCTGTCAAATAAATAAATGAAATCTTAAAAAAAAAAAAAAAGAAATCGACACTCACACCCATCGGAAGAAAGCCACATGTTGTTTATGGCCACTTTCCTACTATGGTGGCATAGTCGAATCGTTGTGATAGAGACTATCTGTGGATCTTTTGCACTGCTGTTCTACTGTGCACCCTACAGATTGCAGTGACACAGTTTATAACTCAACAGAGCTCCAAATGCCATGTTGTCATTGCACCATGGCATTTCAGTTTTTTACTCCCATGCACGTCCATTGTGAAAAGAAGAAAAGCAAACTCACTTCCAAGGCAAAGTGGAGGGTAGAATTTTTTTGGTTTTGAATTAAATGGCAGTGCATTGGGTTTATCATACAGTGACATCGTATCTGTGCTGAAAGAATGCAACATATATCACTAATATATTACGCTAATCCATCATCATGGTATCCCCAACTCGCGGGAGAACAACAGCCAGAAAAAGACAAAAAATTCAAGATGGAATGGCTCATAGCTCATCAGAATTTCTTCACAAAAATAAATGAAAATGAAGTTGCAATCAAAGTGATTTCCAAGTGGCTCATTTGTTAGCCAAAGAAAGCTGCTCACTGATGCTAAGGTAATTAGATTGTGTCCACAGAAAATATACTTATTTTGGACTCTTAGTCATTTAGTGAGAACAGTTGTTCAAAGATGAGAGGCCACTGGGGGTATCATCAACACTCAATTAAGAACAAGACAGGTTCTAGTTCAAGATGGTGATACAGGAAGATCCTGAGCTCATCTCCTCCCACAGACACATTAAGTCTACAGCAACAAATGGAACAATTTCTTCTTAAAAAAAGCAACAACCCTAAAGCCCTGTGAAATGACAACTATTCTTCAGGCAAATGAGAAGGCCACACTGAAGTGGCTAGGAGAAGCTGAGAAACAGTCTCACCATAATCTCTACTCCTAATGCAGCAACCCACAACTGATAGAAAATTCAAAACTCCCTGAGGAGTAAAGGGTTTGAACCCCATGTCAGTTGAGGTGAACCCTCAACTTTTAGGACCTGCACCTGAGAGGCAAGCCCCCAGAACACCTCACTCTGAAAAGCAGTGTGGCCCCCTTCCCAAACCCACACAACTGTAGCAATCGGAGAGATGATGGCTCTTAAAGGATCTGGAAGCTTGGACTTCCACAGCCCAGAGCCCAGCTCAGAGGCAGCCCATACAGCCCAGACTCAAAGTGAGAGAGGCCCACCTGCTTATATTGAAGGGTAGGCCAGAGGGGCAGGCATCTAAGTAATTTTCCACACACATCTAGGAGCATGCTGGAGTATTCTCTGGGATGGATTGGTAGGTGCCATCTTTGCACTCACCCTTTGCCATGCTCCAGAGCACTAGTATCTTCCAGAAGGAAGCTTTTACATATGTCAGGCTCTGGCTCTGGAGGCCGAGAGAGATTGCGTTCCTGGTCCTATGGGACTGTAATAATCAGGGTCACTCAGAAAGGAGCTTGTAGCCCCATCTGGCACCCTGATTTTTGTCTCTGTTGTCAGGGACACCTCTACATTGCCTGGCTTTGGTGAGACCTATGGTGCAGGATCCCACAGGATTGTAACCAATGGAGAAAGAGTTCTTAAAAAATTACCACACCCTGGGCACAGCAAGAGGCAATGGATGCAGGAGCTGCCTTCCTGTGAAGGAGGCCTAGTAGCTAATCATCAGATTTTTGCAACTGATGCCCAGAAGTCACTGCCAGATTGTCTGCCCAGTAGCACTTATGGGTGTAGTCCCATGAGACCATATATATATGTGCATATTTTTTAAAGCTGCTGCCTGAGAGTCTGGATTTCAAACAACCTGCATCTAGGCACTGAGATCTCCCTCAGTTTGAGACACTGACAGGTCTTGACACAGCTTCAACTACTGGGGGCTATTAGAAATATAATACATTGCCTGTCCAAGCACAAAGGTTTGGGGGGACAACAAAGAACTGGGGCAGGTTTGAATGACAAGAACTACCTCCTACATGAGGCCATTGTTTCAAGACTGTCAGAGGTAGCTGTTTCATCTACTGTACAAAAACAGAGTCAAGCAAAATGAAGAAATGGAGGAATATATACCAAATGAAAGAACAAGATAAAACCTCAGGGGGGAAAAACTTTAATGAAACAGGGAGAAGTAATTTCCCTGATAAAGAGTATAAAGTAAGGGTCATAAGATGCTCACCAAACTGGGGAGAAGAATGGATGAACACAGTGAGAATTTCAACAAAGAGATGGAAAATATAGGTACCAAATAGAAGTCAAATAGCTGTAGAATTCAATAACTGAAATAAGAACTACACCAGGGTTTATCACCAGACTAGATGAAGCAGAAGAAAGAATCAGTCAACTGGAAGACAATGCAGCAGAACTCAGTCAATCAGAGCAGCAAAAAGAAAAAAGAAAAAAGTAAAGACAGCATAAGGAGTTATGGATAACATCAAAGGACTAACATTTGCATTGTAGGACTCCCAGAAGGAGTTAAGAAGAGAAAAGGGCAGAAATATTTTTTGAAGAAATAATAGCTGAAAACTTCCCTAACCCAGGAAAGTAACCAGACATCCAGATTCAAGAAGCCCTAAAAATTCCATATATAATAAACTCAAGGGGACTCACACCAAGACACATTATAATTAAAATGTCAAAATTAAAGAAAAAAATGTTAAAAGCAGCAAGAGAAAAACAACTTGTTTTGTACAAGGGAAACCCCATTAGAATATCAGCGGATTTTACAAAAGAAGCTTTGCAGGCCTGGGTACCTGGGTGGCTCAGTTGGTTAAGCATCTGCCTTCGGCTCAGGTCATGATCCCAGGACCCTGAGATTGAGCCCCTCATGGGGCTCTCTGCTCAGCAGGGAGCCTGCTTCTCCCTCTCCCTCTGCCCCTCCTCCTGCCCATGCTCCCTCTCGCTCTCTCTCAAATATATAAAAACTTTTTTTTTAAAAAAGCAGCAGCAGTAGCTTTGCAGGCCAGAAAGGACTGGCATGATATGTTTAAGAAAGGGCGGGGGGGGGGGGGGACCTTTCAGCAAACAGCACTCTACCCAGCACAGTTATTCAGAATTGAAGGAGAGATGAAGAGTTTTCCTGACAAGCAGAAGCTAAAGCACAAGCACCACCACTAAAAAGTGCCTTATAAGGAATGTTAAGATGAAAAGAAAGGACCCTAATTAATATAAGAAAACATGAAAGAAGAAATCTCACTGGAAAGGTAAATATATATAGTAAGGGCACTTATGAAGGCTAAAACAGGAAAGTATTAAAAATTACTATGATGACCATAACTGGTTAAGGGATACACAAGATAAAAAGACGTCAAATGTGGGTTGCCTGGATGGCTGGGTTGGTTGACCGTCCAGCTCTTGATTTCGGCTCAGGGAATGATCTCAGGGTTGTGAGATCGAGCCCCATGTCAGGATCCAAGGGTGGACCCTGCTTTGGGTTCTCTTTCTCCCTCTCCTTTTTCCCCTCCCCCTCTAAAAAAGTAAATTTAAGGAAAAAAGTAAAATATGACATCAAAAACATAAAACATGGGAGTGCCTGGCTGACTCAGTTGGCTCTTAATCTTGAGGTTGAGAGTTCAAACCCCATATTTTGTGTAGAGACTACTTAAATAAGTAATATAAATATAAATTTTTTAAAAATTGGAAAAATGAGACAATTATTCACATTGTCACTCTGACAGTATCAGAAAAGAAAACTTTAAAACCCCCCACACACAAAATATGTTGCTTACAAGAAGGAAAGGTGAAGTCATCTATAAATCTAGATTATATTCAGCTATAGCAACACTGAAGTCCTTCTGGGCAAGGGAAGGACACAGATAAGATGTTCCTGACCAAAACAAACCAAACCAAAAAAACCAATGATATTGAGTGATTTTCCTTGATGATTACCAATGGGATGAGAGATGTTACCAACAGTGCTCAGTTGCTGTTGTTTGAGGTGTCAATGCCAAGTCTGAAGTCACTGAAAAGTAAGGCTCTTTGAGGAATCTGCATGGAACAACAACAGGCAAGAATACCTTTGAAAAAACTGAGAAAACACTAATAAGATATAACCTGAAGGGGAATCTGCTAAGATGTGTTAATTGATGGAGGTAAAACTTTGTGAAGCAGAAGGCTTAGCTGGATAAATTTATGAAGGTCTAGAAGAGATAAGAACTTTAGAGCCTATGGTTCTTCACTGGACTCAAATTACTCATCAGGAACTAACTTGCAGAAAATATTTGAATCTATCATATGTTATTGAACTAGAATTATCAACACTGAACTTCATTTGCTGTTGTATTTATCCATCATCAGGTCTATGAAGTTTTGTCAGAGATAGAAGCTGAATATTGTGACTTGCTCTACTCTATAGCATTTTGATGGCTTAGCAGTGATAAAGTTTTATTGCAGTTTTCTTCCCCCAGCTCAGAGCCAAGATTGAAATTTTTCAAAACACAGAAATATTCCAAACCATCATTACTGAATAACTGGAAATTGGCTTTTACTACAGGCTTGATAGTGTTTGTCAATGAATTCAAACTAAAATTACAGAGCAGAAGAGTGCTCATATGTGAAGTGTATACAGTAGCAATCATTTTGCCAATAATGTTTTGAATCACAAAGAATGTGAAACAGCTTTATACACTTCCTGTAATGTCAAAAATTAAAACAAGAAGCAATATCTCCAGACCTTGATGTCAAGTGCAATGGAAATTTCCATATTTCAAAGTCCACTTAATTGTGCAATAGAGGAGCTTCCACCTAACCTTCAAATGCAAATGACTAATCTGCAATGTAATAATAGCCTAAAAGGCAAACACAGGGAGAAGAATGTAACAGAATTCTGTACATGCCTTTCAACAATAAATATGCTCAACTAAAATCATGCTCATGGACTGATAGCAATATGGGCTGTACCATTTGGATGGAGACGTTTTCAAAGATGATATATGTAAAGTCTCATTACAGATCGGCATTAATAGCTCAATATCTGATCATACGGAACACCAACCTTGAACCCAATTAAGCAAAATGTCATCCCATAAAATTTCATTCTTCTCATTCACATACATGGATGATAAGAAAGTTATACTCAATTACTGTTTTTTTTTAAAGATTTTATTTATTTATTTGACAGTCACAAGTAGGCAGAGAAGCAGGCAGAGAGAGAGAGGGAAGCAGGCTCCCTGCTGAGCAGAGAGCCCGAACTGGGGCTGGATCCCAGGACCCTGGGATCATGACCTGAGCCAAAGGTAGAGGCTTTAACCCACTGAGCCACTCAGGTTCCCCCTCAATTACTGTTATATTTTGAATTGGATTTAACATATTTGTAGGAATTTTTTCTCTTGTTATACAAGTACCTACATAAATAATACTGTTGATTTTCCTCTTGGCCTGCAAAACCTAAATTATTACTATCTGGCCCTTTACAGAAAAATATGGTACCCCCCCACTCCCCATGCCATAGAGTTGAATGGAACTGATTTCTTTGAACTAAGCTAAGTCCTCTCGTGGAAGGATCATCTTGCTCAGAATATTATTAACGACATTCCAGAGTGCTCTAAAATCCAGAGGAAACAAGAAAATATGCCATCCAGCCCACAAGTAACTAAATGATAAGAAAGTGAACTTATATAAAAGAGGTGACAGAGCAATTACAACTACATTAGAAAATGGCAAGGAGGGGTGCCTGGGTGGCTCAGTGGGTTAGGCCTCTGCCTTCGGCTCGGGTCATGGTCTCAGGGTTCTGGGATTGAGCCCCACATCGGGCTCTCTGCTCAGCAGGGAGCCTGCTTCCTCCTCTCTCTCTCTGACTCTCTGCCTCCTTGTGATCTCTGCCTGTCAAATAAAATCTTAAAAAAGAAAAGAAAAGAAAATGGCAAGGAGAACATGACCACACTTTAAAACACTAGAATAGGGGCACCTGTCTGGCTCAGTCAGAAGAACATGTGACTTGGGATCTTGGGGTCATGAGTTTGAGCCCCATGTTGGGTGTAGAGATTACTAAAAAAAATAAAAATACAACTTAAAAAAAATCACTAGAATAAAGTGGGACAATGCTTTCTGTAGTGGTCAGTAGAGCTTCTGGATATGGCAGCTAAGCCTAGTTCAGAGAGATCACTTTTGGAAAGAAGTGATGATTAAGTTGATATTTTAAATAGCTTGGTATAGAAAATTATAATGGGGATATGAACATTATTAACATTGTAGTAGCAAAGTAATAGGAGGGAGAAATCATCAATGAGCTCCTTTTTTGTTTTAGGGAGGTAAACTTAGAAATACCTGTAAAGGGGCACCTGGGTGGTTAAGCCTCTGCCTTCCATTCAGGTCATGATCTCAGGGTCCTGGGATGAGCCCTGCATCAAGCGCTCTGCTCAGTGGGGAGCCTGCTTCCCCCTCTCTCTCTGCCTGCCTCTCTGCCTCCTTGTGATCTTCTCTGTCAAATAAATAAATAAAACCTTAACAAAAAAGAAATACATGTAAAACAAGGGAGAAGAGTGACTGAGAAAAATTGATAACAGAGAAAATTTATTGCATAGGAAGAAAAGAGCTTAAAAAAAAGTTAATAAATCCAGTAGAAACTCAACAGGTGGGATGCCTGGGTGGCTCAGTCGGTTGAGCAGCTCCCTTTGGCTCAGGTCATGATCCCCAGGGTCTAGGGATCAAGTCCCCACATCTGGCTCCTTGCTCAGCAGGGAGCCTGCTTCTCCCTCTGCCTGCTCTGCCTGCCGCTCTCCCTGCTTGCGTGCATGAGCTCTCTCTGACAAATAAATAAATAAAATCTTAAAGAAAAAAAAAAAAAAGGAAACTCAGCAGGTCAACCAGTCCTTGTAGAGAAAGCATCTGAGAACCGCTAACCTTATGAAGTCAATGAAGTAAATTTATCAAGTATCTACACCTACATGGTCATGTCTCTTCTACTCTCAGAATTATTGCTGGCAAAGAATCGAGGGCAGGACAAAGGGACAGACACTTGTTCTCATGAACTTGGTAAAGCAACAACATAGGAACACTGCCTGGCCTTAACCATCACTAGAGGGATTAGACCTGCCCAGACAGAGCAGAACAAAGTCAACAGTAGGTCCTGAGGTTGCGCCCTCTCTACAGAGGGAGCCTTAGTGAATCTGAACAAGGTGCTTGAAAAGTCTTGTCAGTCCTTTGAGTCTAGATTGTCATTTTCTTTTTCTTTTTCTTTTTTTAAGATTTTATTTATTTGACAGAGATCACAAGTAGGCAGAGAGGCAGGCAGAGAGAGACTGAGAGAGGGAAGCAGGCTCCCTGCTGAGCAGAGAGCCTGATGTGGGACTTGATCCCAGGACCCCAAGATCATGACCCAAGCCGAAGGCAGAGGCTTTAACCCACTGAGCCACCCAGGCGTCCTCCAACACAGGGACATTCTTGTTTCTACCTTTATTCAGTCCATTCCACAGTAGACTTTCTGAAGCAAAAGGAGAGAATCTGATCCATCTGTAAGAGAAAATTTTCGAGAGGGGATCATGGGGGGCACCTGGGTGGCTCAGTGGGTTAAAGCCTCTGCCTTTGGCTCAGGTCATGTTCCCAGGGTCTTGGGATCGAGCCCCACGTCGGGCTCTCTGCTCAGTGGAGAGCCTGCTTCCCCCCTTTCTCTCTGCCTGCCTCTCTGCCTGCTTGTGATCTCTATCTGTCAAATAAATAAATTAAAAAAAAAAAAGAGGGGATCATGGCACTTTGGCAGTAGAAGGATGGTGGTATCTGAAATCCAAACTGGGGACAAATCCAACCACCCTTCTGTATTCTGGGACTGATATTCTGAGACTGATACTCCTTCCTGGTACTAAACTTTACTTTGGGAAGACTTCAGTTTCCTGATAGGTGAAATAAAGAAAATGGACTGAATTATAGGCAGTTGTGTGACAGTAAAGCCAGACTTTGAGTCAGAAGACCTGCCTTAAGAGTGCCAGCTCTTGGGTGCCTGGGTGGCTCAGTGGGTTAAGCCGCTGCCTTGGGCTCAGGTCATGATCTCAGGGTCCTGGGATCGAGCCGGGTCCTGGGATCAAGCCTTGAATCGGGCTCTCGGCTCAGCAGGGAGCTTGCTTCCTCCTCTCTCTCTGCCTGCCTCTCTGCCTACTTGTGATCTCTGTCAAGTAAATAAATAAAATCTTAAAAAAAAAAAAAAAAAGAGTACCAGCTCTTGGGACACCTGGGTGGCTCAGTGGGTTAAAGACTCTGCTGTCAGCTCAGGTCATGATCCCAGGGTCCTGGGATCGAGCCGGGTCCTGGGATCGAGCCTTGAATCGGGCTCTCGGCTCAGCAGGGAGCTTGCTTCCTCCTCTCTCTCCGCCTGCCTCTCTGCCTACTTGTGATCTCTGCCAAATAAATAAAATCTTAAAAAAAATAAAAAAAAGTGCTAGCTCTGCCCCCTGCAAATTACATAATTTATAACAGTTTATGGCTGCAAGTCACTTAACCTCTCTGAGCTTCTGGAACATTTATAAAAAAGGACTTCATGGGATATTGGTTGGAGTAAGTAAGATAATGTATTATGTGAACTTTAGTGAATTGGAAAGCACTATATAAATTAGGTATTATTGAGTTCTTCAGTTAAGTAAAAGATGCCTCAGATTTGACCCTGCAAATTAGAAAAATACTGACACAACTGACAGGAAAGGAGAAGCTGAAAGGCACAATTTAATCCAAATGGAAGCTTGCCTTGAACACAGGGGTTGATATAGAGCTAAACATCAGGTCCAAATAACTATTTGAAATATAGTTATTATGTTAATTAACAGGAAATAGTAACACCCTCTCTTTACCTTCACTACAATCAATCTTCATTTTTCCCTGGCTTCTCATCCTTATCCACCTACATTCAAACACTATTTATTTATTTATTTTTTTTAAAGATTTATTTATTTATTTATTTGACAGAGAGAGAGAGATCACAAGTAGACAGAGAGGGAGGCAGAGAGAGATAGAGAGGGAAGCAGGCTCTCTGCTGAGCAGAGAGCCTGATGGGGGACTCGATCCCAGAAACGTGAGATCATGACCTGAGCCGAAGGCAGCGGCTTAACCCACTGAGCCACCCAGGCACCCCTCAAACACTATTTATTAAGCATATAATATGTGCTGGGCACTGTGTTAGGCACTGGGAATACAAAAAGTAATAGTAAAGTAGGCTGGCCTCCAGATGCTCGAATTAGGAAGAGAGAGAAGCTTATAAGCAATCACAATGGAATGCGGTAAGAACTTAAGCTATGACCACAGTGGTTTGCACAGAAATCATAGGGGGTGGTCAGATTTTGTTCTACTTTTAGAATATCTGTGTTTCAGAGTCACCAATAGGTGACTCCTAAAGGGTTCATGATTAGCCTATCAAAGGAGAAGCTGTAGAGAGATTAAGGGATGAGCTTCTACACAGAAAGGCTGGAGAGAAAGGTGCTATCAAAAAGACCGAGAGCGGTGCCTGGGTGGCTCAGTTGGTTAAGCCGCTGCTCAGGTCATGATCCCAGAGTCCTGGGATCCAGCCCCGCATCAGGCTCTCTGCTCAGCAGGGAGCCTGCTTCCCTTCCTCTCTCTCTGCCTGCCTCTCTGCCTACTTGTGATCTCTGTCAAATAAATAAACAAAATCTTGAAAAAAAAAAAAAAAAAAAGACCAAGAAAGGGACCCATGAGTGGCTCAGTCTGTTAAGCATCTGCCTTTGGCTCAGTTCATGATCCCAGTGTCCAGAAATCGAGTCCTGTATCAGGCTTCCTGCTCAGCCTGCTTCTCCTTCTGCCTGCTCCGCCTGTAGCTCTGTTTGTGCTCTCTGTCCGACAAGTAAATAAATAAATAAAATCTAAAAAACAAAAAAAACAAGAAAGTGTATTTATTTTTTTATTTATTTTTATTTTTTTATTTTTTATTTTTATTTTTTTTTTTTTAAAGATTTTATTTATTTATTTGACAGAGAGAGATCACAAGTAGGCAGAGAGGCAGGCAGAGAGAGGGAGAGGAGGAAGCAGGCTCCCTGCCGAGCAGAGAGCCCGATGCGGGACTCGATCCCAGGACCCTGAGATCATGACCCGAGCCGAAGGCAGCGGCTTAACCCACTGAGCCACCCAGGCGCCCCTATTTTTATTTTTTTAAAGATTTTATTTATTTATTTGACAGTAGATGGAGAGGCAGGCAGAGAGAGAGAGAGAGAGAGAGAGAGGGAAGCAGGCTCCTTGCTGAGCAGAGAGCCCGGCGGGACTCGATCCCAGGACCCTGAGATCATGACCTGAACCGAAAGCAGCGGCTCAACCCACTGAGCCACCCAGGCGCCCCAAGAAAGTGTATTTAGAGAGGTAGAAGAAATTATGTTAGTGAGCCAGAAACTTAAAAAAAATAAAAATAAAATAAGCTTCCTGGGGGTTCCTGGATGGCTCAGTTAAGCACCTGCTTAAGATCATCACTCGGGTCATGATCTCAGGGTCCTGGGATGAACCTACATGGAGCTCAGCAACATATCTGCTTCTTCCTCTCCCTCTGCCCATGCCCCTTACTCATTTCACACTCTCTCTAATAAATAAAATCTTATTTTTTTATTTAAAAAAGATTTTATTTATTTTAGAGAGAGCAATAAAAAAATCTCATATGATGTTTAATGTCAAGCATTGTTTTTTTTTTTTAAGATTTTATTTATTTGAGAGATGGGGTGAGGGGGGCAGGTATCAGGCACTATTCCAAGCATTTTATGTGTATTAGCTTGTTTAATATATGAGCCATGGAATGATTAAGTAACTGGCCCAGGGTAACCCAGGTAGTCAGCTGGGAGCAGGATTTGAATCCAAACAGTCAGCTTCAAATTTTGAGTTGTTCAAATTATACCTCAGAATAATACAACATGACAATATAGGGGTGGGGGATGAAAATCTACTTAGGATGAGCCACAAAAAGGCACTAAACCTTGACATTTCTCCTTTAGCTTACCCTATGATGGATATCACCCACCAACCTAGAATCTAGTATATGTCCAACGTGAGGGATGCAAACGGCCAAAACGAAATTCCATTGACAAAGGAATCTAAGTATAGGTTTGTACTGCCTGCGTCTCCCTTCTTGGACATGCTTTCCTGTCTCTCCAGTTCCAGGGGTGGTGCTACTAATAACCCGGCACCAATAGCCTGGTGTTTTTTTCTCAATAGTCAATCATTCAACAAATATTTCAGCATCAGGTCAGGTCCAGACGCTGTGCTAGGTAGGCCCAGCAGTGAACAAGACAGACAAGATCCCAGCTCTCTGGTAATTTCATTCTAGTGCGGGGTGCAGGGCGTGGAGACAGGTTACACGGACCTGGTGGGAACAGGGTCAGCCAGGGGGAATGCGAGAAGATTAACTAGAGAAACAGCAGAATCCGGAGCCTACTAGGTCTTCAGGCCAAGCCCAGAGGAGTCTGCATTTTACTTATCACTTAAGAGCTAATGATAGCCAGATTGCAGCAGACGGTAGACTTCCTAGATCACTTAATCTTTTTGATCCAACCTTCACAAACCACCATTTGTGCTTGTTGAGTCTCCTGGCCACTCTGGGTCCCTTGGCCTACATCAGGCCACCTCGGGTCTAGGTCAGCTGGTCCTTATCTGCTGGTCCCCGCAGTCCCCACGGCCATCTCCTACCAGAGCCCCTTGGACCCACTCAGGCCTGTCCGCCCGTTTGTCTCCCGCGGCACGGGACCCCCTGAGCCCCTCTGCCAGCCAAGTCACCTCAGTGCCACGCCTCCAAGGCCAGAGAGATTCGGCATGCTCTTTATGCTTCGTTCGCTGATCAGGTTTTCGAAATGCCGCTGCCTCTCGACTCCAGCTGTTTTCCTGCCAGAGCGGGGCCAGCCCGCAGCGTCAGCGCCCCCGGCGGCGCACCGCAGCCCAGGAAGGGAGTGGCTGCAGCCACCTCCTCCTCCACCACCCCCGCCACCCCCGCCACCCCCACCTCCTCCGCCTCCTCCCCCTCCTCCTTCGCCTCCTCGGCCTCCTCCACCTCCTCCCTTGCTGCCGGAACGCGGGAGCGGCCGAAAGCGGCGCACGCCCCGACCGTCACCACCGTGCTCCTGATTGGCCGCGCCATGTAACGTCACGGGGAGGGCCCGGGCGGCAGCTGGGAGCCAGAACCCGCGCGTGCGCAGATCGAGAGCACTGGGCGGAGGGGGAGGTGGCCGGCAGCTTCTCCCGCGTCCGCCATTTTGTTGCTGTGGCTCCTGGGAACGGGCTGGGCAAAAACCGCCCCGGAGGCGCGACGCTCCTGGGAGTCCGGTGCTTCGTGTGGCGGCGGGGATCACTGCAGAGACTTGGGGGGGCGCGGAGTCGGCGCGTTCCGGGCCAGGAGTGACTGAAAGCACCCTCGGTACGCCAGGCAGCCTGAGAACCCCGGGGCGGCCTCCGCTGCGGCTCGGCTTCTCCCGTCCCGACCTCGGGCTGTGCCCTGCATTCCCCGGGCCGGTTCCCTCCGTGAGGCGGTCCCGGCGCAGCGGGCGGCGGTAGAGGATGCTGCGGGCCCGGAGCCGAGAGGAAGGTGCTGGCTCGGCCCTGTAATTGCGCCTCGAGGTGTGCCAAAAGGCCCTTCCTTGGCCGCAAAGCCGTCTGTCGGGCAAAGGCGTCCAGAACAGACGAGAGCAGCCGCCGCCGCGAATCGCCGCAGAGCCGCGGTCCGACACCATGTCCTCCGCTAGGTTCGACTCCTCAGACCGCTCTGCCTGGTACATGGGGCCGGTGTCTCGCCAGGAGGCTCAGACCCGGCTCCAGGGGCAGCGCCACGGTATGTTCCTAGTTCGCGATTCCTCCACCTGCCCCGGGGATTATGTGCTGTCGGTGTCCGAGAACTCGCGGGTCTCCCACTACATCATCAACTCGCTGCCCAACCGTCGTTTTAAGATCGGGGACCAGGAGTTTGATCACTTGCCGGCCCTGCTGGAGTTCTACAAGATTCACTACCTGGACACCACCACGCTAATAGAGCCCGCACCCAGGTACGCTAGCGCCCGCGCTTCCCCGGGCGCACAGCTGGCTCCGACCGCCGAGGAGGGTAAAGAACGGTTCGCTTGGGATCGAAGAGTAGGGGGTGGGGGGGGGTGATTGAACCCGTTTCACCCCATTCTGAACCAAATGATTTTCCAGAAGGCGTTCTGAACGGAAGAATAGTGTCAGGATCTGGGTCACTGGATGAGGGGATGCGTTTTAAATTTGTTAAACGGCGGTTGCATAGCTAAAATGCCCGCTTTTTGCCTTTAGTCACGTTATCTATTGGGTATCCTACTAAAGAGTTTTTGTTTTTAAACCTTTTTTGGACCACAGACTTCTTTGAGAATCTTAAGGTAGCTGTGGCATTTCTCTTAAGGTAGCCGTGGCATTTCCCCCTCCCTAAAAATGCACGTACACACAACTTTACACACCATTCAAGGTTCTTGGGCTCCCTGCTCCGGTTTGAGAACTCTTGGTCTGCAGCCTTTGGAACAAATAGTCAACAAATGGAAATGCTTGAGTCTTTATAGATACAAACCTTTAACGGTGAAATAACAGAACTGTATTAAAAAAAATTTAAATATCAGAACTGTATATTGATACCTTGGTGCCAGGTTTGAATTACACCAGACACCTTTTGTTTTGTAGTTACAGAAGGTGCACCGGCTTCAGCGAGGATATATTTTTGAGTTTTTATTTTGTAGTTGACCCCAAGCTGGACCATTAATAGGCCAGAAATCCATTTGATTAAGTTCTAAGGAGTAATAAAGCTAGAATGTTAATAACAAAGGGAAATTTTTGAGCTACACCTTCTTAATTCTATCCTAGTTGAAGACGTACGTTTTGTACATTTGTAAGTCTAAATGATTTAGTAAAGTTAAGCATCCAGGTCTTCTTTTCCAAGTAGAATGCATTATTTTATTTGATGATTTGCTTTAACTTGTCTTCAGTGTTTTATTACGTTTCTTTTATTTAAATTATGCCAAATTTGAACTGAAGAAATTTCCTGGAATTTTTTTAAATGAAAGGTATTTTACTGCCCATTTTGCTTCTTGAACTTATGTTTTTGAAGTTTAGGGTGCTCATTTTTGGAATGAGGTGTTTCTGACTTTATAGATTTGCTGAGAAGATAGTCCTCTGAGCTTTAACCATTAAGAGCTATGATAATTAAGGAGCACCCACTAGATGGGTAAGTGTTGCTTCCATGGAATAAGAGGAAACAAAGCCATGACAGTATAATGACTGTAAGATTAACTGCTGAACTAAATGGACTTTAAAAACTGGGAGAAAGTGAATATAAATCAAATAGTGTATAACAAAGACCTAGGCATCAAGAATCTGATTGGTGAAATCTCCAGGTCCCCAGAGATGCTGGTAATTGGAGTCAACTTTGAGCACAGTATATTCTAATATGAGGGGTTGGAGAAAAGATTAGAACCAGCTATGAGATTTTTAATATATTTCAGTGAATTACTTTTCCAACTCATGGAGATTAATTAATAGCATTAATTTCAGGCATTTATTAAGCCATGCTATGTGCAAGGCATTGTGCTTGCTTTGAGGTGACAGGTATTACTGCTGTTTCAGAATGTGCGAGTAAATGGTTTGATCTCCTTCTAGAGAGAAAAAGGAGTATGCTGCGGTGGCCCTCATTACCAACAAAAACAACTCCACATTTTTCATACATGGGCCTTTCCAGATACCAGACATAACTTTTCTGTTTTGGATGCCTGTCCTCCTCCCTGTCCCCACCTTGTTCTTCCTTTAGTGCAGTCCCATTAAGCAACTCATTTAATCCCTGGTAGCAGTTCTTGCCTACCTTCTCACACTTTTGTACCTTTGCTCCAGCTGTTGGTTGGGCTCCTGGCTTTAGGTTGACTGCTTAACCCCACCCCACCCCTCACCTCACCTATTGAAATCTTAACTGCTGGGGCGCCTGGGTGGCTCAGTGGGTTAAAGCCTCTGCCTTCAGCTCAGGTCATGGTCTCAGTGTTCTGGGATCCAGCCCCACATCAGGCTCTCTGCTCAGTGGGGAACCTGCTTCCTCCTCTCTTTGCCTGTCTCTCTGACTACTTGTAATCTCTATCAAATAAAATCTAAAAAAAAAAAAAAAAAGAAATCTTAAGTGCCATTCCAGGCCCCTCAAATAATAGGGCCTTTCCCTGACCCTCCCACTTACATGCAGCTGTAATTGTTTCTCCTCCTCTTCACTTTCTGCCCCAGGCATGTTGCTGTAATTTAGGTTTTTATATTCCACCGGTATCTCAGGACTGTGATCACAATTCTGTTTGAATTCGATCTGGACTGAATTTACTTTCTTAATCTTTGGATTTTCTCCCCCAGCCTAAAATTCGAAGATTGGTTTGATAGGTTTTCAGACTTTATAGAAAACTAGAGGTACCTTGTAAAGTCTTGGCCAAATGGAAGTCAGTTTAATGCCTCTTCACACCTCAAACAAGATACTTTAAGTGGTTTAGGCATCAAAACTGAGCTCATTAGGCCAGAGTTTCGTACCCTTTTGCTAAAAGTTCATTTTTTAAATATTGCTTATTGAAAAATTAGAATTGTATGACTTTCTTGGAACTTAAGGACTGGTGTTTGTTTTCCAGTCTGATCTTTTTTATTGGAATGTTCCGCAACATTTAGTTTTATATTTTTTTAAAAAGATGTTGAGAGGCGCCTGGGTGGCTCAGTTGTTGGGCATCTGCCTTCAGCTTGGGTTGTTGATCCTGGGGTCCTGGGGATATTCCTTGGATATTCTTTTTTTTTTTTAATTTCATTTATTTATTAGAGAGAGAGATCACAAGTAGGCAGAGAGAGGAAGGGAAGCAGGCTCCCTGCTTAGCAGAGAGCCCGATGTGGGCCTCAATCCCAGGACCCTGGGATCATGACCTGAGCTGAAGGCAGAGTCTTTAACCCACTGAGCCACCCAGGTGCCCTTCTTGGATATTCTGTCTCTCTGCCCCTCTCCAACTCTCCTTGCCTGTGTTCCCTTTCTTGCTCTGTCTCTCTCTGTCAAATGAATTAAAAAATTTTTTTTTTCATTTATTTGAGAGAGACAGAGCCTGCGCAGGAGAAAGAGCATGAGCTGGGGGAGAGGCAGATGGAGAGGAGGAGGCAGACTCCCAACTAAGCAGGGAGCCCAGTGTGGAGCTCTATCCCCAGACACTGGGATTATGACCCAAGCCAAACACAGACATTTAACCAGCTGAGTCACCCAGGCACCCCTAGTTTTATATTTTTATTCAGATATTTACAAGAGTTATATCCCAGTGATGGGGACTGAGAACAATGGATGGCCAACGTACTTTCTCCACAATAGAACTTCCTTTTTATTGGAATAGACAAACTAAAATAGGAAAATAAATGAAATACAACATTAATAAATGCTATGAAGGAAATGAGGCTGAGCAGAGAGAATATAATAGGAGGGACCTACCTGACACAGTGTGGTCAGGGAAAGCCTGAAGCTATCTATCTAAGGGTAGAGAAGAGGCAAGCCTTGGTAAAGTCTGGGCTAAGAAGGGGGGAAGAGCCTTCCAGTAATAGGAAAAAGCTTACACAAAATCCTGAGGTCAGAAAGATAGCTGTTGGGTTGGAAGTGTGGTGCTTAAATATAGGGGTTCTATAAGAAGAGTTAGGGGATGTAATGGTGAAGATAAGGCAATTGGATTTTTTTTTTTTAAGATTTTATTTATTTGACACAGAGAGAGAGATCACGAGTAGGCAGGGAGGCAGGCAAAGAGAGAGGGTAGCAGGCTCCCTGCTGAGCAGAGAGCCGGATGCGAGACTTGATCCCAGGACCCCAAGATCATGACCTGAGCCGAAGGCAGAGGCTCAACCCAGTGAGCCACTCAGGTGCCCCAAGGCAATTGGATTTTATTTCAGATGCAGTGGGTGCCATTGAAGGAGTTTGAAGCACAGGAGTGATCTGGAGTTGTCACTGTTATCTGGGTGCAAAAGGATGGTGGCTGATGATGTATTTGTCACAGGTCATATAGACTGATCTAGAGCTGTGACTTGGAGGTGCCTGTTTTGGAGTTGATTGATGTTGCTGATGGGAGGGAATATGGTGAGGGAAGAGAAAGGAAGAAACAAAGATGACTTGGTACATTTGTAACTTTGTGTCCTTCTCAGTTTATCTTATTAATTGCTTTTTGTATTTGTCTGTGGTGTTCCTGTGGTGGATTTTAAATTTAACCCCCAAAAAAGTGTCAAATATCATGTCAGATGGCTTTTGTTGATTGAATGGCCCTAAAGGATTCTTGCAGAATGTGGTTGTAATTTTTTTTTTTTAAGATTTTAATTTTATTTATAAGAGGGGGAGCTAGTGCCAGGGAGGAGCAGAGGGAGAGGGACAGGCAGACCCTGAGATCATGACGTGAGTCAAAACCAAGAGTTCGGCACTTAAACCAGCCCAGCCACCCAGGCATCCCAGATGTAGGGGTAATTTTTCTGTTATAGTTCTGGTAGATAAAACCTGTGGTGGTTTTCACTTCCAATTTATTTGACTATAAATATTTTTAAGATCTGTTCACTAAGTTACAGTTAATATTCAGGTAGGGACTCCTGGGTGGCTTAGTTGGTTAAGCATCTGCTTTCAGCTGGGGTCATGATCCCAGGGTTCTGGGATTGAGCCCCGCATCAGGGAGCCATTAGGCTCTTCAGCAGGGAGCCTGCTTCTCCCTTTCCCTCTCTGCCTGGTGCTCCCCTGCTTGTTATCTCTCTCTCTCTCTCTCTCACTGGCAAATAAATAAAATCTTCTTTAAAAAACATTTAGGTGTTTTTTATTTAATGGAGGTGATTTCCAGTTTAACAACAGAATGTTTCAGAAGGTTCCTAAGTAAATTGTTTAGATATGAAAGCCATTTTCCTGTGTTTTAGAAGCTGTGTTTTGCATAGCTTGCTTTGTTTATATAATTCTCTAGCTTTAGCTTATGCAACTATATGAAGGCTAGGAGGAAAAGCTGAAAAGTAAAGTTTTTTAACTGAGGCAGGTGGACCCTTAGAGAAAATCTTTGATTTTTGTCAACAGACATTGCAAATCTCGTGTACTTAGTAACATGGAACTAACGTTGACTCAACAATCCCTGTCATATTCTTGAGAAGGTTACTGGTGCGGAGTTTGTTTGTTTAAGATTTATTTATTTGTCAGAGATAAAGAGCGCAAGCAATGGGAACAGCAAACTCCCTTCTGAGCAAGGAGCCCCGTGTGGGACTCAATCCCAGCATCCTGAGGTCATGACTTGAACTGAAGGCAGACACTTAATTGACTGAGCCACCCAGACATCCCTGGTGCTGAGATTTTTTTTTTAAAGGCCATTTCCATGCTGTCTACTATGATAGAATAGTTGAAAAAGGATGCCCAGCTTAACCTGAGTGCGCAGAAGAGGGCCCTCCCACTTGTGAAGCAGAAGCCAAACCCTGCATGGACCAGAGGATGCCACTGACCACATGGTCATACCACCCACATCACCTTTTCTAAATATTTGAGGGAACTCAAATCTGGACTTCTAGAATTAGGAGTGGAGGAGATTACCAGTAATTTTGATTAGCATAGAATTTGGCACTGTGAATAAACCTTTGATTTTCCTCTTACCAGTAGTTTAAATCATCTGAATTTGATTCAGATAAGATACAAGAACATGGTCATTATGCTGGGAGTGGAAGCTTGCCCAGTTAAGAGTTGTGTTCCCAGGGTATGTAAAGTACTGGTAGCCATTTGATTTGTGACTTTTCTCTTATTTAAAACTCAAATGCAGATACATATTTTTTTTAACTGTAGAAAGAATTTTTTCTTTTGACCTAAAGAGTTGGGACTAGATTATTTCTAGGTTTCCTTCAGGCTAAAATATTTTAGTTGTTCCTGATAAGTAAAAGGGGACAGTGCTTATTAGTGGGAGTTCACATTATTTTAGAATCAGAGCTAAGATCACACCACGTAAGGTGGGGCCATTAGGCATGTGGCAACTAGTCTGGAATGATGACTGAGAGCATGGATGGAACAGTGGTGAGCTGAAGAGGCTTGGACAGCAAACCGAACGGCATACAAGATTTCTTTGTCTTTATAACAGAATTAAACCGGATATAGAGAATTGGGGTGCTGAAGTTTCTGTGTTTTCAGAAGGAGGGGAAAAAAGGATAGAAACAGGAGTGGGAAATGCTTCCCTATGTCTTTGGCATTTTATTTTTCTTAGCAGGAATTTCACTGTATTTGAGCCAGAGTTAAACCAAAGCCTAGTACTAGTCTTAAGGCATGTAATGGGAGTTATCTTGGGTTTTAGCTCTTGAAAAGTTCAGTATATTGAACAAGTTAAAATAGAATACCTTGGGAGCTTAAAAGCAAGAATGATCAACTGAGGGGTCAGCGAAGGCTTGAAAGAAGAGATGAGGAGGGGAGAAAAAGGTGGTGGGGGCTCAGCTCTGTCTGAGGATTCTCTGCCTCTGCCCCCCCAACTTGTGACACTCTCTCAAGTCTGTATATTTATATTTATATATTTATGTGTATACATATTTATATTATAAGCTTTATGTGTTTATATTATATATTATATAAAATATTTTATATATTTGTATTATATACAAGGATAATATAAATATATGTTAATATATATATTTAAGATTTATTTATTTGAGAGTGAGACAGAGCAAGCAGAGAGAGAGGGAGACAAGCAGACTCCAGTGAGCAGGGAGCCTGATGCTGGGCTCAGTCCCAGGGCCGAGAGATCATGCCCTGAGCCAAAATCAAGTCTGCACTTAACTAACTGAGCCACCCAGGCACCCCAATAAATAAATCTTTAAAAAGAATTTTGTTTTGTTTTCCAACTTTTTACTGTGAAATACTTTCATACATACAAGAGAATATGTATATACGTGTATATAATATAATTCACCAATACCCATGGGACCCCTTTATTATTTATTTTTTAAAGATTTTATTTATTTGACAGAGATCACAATTAGGCAGAGAGAGAGGAAGGGAAGCAGGCTCCCTGCTGAGCAGAGAGCCCGATGGGGGGCTCAATCCAAGACCCTGGGATCCTGACCTGAGCCGAAGGCAGAAGCTTTAACCCACTGATCCACCCAGGCACCCCCATGTGATCCCTTTAAAAAACTAGATTACCAGTACCTTTGAAATTCTCTTCTCAGAGGTTGTATTCCTTCTTTTGCATGAGGGAAATTTTAGGCTTAGAAGATATTAACGCTTAGGTTTAAAGACAGTGTTTTATCTGTGCTTCATACATGAAGCTGAGAGTGCTTTTTACCTAAAGGAGAGGAGGTTAATTGATGAGGTAGGAAAAGCCAATTTCCAGTTAATCATCCAGGGCCTTCCTACTCAGTACGCTGTGGACTGTAGGCATAAGACAGGGAGAAGCCTGGGTCTTAGAGTATTTGAATGGGCTTAGAAAACTCGTTGTATGTCAAATTTATTTTATTTTTAAAAATATTTTATTTATTTATTTGAGAGAGAGAGCACAAGCACGGTGAGGGGCAGAGGGAGAAGCAGACTCCTCCATGAGCAAGGAGCCTGACGTGGGGCTCAGTGTCAAGACTCCAGGATAATGACCTGAGCCAAAGGCAGGTGCTTAACTGATTGAGGCACTCAGGCACCCCTCTTTGTATGTAAAATTTAAAGAGGAGTTTACAGGTGCTCTTTTACAGTCTTGAACAAGTCAAAATGAGAAACAATGAATTGTTACAGTTTTATGTACATATTACTTTGGGCTGTGAGACCTAATAGAAAGGGCAAGATAATCTGCCCTGGCATCATGGTTTCATGTCTGCAGTGGAATTTATTTGTAATTTGCAGGGAATTTTGATGAATACAGGAGTTTAAGGGTATCAGGTGAAAGACTTTGGAATTTATGTCAGGGATGTGCAGCTGGGAGATGGATGTGAAATTTAGGGATATCTGTGCATGTACTAAATCAGGAAATGAGCCTTATTGTCATTATAGCAGTATAATGATGGAGAAAGTATAAGCTATCCCTCCATTGTTGTCAGATTTGCATACATCTTCTCACCAGGGATGTATTGAAAGTTGAAAAGCATGCTCTGCTCTTTTAACCCAGTAATCTAGACAGTGAATCAGCAAACTTTCAATAAGGGGGGCAGATAGTGAATATTTTAAGCTTTTAGACCATATAGTCTCTCATAGTTTCTCAACTATGCCCTTAACAGCACAAAAGCAGTCATAGACAATACTGTAAATGAGTGAGTGAGTTTGGCTGTGGTGTAATAAAACTTAATAAAATTATACAGTAGGCTGAATGGCCTACAGGCCGTAGTTTGCAGACTCCTAGGCCAGACTCAAGTTTTTGTATAGTGTACTGAAGCTAAGAATGGTTCTTATATTTTTGAAAGGTTGTATTTTAAAGAAAGATGAATATATAACATAAGCCATATGTGTATTCCGCAAAACCTCAAACATAGACCAATCTTTTAAAAAGTTTGTCAACCTTGAGGGCCTTACCAGTTTGTGCTTATAGGAAAGAGCAGTGTGCCCTGTGAGTTGTGGGGAGCCTGGGAAAGGGAGCATTTTGAACCTTTGGGCCTCTAGTCTTGTTCTGATTTAGAACCCAAATATATGTAAGCCTGTCTTCAACAAAATCTTTCAATTCCAAAGAGGGCTAGTTTTCAGCTTCTAGTGCATTGCCTCTTTGCCTGTTTTCCTGCTCCTTAACAGAACTCATTCCTTCCTTTGAGTGCTCCTCAACCCTATCAGCTTCTGTCATGGTACATTAGTTACTCTTTTTGCTGTGTTTTTGTCTTCCAGTCTCTAACTATGCTAAATTGGCAGTCTTTTAAGAGCAAGAACTTGGTTTTAATTCATTGTCTCCCATGTTCTCAGTATGTAGTGATTCTAGTGGATACCTGGGTAGATGAATTTCATTACTCTTAATCCCCACTGAAACTGTACTAGTGTCCTCTTAGTTTGTATTGTAGAACTAACTGCTTTGGGGGCACCTGGGTGGCTAAGTGGGTTAAACCTCTGCTTTCAGCTCAGGTCATGATCTCAGGGTCCTGGGGTTGAGCCCCGCATTGGGCTCTCTGCTTGGCGGGGAGCCTGCTTCCCCCTCTCTCTCTCCCTGCCTCTCTGTGATCTCTCTCTCTGTCAAATAAATAAACAAATCTTTTTTTTTTTTTTTTTTTTTTTTAAGATTTATTTATTTATTTGACAGAGAGACAGAGATCACAAGTAGGCAGAGAGGCAGGCAGAGAGAGAGAGGAGGAAGCAGGCTCCCTTCCGAGCAGAGAGCCCGATGCGGGACTCGATCCCAGGACCCTGGGATCATGACCTGAGCCGAAGGCAGCGGCCCAACCCACTGAGCCACCCAGACGCCCCTCTGTCAAATAAATAAATAAAATCTTTTAAAAAAACAAACAAACCCAAAACCTAACTGCTTTTAACTTTTTAAGTATACGAACAATGAAATACCCTTGGATGGGGTCTGAGATGGAACTGATAGTGCTTTTAGTAAAGTATCTGAGATTTATGTAGTATTACCCAAACTTCTTACAGATTGTCTGTGGCCCTTGAAATAGAGGTAAGGTGTACCTTAAAGAGGGTAGGAGTAGGGAGCTGATCTGGGTGCAACAACCAGGAACTGTTGTGCATGTTTCACGCACAATCTGACGTTAATTCCCATGCACCCAAAACACGCAGGGTTTATTCCTAAGGCTGACTAGCTCTCTGGTTATGAGTGAGTACTCTAGAACCAGACTGCCTGAGTGCAAATCTAATAACTCTGTGTTTGCATTGGCTTCCTCAGCAATCACAGCAATCACAGGATTGCTGAGAGGATGAAATAATTTAAAATCTATACGGACTGCAAACAGTGCTTGGTACAGGTAGTAAGTGTCAACTCTTATTACTGTTGTTTCTGCTGCTACTCCTGCTATCTCTTTTTTTTTTTTTTCCTTAAGATTTTATTTATTTATTTGACAGAGATCACGAGTAGGCAGAGAGGAAACACAAACGGGGAGTGGGAGAGGGAGAAGCAGGCTCTCTGCCAAGCAGGGAGCCTGATGTGGGGCTTGGACCCAGGACCCTGGAATCACGACCTGAGCCAAAGGCAGATGCTTAATGCCCAGCTGCACCAGAGGTTTTTTTTTTGTTTGGTTTGGTTTGGTTTGGTTTTAAGATTTTATTTACTTATTTATTTGACACAGAGAGAATGTGAGTGAGCACAAGCAGGGGGAGCAGCAGAAGGAGGGGGAGAAGCAGACCCCCCCAGAGATTCTAGAGGTTTTAGATCAAGCTCCTAATCACCATGGCATAATACATAGACTGTTGTTAATTCAGTTGTCAGTATACTATATTAAACTAGTCATTTACATTTAAAAGATTGAAGTTTTGCCAAATTATGAAGACTGCCTTTTGGAAAATAGTGTGGCAGTGTGTACCAAGGGCCATGAAAATGGCTCTGTTCTTTAATCTGGAAATCTAGGCTTTACAAAAAATCTAATACTGAGATGGTTCATTTGGTTGGGCATCCGACTCTTGGTTTCGGCTTCCACTATGATCTCAGAATCCTGAGATTGAGCCCCAGGTTGGGCTCTGTGTTGGGTGTGGAGCCTGCTTAAGATTCTCCCCCTCTCTGTCTCCCCCTCCCACCCCTTAAAAAATTGAATATCAAAAAACTATGTTAAAAAGACTTTGTGATGTTGATGATCAAATAGGGAGAAAGAAAAACTAAATATCCAGAGACACAGGGATGCTTAGTTCCTGCAGGCTCACAGACTGACATGTCATCCTGACAGAGGTAAATAAATGATCATGTAGACCAGTGATACAAGGAGACACCTGTGGTGTGGTATTTGGCAGAAAAACCAGCATGTGCATACACAAGACTCTTTTTTAAGAAAGCCATAAAGTTTGGTGCCTGCGTGGCTCCATCTGTTAAGCGTCCAAATCTTGGTTCAACTCAGGTCCTGATCTCAAGGGTCATGAGATTCAGCCTGGCTTTGGGCTCCATGCTCAGTGGGAGTCCGCTTAGATATTCTCTCTCTCTGTCCCTCTCCCTGAGTGCGAGCACTTTCTCTCAAATGAATAAATCTTAATTTTGGCCAGTGGAAGGGATGAAAAGGTAGCTATGATGGGGCAGGAGCTGTAGGACTTTTTTTTTCTCTTTTGTTGGAAGGGGGTTGTTTTTAAGATTTTATTTATTTGACAGAGAGAGATCACAAGTAGGCAGAGAGGCAGGCAGAGTGAGAGGGAGGAATCAGGCTCGCCACTGAGCAGAGAGACCGATGTGGGGCTCAATCCCATGACCCTGGGTCACGACCCGAGATGAAGGCAGAGGCTTTAACCCACTGAGCCACCCAGGTGCCCCAAGATTTTATTTTATTTTTTAAAGTAAGCTCTATACTCAACACAGGGCTTAAACTCAGAACCAGGAGACTGAGTTGTATGCTCTATCAACTGATTCAGCCAGGCATCCCTTGTTTTTCCTTTTCTGCTGAATGTTGTAACATGGTAGCTTTTTTTATAAAGAATAAAACATTAATTAAAGTATTTAAACATAAGAGATCATGTTGATATATGAAGTAACTTTTTAGATCATTAATTGGAGGGAAGGAAAAGACTGGACATGAGCTAATAGATGATAAAACGATAAAACAGGTGTCTGGGTGGCTTAGTTGGTTACTCTAGATTTTGGCTCAGGTCATGCATGATCTCGGGGTCCTGGGATTGAGGCTTGTGTTGTGTTCCCCTCTCGGCAGGAGGACTGCTTGAGGATTCTCATAATCCTGCCCCTCTACCTGCTGCGGGCTCTTTCTCTTAAGTAAGTAGATAAATAAATGATTTTTTTTAAAATAAATAATCTTTTTAAAAAAGATAAAACTGGGGCACCTGGGTGACTCAGTGGGTTAAGCCTCTGCCTTTGGCTCAGGTTGTGTTCTCAGGGTCCTGGGACTGAGCCCTGCATTGGGCTCTCTGCTCTGCGGGGAGCCTGCTTCTCCCAGCACTCTGCCTCTCTGCCTACTTGTGATCGATCGATCTCTCTGTGTCAAATAAACAAATGAATCTTAAAAAAAAAAAAAAAAAAAGATAAAGTGGAAAGCATGGTCAGTGGTTAAATATGTATTTCCTATCCTGGCTTACTCTCTCTCAAGACTACTCTAGAACTGGGCTCTGGTGATGGTTCTGCAGGTGTAGTCCCTTCAGAGGTGCAGACTCTTTGGATGAAGCCCAGGGTTTATAACTCTGGTGTAGATTCTCTGCTTTAGAAAAGTTAAGTGGTGGGAGGGACCAAATGGTAAAGAATTTTTTCTTCCGAAAAGTTCATGTATATGCAACTTCTCAGAACATTTCTTAGGTGAATAGAGACTTCTGTACTTCTTTTGAAGAAGAGGCATTACGAAAGGGTGTACTGGAGAACAGGGACTGCACTTTTATAACTGACCCTGGGAGGGCATTCTGCAGCTTACTTGGCAAATACATGCTGATCTTCTGAGCACAGCAGAGTGGTGTGGTTGTGTCTATGGACTGACACTTTGATGAGAGCTCTTGCTGGTGAGTTCTGCTGTGAAAAGTTCCCTGTGTTTTTGCTCAGATGATTTATGCATAAAATGCAGTATGGTGTATAAACCCTTTTCTGGTTTTTGTATTTTGAGGGACACAGATGCCCAGGAAAGTGTGCAGGAAGCATGCCATAGATTACAACCAGGAGGAAAAATGTCTGACAGGGTCCTAAGGAGGGCAGCTACTGAACTTATTCAGGATTTTTAAAATAAATTCAGATCACTTGTATCTCTGTGTAAACAAAAAGTGAGTGTGAAACAGAGATGGTGTGTATGTGTGTGCACTTGACATGTGATTTAACAAGGTCTGTTCAGAGCATGAAAGTGTCAGAACCTTCTTAACTACTGAGAAGATAGGGAAATAATTCATCATAGAGAAGAAAGGTTTACATAAAAGTTTGACAAACACTGGTATTAAGATTTTCCTATTAGAGTTAATTTTCTTTCTCTCTGAAGGTACCCAAGCCCACCAATGGGATCTGTATCAGCACCCAACCTGCCTACAGCAGAAGAAAATTTGGAATATGTACGGACTCTCTATGATTTTCCTGGGAACGATGCTGAAGACCTGCCCTTTAAAAAGGGTGAGATCCTGGTGATAATAGAGAAGCCCGAAGAACAGTGGTGGAGCGCCCGGAACAAGGATGGCCGGATTGGGATGATTCCTGTTCCTTATGTTGAAAAGCTTGTGAGATCCTCACCACATGGAAAGCATGGGAATAGGAATTCCAATAGTTACGGGATCCCGGAACCTGCTCATGCCTATGCTCAACCTCAGACCACAACTCCTCTACCTGCAGTTTCCAATACTCCTGGGGCAGCGATCAACCCTTTGCCATCCACACAGAATGGACCTGTCTTTGCAAAAGCCATCCAGAAAAGAGTACCCTGTGCTTATGACAAGACTGCGTTGGCATTAGAGGTAAATTTTACAGGGTTGGTTTTTGGGTCCTTTGACATTCGGTTTTCATTTTTTTTAATTTTGTTTCTGCAGAGTTACAACTGCTCATTTAAAGTTCTGTTCAGGGGAGTAAGATGGCTGGGTGATTTTGGAAGATCAACTATGAATGTCCCACATGACTCTTTTGTCCTTTCCTATTCCTTGTTTCTCCCAAGGTGTAGTCTCTTGTAGTAGTTGGTTTTCTTCCCAGTAAGAATAGATCATGGTTAATAGAAACGCATGACATAGAGATGAAATCAGCATACAGGTGGACATATAGCCACTTGAAAGTTCCATATTTCTAACACCATGATTAATTGAGGAGAAATACGAATAAGTGTCTTAGAATTCCTCTTCGGCTAGGCAGAAGATATAAGTTTAAAATATCTCAGACCAGGGTGCCTGGGTAGCTTAGTCAGTTACCTGTCTGCCTTCTACTCAGGTCACGATTCCAGAGATTGAGCCCCATGTTGGGGCTCCACTCAGTGGGGAGTATGCCTCTCCCCCTGCTTGTACCCACACGCTCACTCTTTCTCAAATAAATAAGTAAATCTTTAATTAAAAATATCTCAGGGGCACCTGTATGGCTTAGTTGTTAAGCACCTGCCTTTGGCTCAGGTCATATTCCCAGGGTCCTGGGATTGAGCCCTGCATCCGGCTTTCTGTTCAGCAGGAAACCTGCTTCTCTCTCTCCCACTCCCCCTGCTTATGTTCCTTTTCTCACTGTCAAATAAATAAATAAAATCTTTCACCAAAAATAAATAAATAAGATAAAAACATCCCAGACCTTACTTACTAGATTTTTTTTTTTTTTTTTTTTTTTTGGAGATTCTTGCAAAGCTTAGCATATAACTGTGGCTTTCTGAACCAAGAAGTCCTGAAGATCAATGTTGATAAGCCTGTTGAGGGCATAAAACTGTATCACAGAAAGTAGAAGTTTGATGAGACATCTAATAAACCTAGAGTGATGGCCATAAATGAGCACAAACCCTAGAGGAAGAACAGAAGGATTTGAAAAATGGATTTTTTGGGGTGCCTGGATAGCTCGGTTAAATGTCCCAACTCTTTTTTCTTTTTCTTTTCTTTTCTTTTTTTTAAGATTTTCTTTATTTATTTGAGAGAGAGAACATGGAGAGGAGAAGGTCAGAGAGAGAAGCAGACTAACTCTCCATGGAGCTGGGAGCCTGATACAGGACTCAATCTTGGGACTCTGGGATCATGACCTGAGCCGAAGGCAGACGCCCAACCAATTGAGCTACCCAGGCACCCCAAGTGTCCAACTCTTGATCTCAGCTTGGGTCTCAATCTCAGGCCCATGTCAGGCTTCATGCTGGGTGTGGAGCCAATTTAAGGGGAAAAAAAGATTAAAAAAAAAATTCGTATTTTTAGAACAGTCCAGTATATTTTTCATATTATTTTTGTAAGGTATAAAATATGTGCAGTGGGATGGGCCCTAAATACTGACGTGTCAAAACATGGAATTTGATGCCGCAAATCCTAGCTCTTCACTTGTTGATAAGTTGTGAAAATGCTTTGTGAGCTGCAGACTACTAGGTAAATAAGTATCATAAAATTACAGTTGAATACTCTTTGTTGGTATTATCAAATTGCATATATGTTGGAGAAGCTGAGGTTAAGCTAGGGATTGTTCTCTCTGTATTCACCCCAAGGTCAGAGTAGGGCAGGGTTGGAGACAGCTTAGATATATGATGGAAGGATGAAGTAATGGAGTCTGTTGCCTCAAAAAAGCAGAACTTAGGGGTGCTTGGGTGGCTTAGTGGGTTAAAGCCTCTGCCTTCGGCTCAGGTCATGATGTCAGGGCCCTGGGATAGAGCCCCACATCAGGCTATCTGCTCAGTGGGGTACCCTGCTTCCCCCTCCCCCTCTGCCTGCCTCTCTGCCTGCTTGTGATCTCTCTCTGTCAAATAAATAAATAAAATCTTTAAAAAAAAAAAAAAAAAAACTTAACCCACAGAGCAGGCTGTCCACAGATAAAAGCTAGCATTGATTTTGTGTGTGTGTTTTTTTCATTGGTTATCCTCCATTTTCTCTGGATGAAGAGTAATGTCCAAGCGAACTACACCTGAAGGTTTGTTTCAGAGTCTGATTACTTCTCCTTCTCACATTGACTGTAAAGGAGGAGTGAGCTACCGAGGCTTTTGGCAAGGAACCACGTCTAGGGAGGACCCACATGCTTTCAGTGCTTCCCAGTGGAGGAACAGGAAAGAAACCATGCTGAATCCTGGCTGAGTAAGCCTTCCAGCTTCTCATCCCCACACAGACCTGCCCCTGCACGTGTATACACCTTTAGCCTAGTTCATACATCAGCACCTTAAAATTACATGGAGTGTTCTGGGCTCTAAAAATCTTCCTTTCACATCTCTTGTCTCATCGTAGGAATAGAGAGCTAGGACTCAGAGAGTTGTTGTGACTCACATGTGTTAGACACATGGGGGTCAAGGCACCCAGACAGAATTCCAGGTTTCAGAGAGAAAGTCAGGAATTGGGCTCTTACTTGAGCTAGGGTTTAAAGCCTTACTCCATTTAGGTCACCTGCCTGTTGACCTCCACTCTAAGATGTGCGCGCATTTCAGAAACTGTATCTCAGGGCACCTGGGTGGCTCAGTCATTAAGCGTCAGTCGTCAGCTCAGTTCATAATCCCAGAGTTCTGGAATTGAGCCCTGCATCAGGTTCCCTGTCATGCAGGAAGCCTGCTTCTCCCTCTCCCACTCCCCCTCTGGCTGTCTCTCTGTCAAATACATAAAATCTTTAAAAAAAACAAAGAAAACCTGTATGTCCTTTGCCTTGCTCAGAGTGTGCATGGGGGCAGGGGGGTTGTAGAGTGGGAGACCAGGTACTATAAAGGGGATCTTTCATTTATTTTTTCCTTTTTTTAAAGATTTATGTATTTGAGAGAGCGCACACATGTACAAAAGCTGGGGCAGGACGGGGACACAGAGGGAGAGGAAGAATCATTGAGCAGACTGCACTCAACAGGGAATCTCAACATGGGGCTCTATCCCAGGAGATCTCAGATCCCTCAGATCATGACCTGAGCTGAAATCAAGAGTTGGTTGCTTAACTGAATGAGCCACTCAGGTGCCCATAAAGGAGATCATTCAGAGCTTGGTGAGCAGATATGTGGGTAGGTGCCTTAGACTAGATGAGGATTAAGAGCCCGGTTAATGATGTATATTTTAAGATAACCCACATATTTGGCCATTAGGCAGTTCTCCTTGTTTCTCAGACTCCAGAAAGAGGTCTCCATACCTGAGTCTCTTCGTGACACTACCCCAGCTGTGTAAGTCTCATCAAAGACTTGCTTTGGTGTTTCACAAAGAGTGTAAGGAGGACCTGAGAAATATACTTTTGCCAAATTCCATTTAATGGTATTTCTTATTTTGTATATTTAAATGAGACTTTTGGCTGTAGCATAAGTAAATAGTTCTGTGAATTACATTATCTTCTAGAACTTAATGCTTGTCTGATCTTGTTAAAAACAACTCTCTTGAGATTTTTGCAATTAGGTTACCAGGAAAAGTATTAAAATAAGAAAGGTGAAATAAGTAGGACAAAATGTGCCAGTAACTGAAGCTTCCTTATTTCCCTTGATGGTGTTAGTGAGAACGATGAGGGCTTAGGTGAACTTATTTGATGAATTATTTCACACTTTTTTCATAAAACTTGACTTTGAAAAGAACATTCCTGCAAGTAAAGAGAGATTTTATTTATTTTTAAAGATTTTATTTATTTGGGAGAAAGAGTGCACACACGCACATGAGAGACAGGGTGAGGGGCGATGGAGAAGCCAACTTCCTGCTGAGTGGGGAGCCTGATGAAGGGCTCGATCCGGGGACTCTAGGATCATGACCTGAACCAGAGGCAGACGCCCAACTGACTGAGCCACTCAGATGCCCATAAAGAGAGATTGTAAAACAGGTCTGTGTTTAGCTATTTTTCTCTCTTGCTTACCTCTTTTCAAGAAGTGAGTTGACCCTTGGGATTTAATTTGAAAAGGAATACTTGGTACCTGTGGTGCAGAAAAGCAAGATGGTCAGGGAATGATCACACACCTGCATTCAAGTAGTGGCTTTCTGTGGTGTGATCTTGGGCAAGTTAAATTCTTTAGAGTCTAAAGGCATCCTTGTTCTAAAAGTTGAAGTGAGTTGGTTCATTAATCATTCATGCAACCAGCCTGTGAGGGACATCTTGTTGTAGGGTCCTACCACCAAGGTTCTTACCACCTAGTGAGAGACTAGAGACAGTGGTGTGGTAAGTGCTCTAATAACACAGAGTAGGAGGGAGAGTGGGTAATGGGGGAGTAGAAGATGGAAGTGTGGGTATTTGTCTGAGAAGCCTTTCTGGAGGAGGTGACCCTCGAACTTAATTTTGAAGGATGAATAGAAGTCAGTTGGGTGAAGTGCAGAGAGACATTCCTGGCAGAGGGAAGAGCTTATGCGGACAAGACTTGATACCTCCAAGTAGCTGCAGGTTGGTGCAGGTGTGCAGTATGTTGGGCAAAAGCAGCACAAAGGAGAGGAAGGGGGCTGTGGACATGTCATCAAAGGGCTAGGCTGAGGAGATGAACAGTTTTCTTATGTTGCCTTCACCGAGGCATAAAATAGCCAATTTCTCACAACTGATGGCAGTTCTGAAGTTTGCAAACTACTTACCTTTTTACTGATTTTTTTTTTTTAAGATTTTATTTATTTATTTGACAGAGAGAGATCACAAGTAGGCAGAGAGGCAGGCAGAGAGAGAGGAGGAAGCAGGCTCCCTGCCGAGCAGAGAGCCCAATGTGGGACTCGATCCCAGGACCTGAGATCATGACCTGAGCCGAAGGCAGCGGCTTAACCCACCGAGCCACCCAGGCGCCCCTTTTTACTGATTTTTTTTTAAATTATTTTTTTATTTTTTTTTAAAGATTTTTATTTATTTATTTGAGAGAGAGACAGTGAGAGAGAACATGAGCAAGGAGAAGGTCAGAGGGAGAAGCAGACTTCCCATGCAGCTGGGAGCCTGATATGGGACTCGATCCTGGGACTCCAGGATCATGACCTGAGCCGAAGGCAGTCGTCCAACCAACTGAGCCACCCAGGCGCCCCCTTTTTACTGATTTTTAAATAATTTAAAGCAAATCCTTGAATCTCCCTCCCTATCATTATCATTTTCACACACTTGAATTCCAGTACACTTTCCTGACTAGAAAAGAATGGAAGGAGCTTTCTTAGCATTGTCCTTAACTTTGGGGCTGCACACCTGTATGATTATTTGCTGTATGAAAATTTGAATCCAAGCATCATCTTTTTTTTTTTTTTTTTTAAGATTTTATTTGACATGGCTGTCGCGGGGAGAGCAAGCGCAACCAGAAGGAAGGACAGGCAGAGGGAGAGGCAGGCTCCCTGCTGAGCCAGGAGCCCAGTGTAGGCCTTGGTCCCTGGACTCTGGGATCATGACCCGAGCTGAAAGCAACTGCTTAACCTGTGGAGCCACCCAGGTGCCCCTGTATCCAAGCATCTAAATGGAACGTTGGTGGAACTTTCCCCTGTGGTATGGCTTAAGAAAACAGTTGGTGGGACGCCTGGGTGGCTCAGTTGGTTAAGCAGCTGCCTTCGGCTCAGGTCATGATCCCAGCGTCCTGGGATCGAGTCCCACGTCGGGCTCCTTGCTTGGCAAGCAAGGAGCCTGCTTCTGCCTCTGCCTGCTATTCTGTCTGCCTGTGCTCTCTCTCCACACCCCCCCTCTCTGATAAATAAATAAAATCTTTAAAAAAAAAAAAAAAGAAAAAGAAAACAGTTGGTGAGGGGTGCCTGGCTCAGTCAGTTAAGCATACAACTCTTGATTTCAGCTCAGGTCTTGAACCCTAGGGTCGTGAGTTTGAGCCCCACATTAGACTTTATGCTGGGCATGGAGCCTACTTAGTTTTAAAAAAAGTTGGTGACAGTAGGGATCTGTGGGAATCAGAGTTGGTGGAACAGATTCTGTGGGGGAAGAATAACATTTTCTTGGCTTCAAGTGAAACTTCAGGTGACTCAGGAAGAGGAAGAAAGGCATGTTGAAGTAATGGATCATTCAGTCCACCCAGCTTCCTAATGCTTTTAGCTTTCTGCAGCATCTAAATCCATTGGCCCTCTGGTCTCAGCTTGGGCACCTCCAAAAACACTTCTTTAGCAAAGGTTTACTGAGTACTTACCAATGTGGCGGGCATTGTTTTTTGTTTTTGTTTTTTAAGAAGATTTTATTTATTTATTTGACAGGCAGAGATCACAAGTAGGCAGAGAGGCAGGCGGGGGGCGGGGCAGGGAGCAATCTCCTTGCTGAGCAGAGAGCGATGTGGGGCTCGATCCTAGGACTCTGGGTTTATCACCTGAGCCGAAGGCAGAGGCTTTAACCCACTAAGCCACCCAGGCGCCCCTTGCTTTTGTTTTTTAAAGATTATTTATTTATTTGACAGAGTTGGAGGGGAAAGCAGACTCCCTGCTGAGCTGAGAGCTGGATGTGGTGCTCGATCCTAGGAACCTGAGATCATGACCTTCCATGAGCAGAAGGCAGAGGCTTAACCCACTGAGCCACCCAGGCACCCTTGTGGCAAACATTGTTAAGGACATGCGAGTTCAGTAGTGAAAGAAACAAAGGTCTCTGTCCTTGTGCAAGTTCTAGAATATAGTCTCATGTGTGATTCCTTTTAGCTCTCCCATCAGGGAGAAACAACTATGAGTCCAGTTCCTGTGTTTGCTTAGCCCAGTGTGTGACCCTAAGGTTATCCCTTTTCAGGTTTGGGAGGAGGTTGCGTTTCTTTTTTTGTCATACACCATCTGTACAGTTATCTGAATCTTTTAAAATTGTTACTATGTCATCTGGCATATTAATCACCCCCCTTAGTTTCATGTTAACTGCAGGTTTCATAAAAGCACGATCCAGATCTTTGTACTCAAGTCCTCCTCTGCAGTCCTTCGTGATCTACGTCGCATATCTAAAAAAAGATAATGAGGCTTGTTTGGCATGACTTGTTCTTGATTGAGCCCATACTGCCTTCTAGATACCATCTGTTTGCTAATTACATTCAGAATTTTGTCCAGGTTTGATTTCATGCTCGCCTTTTACATTTTATAGAATCCATCATTGTCCCTGTTTTAACAAAACCAGGAAACTTGACCCTTTGTAGGTCTACCAGTGTCCTGTGTTGTAATGTTCTGTGGCAGGTGACCAGAGTTGGACTCTCATTCCTGCGTGCCGGTGTGTTTGGTCTGTACTTAGATATCTGTCTTATCAGTATAAGGACATCCTTTCATCTTTGGTGCTTGTTCTTTTTTTATGATGCTCAGAGTTCTTTGTGTGAGTTCACCAGCATTCGCAAGATACTTTCTATTGACTCCCATTGGGGTCATCTGTGATTGTGTTCATATTTCTTCTTGATTGTCTTCTCCCCATTTTGAAACCCCTAGTCGCTGGATTACATCTGGTTTCCAGATCTTTTGAATCTTTCTAAGGCCCATGGCACCACTTCCTTCACTGACTGGCCTGGAGTTCTCAGGTTTCTACTTCAACCAGTTGGTTTTGCTTCATTGGTTAGAATTAAATTCACATTAGCAGTTTCTTCATTGATAGTTCTACCAGCTGAGATCAAGTTATGTGCAAAGCAAAACTAGATTTCAGTAGTACTAGCTGTATTTTTCAGCCTGTCAGGGATCATCTGTGAGTTCCTCTGGCTTAATCACCTGTAGTATATATATATCCACAGTGATGTCAGGTCTATACATGTTCATCATCAAACATCTGACTCAGCTCTGGAGATCTGTTCAGGGTCAGAGCCTCCTAACATAACAAGGCCACTCTGTCTTACCTCCTGTCAATTCTAGCAATAATCTCCCTTCTCACCAAGGTTTGTTAGAGATGCCCACAAGCTCATATTCATCTGTTAAGTAAGAATCTCGGCTTTTCATTATGACTGGCAGGGTCCTTCTCCACCCTTCTGTCATTGTTTGTTGGTTTTGCTTAACAATATCTAGTTTTGGAGCACCTGGATGGCTCATTGGGTTAAGCCTCTGCCTTCGGCTCAGATTGTGATCTCAGGGTCCTGGGATCGAGCCCTGCATGGGGCTCTCTGCTAAGCAGGGAGCCTTCTTCCCTCCCCCCTTCTCTCTCTGTCTGCCTCTGCCTACTTGTGATCTCTATCAAATAAAAAAATAAAATCTTTTTTAAAAAAATACCTAGTTTTATGAATTCGATTTACTCTACCTGTGTACCAAAAGTGTCTTTTTTCCTTAGTCACAATGCTTTATCAAAAGTAGGAATCTTTAGAAAATCCTTTAAAATTTTAGAAATTTCTTGTATTTTTAATAACATTTTTTTCTTCTAACATATCATGTTCTCATTGGGTTGTGAATTAGAGAGGATGATCTCTAAAAGACTTTTGTTCTGCTTCCTTAATGTATAATTAGGTGAGAATATCATGAAATCAAGGCCCTGGCATGGTTCAGGCAAGGCCTGTCTGAGCCTGGTCATTATGCTGATCTTACTTAGTTTTCTGTATGTGATAGTAGCTGTTGAGTAAGAAGAACCATCAGGTAGGGGCTTCCCAGAGAGTGTTTTAGTTAGTCTTTATGGCTGTTTTATGGGGTAGGTGGCACCAGTCCCTTTTTACCCCCTTAGAACTTAAGGTTTGTGTAAATTTGTTGATAGTCTCACAGGTAATATGTGGCAGAGCTAGGACTCAGCCCACATTCTTATTTTTTTTTTTTTTAAAGATTTTATTTATTTATTTGACAGACAGATCACAAGTAGGCAGAGAGGCAGGCAGAGAGAGAGAGAGAGAGAGGGAAGCAGGCTTCCTGCGGAGCAGAGAGCCTGATGCGGGGCCCGATCCCAGGACCCTGAGATCATGACCCGAGCCGAAGGCAGCAGCCCAAACCACTGAGCCACCCAGGCGCCCCCCCACATTCTTATTTTTAAGCAGCTTTATTGAGATATAATTTTTATATTACACAATTTGCTCATTTTAAACCATACAATTTACTGGTCTTGGCATGTAACATTCTTTTTTTTTTTTTTTTTAATTGTAAAATATATATAATGGAATTTATTTAATTATTTATTTATTTATTTATTTATTTAAAGATTTTATTTATTTATTTGACAGAGAGAGATCACAAGTAGGCAGAGAGGCAGGCAGAGAGAGAGAGAGAGGAGGAAGCAGGCTCCCTGCTAAGCAGAGAGCCCGATGCGGGACTCGATCCCAGGACCCTGAGATCATGACCTGAGCCGAAGGCAGTGGCTTAACCCACTGAGCCACCCAGGCACCCTGGAATTTATTTTTAAGTGTACAATTCAGTGGCATTAGTTAGATTCATAATGGTGCAACTGTCACCACTGTCTACTTCCAAAATTTTTCATCACCCCGAACAGAAACTCTGTAACCATTAAATAATAACTCCCCATTACTCATCTCCTGAGGGCCTGGTAAGCACTAACCTTTCCGTATATATGAATGTGCCTATTCTAGATACCTCATATAAATGGAATCCTATAGTATTTGTCCTTCGGAACTGGCTTATTTCCCTTAACTTTTTTTTTTTTTAAGATTTTATTTATTTATTTGACAGAGAGGGATCACAAGTAGGCAGAGAGGCAGGGGGGAAGCAGGCTCCCTGCCAAGCAGAGAGCCCAATGCAGGGCTTGATCCCAGGACCCTGAGATCATAACCTGAGCTAAAGGCAGAACCTTAACCCCCTGAGCCACCCAGGCACCCCAAGGGACTGGCTTATTTCACTTAGTATAATATTTTAAGGTTCATCCATGTGGTAGCCTGTATCTTCATTCTTTTTATGGCCAAATAATATTCCGTTGTATCAATACATCACATTTTGTTTATGCATTCTTTAGGTGACCTCAAAGTTATTTTCACCTTTTAGCTGTTGAGAATAGTGTTATGAATATTCATGTACATATTTTGTTTGAATACCTGTTTTCAGTTTTTTGGGGTATATACCTAAGCGAGGAGTTGCTGGGTCATATGGTAACCATACTGAACTTTTTGAGGACCCACCATAGTTTTCCACAGTAGCTGCACCATTTTATAGCAGTGCACAAGGGTTCCAGTTCTCCATGTCCTCACCAACACTTACTGTTTTTCCATTTTTAAAATTCTGACTTGCATTTCTGTAATTACTAATGATATCAAACATCTTTTCATGTGCTTCTTGGCCATTTTTTATATTTTCTTTGGGAAAATACTCAAGTCCTTTGCCCGTGTTTTGTTTGTTTCTGTTTTTGTTTTAAATATTTTAGTTTTTGTTTTTGGTTGTTTTTTTTTTTAAGATTTTATTTATTTATTTGACAGACTGAGAGCATGAGAGGGGAAAAGGTCAGAAGGAGAAGCAGACTCCCGCTGAGCAGGGAGCCCAACGCGGGACTCAGTCCTGGAACTCCAGGATCACGACCTGAGCCAAAGGCAGTTGTCCAACCAACTGAGCCACACAGGCACCCTGTTTTGTTTTGTTTTTTAAGATTTTATTTATTTGGGGAACCTGGGTGGCTCAGTGGGTTAAGCTTCTGCCTTAGGCTCAGGTCATGATCTCAGGGTCCTGGGATCAAGCCCCATAATGGGCTCTCTGCTCAGCAGTGAGTCTGCTCCCCACCCCGCCACCTGCCTTTCTGACTACTTGTGATCTCTCTCTGTCAAATAAATAAAATCTTTAAAAGAAAATTTTTATTTATTTGACAAGAGAGAGACACAGCAAGATAGGGAACACAAGCAGGGGGAATGGCAGAGGGAGAAGCAGGCTTCCTGCTGAGCAGGGAGCCTGATGCCGGGCTTGATCTCAGCATCCAGGGATCATGACCTGAGCCAAAGGCAGACCAATGACTGAGCCACCCAGGAGCCCCCTTTGCTAATGTTTTAATTGGATTGTTTTTTGTTGTTGAGCTTTAAGAAAAGTTCTTTATATATTCTGGATATTGAGTTCTTATTAGATACATGATTTCCAAATTTTTTTCCCTTCTGTAAGTTTTCCTTTCATTTTCTTTGTAGTGTGCTTTGATGCACATTTTTTCCCTAAGATTTTATTTATCTGAGAGAGAGAGAGAACATGCACATGAGCAGGGAGGAGAAGAAAAGGGAGAGAGGGAAGCTCCCCTTGAGGAGAGCCCGATGCAGGACTCAATCCCAGGACTCTGAGATCATGACCTGAGGCAAAGGCAGACACTTAACCAACTGAGCCATCCAGGCGCCCCGATGCGTATTCTTATTTTGATGAAATCCAACTTACCTGATTTTTCTTCTGCTGCTTATGCTTTTGATGTCATATCTAAGAATGTCTTACCAAATTCAAGGTCACAAAGATTTACCCCATTGTTTTTTTCTAAGAGTTTTATGGGTATGGCTCTCATAGGTAATTTGTTTCTTCACTGTGAGTTAGTTGTTTTTTTGTTTGTTTGTTTGTTTTTGTTTTTATTTTTTTATTTTTATTTTTTTTTTTAAAGATTTCATTTATTTATTTGACAGAGAGATTACAAGTAGGCAGAGAGAGAGAGGAGGAAGCAGGCTCCCTGCTGAGCAGAGAGCCCGATGCGGGACTCGATCCCAGGACCCTGAGATCGTGACCTGAGCCGAAGGCAGCGGCTTAACCCACTGAGCCACCCAGGCGCCCCTGTGAGTTAGTTTTTATATATGGTTTAATATAGCAGTCCAAATACTTCCTTCTGCATGTGGAAATCCAGTTGTACCAGTACCTCTTGTTCAAGAAATTATTCTTTCCTAGGGCTCCTGGGTGGCTCAGTGGGTTAAGCCGCTGCCTTCGGCTCAGGTCATGATCTCAGGGTCCTGGGATCGAGTTCCGCATCGGGCTCTCTGCTCAGCAGGGAGCCTGCTTCCTCCTCTCTCTCTCTACCTGCCTCTCTGCCTGCTTGTAATCTCTCTCTCTGTCAAATAAATAAATAAATAAAATCTTTAAAAAAAAAAAAGAGAGAAAAAAAAAAAGAAATTATTCTTTCCTCGTTTGAATGAAGTTGGCACTGTTGTCAAAAATCATTTGGTCATAAGGGCGCCTGGGTGGCTCAGTTGGTTGAATGACTGACTCTTGGTTTTGGCTCAGGTTGTAATCTCATGGATGAGCCCCATGGCAGTCTCCATGCTCAGTGGGGAGTCAGCTTGAAGATTCTCTCCCTCTGCCCCTCCCCTCCCCCCACATAACACTCAAGTGCTTGTGCGCTGTCTCTCTAATAAATCTTTTTAAAAAATCATTTGGTCATAAATGTTTGTGTTTACTTCTGAACTCTCTATTCCGTTAGTCTATATATGTGTCTGTATGCCAATACCACACTGTTTCTGTTTACTACAGCTTTGTGTAGTAGTTGTGAAGTATGGGTCTTACACTTTGTTCTTTTGCAAGATTGTTTTAGCTGTTCAGGGTGTCTTGGAATTCCATGTATACACATTGAAGATCAGCTTTTCCAGTTCTGCAAAAACAGTTAGAATTTTGATAGAGATTGTGTTGAATTTGTAGATCTCTGATTAGTATTGACATCTTGATAATACTAAGGCTTCTTGTCTATGAACACAAGATGTCTTGCCATTTACTTAAATCTTTAATATTTTTCAGCAACATTTTGTAGTGTTCCATGTTTTCCTCTGGAAAAACACACTATTAATTTATTCCCAGTTATTTTATTCTTTTAGATGCCACTGTAAATGGAATTGTGTTTTGGGGTTTTTTAAAAAAATATTTTATTTGTCAGCAAGCAAGCAAGAGCACAAGCAGGGGGAATGGACGGCAGAGGGAAAAACAGGATCTCTGCTGAGCCAGGAAACATGATAAAGGACTCAGTCCCAGGACCCTGGGATGGTGACCTGAGCTGAATCCAGATGCTTAACCTACTTAGCCACCCAGGTGCCCCTGTATTTTTGTTGCTTAAGTTTTTTTTTTTTTTTTTTAAAGTAATCTCTACATCCAGCATGGGGCCCAAACCCACAGCCCCAGGATCAATAAGAGTCACATGTTCCATCAACTGAGCCAGCCAGGTGCCCCTAAATGGAATTGTTCATTACTGGTTTATAGAAACACAACTGGTACTTGTGTGTTGATCTTGTACCCTGTAACTTTGCTGAATTTTACTAGCTCTAATAGCTTTCTTGTGGAATCTTTGGAATTTTCTATATATAGGATCCCATCTTCTGCAAATGAAGATAAGTTTTACTTCTTTCTTCCCATAGCCCACATTCTCTTGAATCACAGCATACTGGCCTTTGATACCTTTAACCCCTGGCCCATCTTAAAGTAAAACCCTGTTTTCATAAGAAGTGTTAACTGGTAAGCAGCCCTCTTATTTGTTGAACAAGTAAATGAATGAAAGCCACATATCACAGAATTAAAACTGCCTGGTGGTTGCAGGACATGGATTGTTGTGTTTTATACCTTTTGTGGGTTATGGACCCCTTTTAGAATCTGATGAAAGCTTTCTACAGGAAAACAACATACATTAATGCACTTACGTACAATTCTGTGTATACTTTCAGGATGTTCTTTGATTTCTGAGATATATTCATGTCACCCAAGTTAGAACTTCTTAAAAAAATTTTTTAAGATTTTTATTTATTGGGGCACCTGGGTGGCTCAGCGGGTTAAAGCCTCTGCCTTCGGCCCAGGTCATGATCCCAGGGTCCTGGGATCGAGCCCCGCATCGGGCTCTCTGCTCAGTGTAGAGCCTACTTCTCTCTCTCTCTCTCTGCCTGCCTCTCTACTTGTGTTCTCTGTCAAATAAATAAATAAAATCTTTAATAAAAAAAAAAAAAAAGATTTTTATTTATTTATTTGACAGAGATCACAAGTAGGCAGAGAGGCAGGCAGAGAGAGAGGAAGGGAAGCAGGCTCCCCACTGAGCAGAGAGCCCGATGCGGGGCTCAATCCCAGGACCCCGGGATCATGACCTAAGCCGAAGGCAGAGGCCTTAACCCACTGAGCCACTCAGGCACCCCCCAAGTTAGAACTTCTGATTCCATTTTAATCCATTGTGCTCCTGATTTTATTTTTATGTAACCTGAGAGTATAATCTGCAGATACCCTAATTGGGAAAGGAGACTGGGGAGGCAAAAAGCTACTGACAGCCAGCGCTTGGGCCCTCCAGGGCTTTGACTGCTCTTGGAATCAGGTGCCAAAAGTCAAGCAGTAGAGTTTTTGCCAGAGCCCTTCTGTGTATGCTCTGGACAAACAGAAAGATAGGAAATTATCGCTAGCCTCAGGAAGTGCCCTCTTGCCTTCTTGCGTGGTCTCACTAGACACAGAATGGGACTGGTTAGTGTTCTACTGGTATGTGCTTAATTTTAGAGTTGATGTGTGTACTTCACAAGTACTGAGTGTAGCCAGGCACAAAGATAATAGTGTGGCATTTCTTGTAATGATAAGGATTGTCATAGGGTGACATTTAGTAAGGTATGTGTCTCCTCTTGATCTGTTGATAGGATCAGCCACATGTTCCTGTTCAGGCCTAGAGTGCTCCTTGAACTGAGTTGATATTCACCAACTTCGAGCAGAGTTTGATCAATCTGCTCTCAGAAGTGAGTGGTTCTGTGGGCTCAGTCCTACTCTGAAGCCAAAGGAAGGCATGGTACCAGAATCGGGAGTGATGAGAGGAGCAGCAAGATGGCATCTTAGGATCTGAGCCTAAGCATTCTTTAGTGGATCTGTGAAGAAGCTGGTCCACATCCAGGCCTGTAATTGTGGGCAGCTGGTAACATAACACAGCCAGGGCATCTTTCCTGTGTTGGTGTTCTAGGGCTTGTTCCCCATGGGAAGGGCGTTGGACTAAGCTAGCAATAGCATGAGGAATGACATGTTATGTTTTGACATGTGAGAGCTCTTGCAAGGCCAGAATGAACATTAATGGTCAGATGACCCTCAGATGTCTCTCCTATTCATTCTTTCTTCCTAGCCTGAACCTTGACTGACTTATCTCTACTAGTCAGGGTTCCCTGGATCAAAGCAGTAGCTCCCGGGGGCGCCTGGGTGGCTCAGTGGGTTAAAGCCTCTGCCTTTGGCTCAGATCATGATCCCAGGGTCCTAGGATCGAGCCCCACATCGGGCTCTCTGCTCTGTGGGGAGCCTGCTTCCCTCTCTTTCTCTGCCTGCCTCCTCTCTGCCTGCTTCTGATCTCTGTCAAATAAATAAATAAAATCTTCAAAAAAAAAAAAAGATGTGGAGTTGTAGAATTGTATTTACATCATGTCCTTGTGTCTGTCGTATAGTCCATATCTGGGGCAGAGATTGGCAAGTTTGAAAAATTAAAACAAAGCCAGTGTAGCTTGGAGGAGAGGAGCAGAGAGGCATGAATTGAGGTCAGAGATGGGAGGAGTCAGGACCCAGATGAGGCAGAGCCTTGAAGACTGGAGTTGGGATGTTGCTCTTAGGCAGAGAAAAGGTGTTTGGAGGTTTAAAAGCAGTGACCCAGTTCTGTTTGTCTTTTTTAAAGGTCTTTTACTGTCTTTAGATCCTGTGCCTATCACTTCGGTTCTCCCAACACCTGCTTCTCTGCTTGGCCATCTATCAGATGGGGGACATCAACCTATAGTTTTCTCTTGTCTCTTTAACTGTGATTCTGCAGACTTCTCCAGAAAGTAGTTTACAAAAGACCTGTGACATGGAGTGCAAAATAAGCAAAACAAATGTCCTCCTTCAGAGAGTACTGTGTGGTGTGTATTAGGGGTGGAGAGGTGACCGTGGCAGAGCAGAGAATGGAGGCTCCTTGGGCGAGTCTGCCAGAATCTTGGAGAATAAGGCACCTGGCATCACAAAGCTTTGCTTTCCACAAATGCCAAATGGGAAGTACCCACCTGATAGTAGTGTTATTTTATAGAATACCACAAAAAAGAAGAGCTGAGCAGCAGGGAGTGAGAAGGGGCAAGTGAAGTCTCCTACTTCAGATGCCTTGGAGCATTGGAGGGAGAGAACTGGACTTGCGCTACTGACTTTGGACTATCAGGTGCTCCTCACTGAAATGGTGGGAGCAGTAGTCAAATGTGGTAGGTACGGTCTGGCTGTAGGAAAGTAGGGTGATTGGGAGCTGGGCTGGTTAGGCTGGGGTAACATTAGATGCCGGAAGGCAGATCAGGGCAGGATGGCTATACTTAGAGCCAGGTAGTAAGAGGCTGGGGAAACCAAGGAGGGGGGCATTAGCAGAGGGTCAGAGCATGTTTCTCGCCCCCAGGCTTGAGGGATGCGCTCACCCAAGATGTGGGAGAGGGCTGCCCCAGGCCAGGTTTTCAGGAAAGTGAGACTTTGTTTTCTTTCACATTTATTAAATGTCAGCCAGGGCAAGCTAGGATTGCAGACTTCAGGCAAAATATACGCTCTCTGGGCATCTGGAGTCCAGTTGAAGATAGAGAAAGCATAGGTAGAAATGACAGAATTCCAAAGTATTTTTTGTAGGACATCAAATGAGTAGAGCAAACAAAAACTGAAGTTGCAGGGCCCAGTACCTGTCAACAACACTCATTGGCCCCAAACTGTAGCTTTGTTTCTTTTCAGTTTGCGCTCATTCTTGGCCTTAGCCTTTTTTTTTTTTTTTTTTTTTTTTTTACAATACCTTGGCAGAATTTGATCTGGCTCTGAGTGCCAGCCTACTACTTACATACTGCACAGATGCCCTAAGGCTATCGTCCCTTTGTGGGGTTTGTTTGTTTGTTTAAGGTTTTATTTATTTATTTGACAGAGATCACAAGTAGGCAGAGAGGCAGACAGAGAGAGTGAGAGGGAAGCAGGCTCCCTGCTGAGCAGAGAGCCTGATGCGGGACTCGATCCCAGGACCCTGAGATCACCTGAGCCGAAGGCAGCGGCTTAACCCACTGAGCCATCCAGGTGCCCCGGCCATCGTCCCTTTGTATAGCAGAGTCCACCTGGGTGTTTGCTCCCCTGGTTCCCCTTCCCTTTCCTCACAGAATTCTCTCTACAGCTATATACTCACTTGAGCTATATACTCACTTGTCTTGTTGTCTGTTTTAATGCATTAATTGTATTTTCTTTGTGATATTAATAATAACAACTAGAAGTCAATTTAGAATGATACCAATGGTTTTCTGTCCATGACTTTTCTTTCCTATTTCATTATTTAAAGATTTATGTATTTATTTTTAGAAAGAGGGGGAGTGCATGTGAGTGCAGGGGGTGATAGAGGCTGAGAATCCTCAAGCCGATTGAGGGGAACCAGATCTGGGCAGGCTCCATCCCATGACCCATGAAATCATGACCTGAACTGAGATGAAGAGTTGCGACGCCCAACCAACTGAGCCACCCAGGCGCCGCCCATTTCATTATTTTAAAAATAAAGACAGAGGCAGTATGTTTTCTTAGATGAAAGGGAGATAAGGAAGGAATTGTACGGTGGAGGGAAAGGCCAGACAGTGAAGTACCTCATCTTATCAGCTTCATTGAGCTCCAGACATGAGACAGCAGGTTCCTGCACTGAAAGGCTCAAAGAGGCCAAGGGTCTAGAACAGGTGAACTGAAGAGTTCGAGGAAATTGAGAGATGTGGCCCTTATGCAGGGGTCTAGATTGTAGCATCCTAGTAGCTCCTGCTTGCAGGTTTTTCTCTTCCCGCTGAGCAGACCTGATTTTAATTTGCATGTTCACTCTTACTGTATCTTATGTTTGTGCTTAAACATTACTACTTTTTAACGGAATAAGATTGGTTGTAAGCCATTTTTCCAGGTTTCCATCAACTTCAGCTTCCAGCTGTGTGATTTCTACAAAGTCTGTACTATAACTCAAGGTTCTTTATTCACATTAGAAATTCCCTTATAAACAGATCTGAAAATTTTCATTATTAGAAACAAGTAACATAATTAGGGTTTTCCTGTTTTGTGATTTCTGTAAGGTAGAAGAAGAATATTTAAGTTATACTTAACTCTTTGGGTTTGCCTGGGTAGCTCAGTCAGTTAACTCTTTTGATTTTGATTTTTTGATTTCCACTGGGGTCATGATCTCAGGGTTGTGAGGTGGAGCCCTGTGCCAGGCTCTGCATGGATGTGGAGCCTGCTTAAGAGTCTCTCTCCCTCTCCTTCTCCCCAACCACTCCCATGCGTGCGCGCTCTCTCTCTCTCTCAAAAAAAAAAATAATAATAATAATAAAACTAATTCCTTGGTCCACTTTATAGAACATGAAATTTTTCATAATTATCAAAAACATTTGTATGATTTTTCCCAGATAGGAATAAAAAAGACATTCTCTTTCTACTATCTATATATGAAAATATTATGACTTGGAGAAAGAGCAGTACTTGGACTCCAAGCACTAATTATCTGTTAACAACCTATATTTCAAAAGTCTTTAATATGTCCCAAATATATTAAAACTCAGTTTTTACTATTAAATCTGTTGATTCTCTCCCTCTAATTGTTAATTCCTTTTAAGGCAACACCAGAGAAAATGTGGGGTTTTTTTCTTGTTTTTTTTTTTAAGATTTTATTTATTCATTTGACAGACAGAGATCACAAGCAGGCAAACAGGCAGGCAGAGAGAGGGAGAGGAGGAAGCAGGCTCCCTCCCTGCAGAGCAGAGAGCCCGATATGGGACTCGATCCCAGGACCCTGAGATCATGACCTGAGCCAAAGGCAGCGGCTTAACCCACTGAGCCACCCAGGTGCCTGAGAAAATGTATTTTTAGTTGTAATTTTTTTCCACTGGGTATTTTACAAATTTTTATTAACTTTATTTTTAATGCAGATCTCAAAAATAGAATTCTCAGTCTTTACCTTTAAATTTTAATTGTTTGGAACACTTGGGTGGCTCAGTCCATTAAGCATCTGCCTTTGGCTCAGGTCATGATCCCAGGGTTCTGGGATCAGTCCTGCATCGGGCGCCTTGCTCTGTGAGGAGACTGCTTCTCCCTCTGCCTGCTACTCCCCCTGTTTTGTGCACACTCCCCTCTATCTCTCTGACAAATAAAATCTTTTTTAAAAATAAAAAAAAATGGTAATTTTAATTGTTCAACCAACTGCAGTGTTTCAGTTGAACCTGTGACATAAATTTGAAAATAATTACAATAATGTAATCTGTAAATACATGAGTTGCTTTTTACACACTCTCTCCTTTACATATCTAGTATTTGGCATTTTATTTTTGTCTCAGAACTTTTCATCATATGAAGTCTAATTCTTGAGCACGTGGCTGGCTTATTTTGTGGAAGTGCAACTCTTGGTCTTGGGGTCATGAGTTCAAGCCCTACACTGGACCTAGAGCTTACTTTAAAAAATAAAAATTTTTAAGAGTCGAATTTTTTAGGAATATATTTATTTATTTGAGAGAGTTGGATGCGAACGTGAGCAGGAGGGGGGCACACAGAGGGAGAAAGAGAAGAATTTGAAGTAGGTTCTGTGCTAAGCGTGGAGCCTGACATGGGGCTCAATGTCATGACCCCAGGATCACAACCTGAGCTGAGTCAAGAGTCAGGTGCTTAACAGACTGATCCACCTAGGCGCCCTAGAATCTTAATTCTTACTTACCAGGTTAACTTTTTTTTTTTTTTAAGATTTTATTTATTTGACAGGGAGAGAGAGATCACAAGTAGGCAGAGAGACAGGCGGGTTGGGGGGGTGGGACAGGCTTCCCACTGAGCAGAGAGCCCGATGTGGGGCTCTGAGTACCCTGAGACCATGACCTGAGCTGAAGGCAGAGGCTTAACCCACTGAGCCACCCAGGCGCCCATCAGATTAACTCTTTATAAGCCATCCTACCACTGAGTTGAATTAATGGTGCTCCTAAATAATAGAGTTTGAGTCAGAATTTAGGCAGGAACTTAGGGCAATTTGTTTTTTCTTATTTATACTGTGTTCTAATCAGGGAGCCTTATTTTCTCATTTTACCAAGTATTAAGGCTGGTTTCCACAAGGTGAGAAGTTTCATTTGTTAATAGTGCTGTTTTCCACCTAAATGTGGTGACTGCATTTTTCTCAGTAGGTTTGGAGAATCACAAGTAAAATGGTAAAATAAAAAACTGGAGGATGGAGAGGTAGACAACTCAGAGCAGCCAGTCTGGGTTCACAAGGGGGAATGTTGTGAAGATAGAGCATGAAAAACAGTGGCTGTCTTGGTGAGCAGAGACTGAGAGCGGGAGGTCGAGTGGTCCCAGGCACAGTTGGGCATGCTGCCTTTGCACTATGCAAGGTGGCAGGGACACAGATGGCCAGGATTGGATGCTGCTGGCTTTTACCTCTGCTTTGTAGTGAACCAGCAGCCTGTGACATTGGAGAGCTCCAGACTGTAGATCTGTTATCCCAGCCTGCCTTGTAGGAGGGATCCTTGGGGATCGAGAGGTGGTAACATCTCTGAAGAAGGTCTGCAGGTAAAAACCTCTGTGAAAACAGGTCCCGACTCCTGCTATCCATTGAATTGGAAACCAGGTCTGTGTAGCATACTCCACAGGGGCATGTTTCCTTCTCTGTCCTCTTTGGACCTTCCCACTGGCTCTAAGCAGCGTGAACCACTTTCATATTGGTATGTAGTTACATCAGAACAAAATCACAAAGTTTACAAACTTGGAAGACATTGACAAAACCTTAAGCTGTCTGCTTCCCAGTGGCCTGTGTAGAGAGGCACTCAGTCATCTAAGCAACATATCTCCAAACCTCCCTATAAAGGGACTTCTTTTTTGGTGCTGTCTTCACCTCAGGTGTCAGGATCCTGGAGTCCTGGGATCAAGCCCCACATTGGGCTCCCTGCTCTTCGTAGAGTCTGTTTCTCCCTCTGCCCCTCACCCCACTCTCATGCTCGCTCGCTCTCACTCTCTCTGAGATAAATAACATCTAAAAAAAAAAAAAGAAAGAAATGGGTGATCTTGGGGTGCCTGGATGGCACAGTTGGTTAAGCATCCAGCCCTGTGTTAGGCTCTGTGCTCAGTGTGGAGTCTGCTTCAGATTCTCTCTCTGTGTCCTGCTCTCTCTCTCTCAAATAAATAAAATCTTGAAAGAAAGAAATGGCTATCCTCTGTTTGGGCCATGGTCTAAATAAGTGTTGAAGTCTGGAGTTTGGGTCTCTGAAGTTTTTCTCATCTTAGGCACCTTACTCCCCACCTCCCCCCCACAAGATATATTTATTTTAGAGAAAGCATATGCTGGAGGAGGGGCAGAGGGAGAGAGGATATAAAAGCAGATTCCCTAATGAGTGGGAAGCCTGACACGGGGGCTCGATGACCTGAGCTGAAACCAAGAGTCAGACACCCTCTGCCCCCCCCCCCAAACCAATTGAGCTGCCCAGGAGCCCCTTTTGTTTTTTTCTTTGGCTTTCTATTTCTTGTTTACTTCTGTTTTATAGACCGTATCACCAGGTTTTAGAGTTTCTGCTCGTCCTAGCCATTTTTTTTTTTTTTTTAAAGATTTTATTTATTTGACAGACAGAGATCACAAGTAGGCAGAGAGGCAGGCAGAGAGAGAGGAAGGGAAGCAGGCTCCCTGCCCAGCAGAGAGCCCGATGCGGGACCTGGGCCAAAGGCAGAGGCTTCAATCCACTGAGCTACCCAGGCACCCCACATGCTAGCCTCATGCCATCTTACATACTAATTCAAATGAATTAGTTCATACATAGCCTCCCTTCTCTGGGTTCTCCTCAGAAAACATACCTCCTTTTCTCACAAGGCAGTGGCTCACCTAGTAACCAAGAGAGGCAGATAGGGCTCCAAGGTTGGCTTTAGAGCCCAGAGCTGTGTACAGGTAGACTTATAAAGCTGCCTTGTCATCTCTGGGATCTGTGGTCATTCCAGGCCAGCAGTCAGCTTGCTGGACCAGTAGCTAGCTTGCTTTGTTTGTTTGTTTGTAAGATTTTATTTGAGAAAGGGAGAGTGAGAGAGCACAAGTGGGGTGAAAGGCAGAGGGAGTAATAGACTCACCACTGAGCAAGGAGCCCAACGCAGGGCTGATCCTGAGACTCCCAAGATCATGATGTGAGCCAAATGCAGACACTTAACCAGCTGAGCCACCCAGGTGCCCCAAGGACAGTAGCTTTAGCAGAAAGAAGACCCTTTTTTTCCAAATGAGATAATGTGTGAAACCTAGTTGTGAGATTAAACATTTTTTATAAGTATAAATGTATTTTTTAGTTGAGATTTATAAGAAATAGCTAGAAAGGCAATTGGGACAGTTGACAGAATGGGAAGGAAAAAACTGGAAATAACATGAATGACAGATGCAGTCTGCTATCCACTTCAGCGTCCAGCTTATTTCTGAATGTGTTTTGTTGCAAGTAATGATAGGTCTCTTTTAGCCTTTTTAGCCTTTACCTTGTCATCTGGGGAGTCTTCAGTCAGACACATGGCACAGGCAGCTTCATCCCAAGGAAGATGTGCATGGAAAGCAGCTGGGGCAGCACGGTTTAATGTAGCAGTAGAGCATTCCCATGTACTGTCTTCTCTTATAACTTTATAAAATACAGGCTTAAGTTGAAATCCCAATCAGACATTTGTTGGGCCCTGAAAACACCTCTCTAAAGCTCTGTGGGTCTGCAGAACAATTTGAAAACCACTTCCGAAACAGAATTCCTGCCTTCCCTTTGATGAGTTGAGCAGCCCCTAACTGGTGCCTGTCCTCTGACAATAACTAGGATTTCTTTCACCCTGCAGTTTAAAGTCCTAAAAAGATGCTCAGGCCTGGGCTTCCTTCCCCTGTGATGGCCCCATAGAGAGGCCAGGGAATGAACAACTCAGGGAGACATTATTGCTGCTGGGCATTGGGGGAGATGGCATGGTGAGTGAGGTCTTGGTGACAGCAGTTCCACCCCCATGTAAATTGGGGTGGAGATAGATTTTCAAATTTTTTTTTAAGATTTTATTTATTTATTTGAGAATGAGAGAGAGCACAAGAGTGGGGTGCAGGGCGGTGAGGGTGGAGGGAGAAGCAGACTCTCTACTGAGCCCGGAGCCTGATGTGGGACTCTGTCCTGGGACTCCAGGATCATGACCCTAGCTGAAGGCAGGCACTTAACCGTGTGAGCCACCCAGGTGCCCCTAGTTTTGTGGGGTTTTTGTTTTTTTGGTTTTTTGGTTTTTTTTTACACTTTTTTGTGCGATTTCACTTTCACCATTCTGAGTTGTGTTCATTTCTTTCCTGTTGGAGTTAGTGACCAATATAGGGAGGAAAAAAAGGCTGCTTTTGTGCTCAGAAGCTGCTTCATTTAATACACATTCTCAGGGGTGCCTGGGTGACTCAGTCGGTTGGGCCGCTGCCTTCGGGTCATGATCCTGGAATCCTGGGATCGAGTACTGTATCTGGCTCTTTGCTCGGCGGGGAACCTGCTGCTTTCTCCGCCTCTGCCTGCCTGCCACTCTTCCTGCTTGTGTTTTCTCTCTCTCTCTGACAAATAAATAAATAAAACCTTTTTTTTTTTTTTTTTTTTTTTTTTAAATACACACTCTCACCAGCTGTGAACAACACTAGGCTTATTGGTAGCACCTTGTGTCTTTGGCACTGCTTGATTTTGGTTTGAGCACTGAAAAAAATAAATCCTTAAAAAATCTGTAGGTTCCTTTGGATAGAACAGTGGGTATGGCTTAAAGTAAGCCTTTCAATAAATAAGTAAGATAAAGTAAACTTTTTTTTTTTAGTTTGCAGAGAAAATGCTGACTTTGTCTTCTTTCTCCATCCTTACAGGTTGGTGACATTGTGAAAGTCACAAGGATGAATATAAATGGCCAGTGGGAAGGCGAAGTGAACGGGCGCAAAGGGCTCTTCCCCTTTACACATGTCAAAATCATTGACCCTCAAAACCCTGATGAAAACGAGTGATTGCTGTTGCCTGTTTTCTGCTGCTTCCTTGTTCTGCCTGTCATAGTCTCCTTTGAAGTGGGAAAGCATTCTCTCTCATAGGCAAGTTACACTGCATTGCCGATGTCCAGCTTTCTGCAGAGTGGCGGTCTCTCATACACATTTGGAATGCACACAGTGGCTGCCTCGGCATTTGTATCATAGTTGTATTGTCAAAGAGTAGCAGATTTTAGAGTTCTTTTGGATCATAAACTGGAAATACTGGTGGAAGCACACAAGTGGAGAGAAGTTGACAAGGAAGGGGTCTGTCTTCTCATCACTGCCCTGTTTGTTCTTGTGACTGATTCTGTCCCGTTCACCAAATGGAGCTTGAGGCCGTGGTGAGGTGTTGCCGTCGCTGTTCCACAAAGCAGTGGCTCAGGCACCACTTTGTTTTTCCTTTGAAGAACAGAGCAAATGAACCTTAAAGAAGAGGGAATTCTGTCCTAAACTCCCCAAATCTGGCTCCTTTTTTTTCCTTTTTGGTTTGGTTTTGGAAGACTTAATTAGACTTGTGTGTTCTGAACAGGTTTTTAAGTAGCAGGTTGGATTTTTGTGATATTGTAAGGAATGACACGTGCCTCTGAGCTTCCAAACTGAAGCTGCTGTAACTAAAGGAATATGAAAACAAACAACAAAAACACCAGCCCTTGGTTGCCAGTTGTACCTGTTTTGCCATATAGCAAACAACACACAGAAAAATCAGTCATAGTGTGCCAAGCTTGTGTGCGTGGCCTCTTGGATTACGTTGTCCTCAAAAGCATCAGAGTGGGGGGTGATTTGGGGAAAGCTTTGCTTACCTTGTTGGCTGTGACGACAGGAGCAATGGGGGGAAGCACATGGCCAGTTTTCTGTACAGCTTTTTAGTGAATACACCCCTTTAAGGTATAGGAATTAGGTTTCTTTAAAAAGGTTGTTCATAGAATCATTGAATTCATTAATGAAACTTTAAAAATTCTTCTCACTGAGGCCCACTCCTCACTGCCGCAGCCCACGCTCACAAGGCTGCCAGAGAAAGATGGTGCTGCTAATACTGGTTCCCCGGTCTCTGTATCCGTGATGCTCCGAGGTAGAGAAAATGCAGACTCTGGAAATTGACTCATGCATTTGATGTCTAAAATTTTAGTGACTACGAGAACCATTAACCATTTAGCAATTTGATGTTAACATTTCCTTGTTAGCTAAAAGAGGGCTGTTCATACAAGCCAGCTTGGTACAAAGGTGTGGCTGATCCCTTGTCTGGTGCATATAGCAGTTTAGGATTTTGGAACCTTCATGCAATTCAGTCTGCTCTCCCTTCTAGAAATTGTTGAAGACAGGCCTCAGCTCAGAATGAATACAGCAGACCTAGAAATGTAGCAGCCATCTAATGAGTGATTGCATCGTTTGCTGAGCGTCTGCTCTAACCATGGCCCTGTCTCCCAGAGGTCTTGGGTTTTGAGTTAGAGTGATGTATATTTTTGTGGTGACAGAACCAGCAGAGCAACCATTTTTTTCAATCTCTCTTTAAATCAGTATTCCATTAGGCAGGTAACTACCGTATTAAAGAATCTTGAAAGTGTTTCTGTGACAAAGTTAATAATCAGTTGAGAAAAATATCATTGTGGCTGCCTGTCTGTGGTTTTCCTGGGAAAAATGCAGTCTGCTCTCCCTAATCAGTGAGCACTGTGGCCACCTCTTGCTCTGAAGGTGCTGCCTCTCCATTGTAGTTGCCTCTTATTCTGAGTTCAGGCCCAGCCCAGCTCCCACAGCGAGTGGCACATGCATGGTGGCATCCCTGCTGTCCACCTGGACACAGCGCTCACCTTGCAGCTGGTGACCCGGTACTGAGGGGGCCGGCCAGCAGAAGGTGGAGTTTGTGCCTTGCTCAAAGAGGACACAAACCTTAAGACTTTTTAAAACCAAGTTTAACTGAGGGGCTTGGCACGTTTTGGTGACAGTAGTTGGTTTGGAGTACAAGAAATGTATGGGCATTTTGGGAAGGATGATTTCCCTTCATCCATGTCTGTGGACCCATAGCAAGACCCACCTCACGTGGACCACTTCAGAATCCGAGCACCTGCAAACCTACTTTGGCTTCATAATAGCCTGCTTGTCACTCAGCCCGTGTGCATGTCTCCAGGGCTGCCCAGGAGATTGGGAGCCCAAAATAAGGTGAGCCTTGAGTTCTGAACTCTTGGGATATGTGCCAAAAGTAGTACCTTTTTGACTTAGGACCTTACTAGTTTTTTTATCAGGCAGGGAGATTCTCTTCATCACACTAAATATACAAGAAAAAAAAAAATCCTCGCCTCAGCTTCGTGCCTGGGTTCCCCAGTGATTGGGGAAGACTTCCTGTTTCAGAAAGTGATGCGAATCTTTCAGAGGAGCTGCCTTTGCTCCTTGGTTGGTCTCCTTTAAGGATTGTTCATTATTGCTAATTGTTCTGGTCTACTGTGTGTCACTTAAGAAAATACTTGGATGTTAAATTAACTCACTTGGGAACTGAACAAATTATGAACTCTAGGGCATTGGTGGTTTAACTCAAAACTTATTTATCCTGAGAAGGACCTCCCAACACAGGAGTCATCCTTGTCATTTCTTTGTGGTGTGGTACCACCTGATGGCACGGTGGAAGAGGAGCACGTGTCCACAAGCTGCCATTTGACAACTTTGGTCACCCGGACAAGACACCTTCTGTGCTCACTGTTGGAAAACGGAAAGAGGGGAAAGACAGCTGCTCCCTCCTTGGAGCTCAAGGATCCCTGGCTCCGTGCTGACTTTCTTTTACAGCTGTTTACAGACAAGACAGGCCAAGGCAGACGGCCACTGCTCTTATAATGTTTGCTCAGAGGAATATTACCATTTTATTTTTGAAAAGGGATGATGTGTTTTTGTGCCAGGTGTTTATAATTTAATCCTTTAATATTATGTTCATTAACCTCTTAAAATGAGTGACTTTTTGATTGTTTTAACACAGTACCTAAGACTAATGCTTTCTGTGGACACCACTGAGCTCTGCCTCAAACTCCACCCTCTGGGACCAGAGACCTCTGTCCCTGGTTAACTGCTATCAGTGTGGAAACTGAGCTGGTTGTATATTCTAAAGGAGTAGAAGGACAGTTCCCTGAGACAGGGTCGTTGTCTCTGCAGGAGGAACAGTGGCCTTGCTTCTAGACGGTCTTCACTGTGTGTTTTAAAATGACAACAACAACACAAAACTTTTGACCTGTAACTTAAAGATCATAAACTTCAGGCAATAATATTTTCTGTGTAAGCTTTTAAAATTATTTTTGGGGATCATAGCTTGTTTTATTTTGTGCTATAAAATTAACAGTATTAAATGACTTATATTCTTAGAACATCGAGTGTCTTTTCTTAACAGATTAGTGCCTTTTTATTTTTGTATTCATTTTACGTTACTGGTCCCGGCATCAGAACCCTTGTTTCCTTGGCCTGTTTGTACATTGTCTCAATAAAACTTGCATCAGCCGGTGGTGGCAGCGGCGGCTTTGGTGTTTCGGTGTCTCCTCAGTGCTGCCTGCAGGCTCCTCAGTCCACATCAGCCTCCCAAACAGTTAAATACCTGGTGAATGCCTGTGAAACACACAAACAGCTGGTAATTCCTCTGGGGATGCTGCGTCTTGCATTGGTACACTGGCCCTTCCCCACAGTTGGGGCCCCCCTGCAGAAGAGTGTGCAGGTGCAGTGGGTGCTGTGGGGTCCTGGTGCTCAGTCTTGGCCTTTGGAAGACAGAATGGTAGTTTCCACGCTTTACACCACCAAGGAAAACCTGGGTGTTTTCCCTTCATGCACCTGTCTCTGAAGGCCTCTGTTAAATACTTGTTCAGCACAAGCTACCCCAGGTGAATGGTTTTGAGTGAAAGTCCTGGAAAACAAGCAGCCTCATCACAAGTTAGGGGCATGATAGCTGCTTAACTTTTTACATTATTTTCTGTTCCTGTCTGTATATTGCCTTCCCCCTGAACTCCAGGGACTTGCAGGTAGACAGCTGGGGGGGCGGGGGGCAACACATTTTTCCTGACATCCGCCTCAGCCAGAGCCCCATTCCCATGCATATTTCTGTGTGTGTATTGAGAGGTCCACATTTCCTTGTAGTGAAACCTCTGACAAGGAGTTTCAGGAAGTGACACCAATCCATATGTATATAGAACTATGCTGCTAAAATGTACTCTCTGGCTCCTACTTTCAAGATTCTGCAGAATTTCAAAAGAAAAGTTTGTCTTGAAATACCAAAACTTAAGCCATTCTAGAAGAAACTGTGCCCTAGAAGCAGCCACTTTTGAAGAATACTTTGAAAAGGTGCATTTTGATCAGCAGTACCAGCTGGGTACCTCCGTTGCAGGGAAACCCTTGGACATGGGGCCAGGTGTGGGGGCTAACCCTCCACATTTTTGCTAGTCTAGCCTGCATGCAGGCCGACAGAGGCCACTGCCCAGATCTTGAAACCTCAGGAAACAGCAAAAACTAGGACATCACTGGGCTCTGCACACAGTCTCCTCCCTGGCTCCTGTTGGGAGGCCCTTCTTTTGTCTAGTCATGGACCCTCACCCCCAGCTCCCTGTCAAGACCTGACCCTGGGATACCTGGGTGGCTCAGTCATTAGGTGTCTGTCTTTGGCTCAGGTCATGATCCCAGCGTCCTGGGATTGAGCCCCAAGTGGGGCTCCCCACTCGTGGGGAGCCCGGGGCTCTCCTGCTTCTCTCTCCCCCACTCCTGCTTGTGTTCCACTGTCACTGTCTCTATCTGTAATAAATAAAGTCTTAAAAAAAGACCTGACCCTGCTCTTGCAGTCTACATACACCCCTGGTTTCCCGGGTCTTGGCAACCTGAGCTGATACACAGAGGGGATCCCTATCCTGCAGACGTGGTGAGGATGGCTCCCAACAATGGGAGCCACTGTGGAGCCCCGGGCACGTTCAGGTTCGGGAAGCCTTCCTGACTGCCTGAGAGAAGGGAAATAAGCGTAATACGGGGCAAGGGAGCAGCTCTGGGGCGGCTGGAGCGGGCCTGCCTTTGTCTTTGCCTGTGATCCCTTGCTGATCTGAGACCAGCCCTTCCTCGATCCTTCATCAACACCGCTGGCCCTCCACCCGCGCTGCAGAGTGGAGACCTCGGGGATCCCATCCTAGATTCTAATTTCATGGGTCTGGAGGCCAGGGTTTCTTCTTCTTCTTCTTCTTCTTTTTAAAATTCTCCAGGAGTTCTGTTACGCAGTCAAGTTTGAGAACTGCTTGTGCCAGTGAACCCCTCACTCCTGGGCTTCCGGCTCTCAGAAGTTCCAGGCCAAGTTGCTGTGGTCTATCTTGACTGCCTGTAATAGGAACGAGGCTTGAGTCCGCCGGGGCGCGGACCCGAGTGGGCAGGAGTACTGCGGGTCTGTGAGCACTCACCTTCCCTCCTTTATGGGGATGACCCGGGGGGGGGGGTGGAGGGCCCCGAGCACCGTCCAGCAGTGCGCAGGCGCGGCCGCCACAAGCCTGGAACTAGAAGGCGTCCTCGGTGCCAGGCCCGGCTGCCCCCCAGCCCGGACACCTAGACCCCAGTCCACCGCCTCGCTGGCCGGTTCTGGGACCACTACCGCCGCGTCCTCCAGACCCCTTACACCCGGCCTCACTGCTCCCCACGCCGGGCTGCTGCCGTTGGTCCCCGGGGCAGGCGGACCATCACACGGGTTAGGGATGGAGAGAGGGAGGACCCCGCGCGGGGTGAAGTTGGAGGACCTAGAGCTCTGGATTCCCCGGAGGCTCCCTCTCGCTCAGGTCCCAGAAACGGTTTGCCCCTTCCCAGACGTTGTCCAGAACGCATGGCTCCCCGGTGAGCCGGGTGAGCCCTCCCTCTGCGGGGCCCCGACGGCTGCCGAGCTAGCTGGCTGCGAGGTTCGGGCGCCGGTCGGGGGCTTCCTGGCGAGGCCGAGGCTCGCGTGGGGTGGCGGGCTGGATGTGGGTAGACGGGCGTGAGGCTCGATGGCCGTCAGCGCTGCCCGTTTCCGGACGGCTCCCAGTGCTCCTGGCCTCTGGGCCCTAACAGGTAACTTGTGTCCTGGCGGCCCGGGAGCGGAGGAGTGGGACCGCAGCGTCTCAGCACCCTGGTTGCGGAAGTGGGGGCGGGCACTCGCGAAGGAGGGCGGGCTGGGGGGCGTGGCCAAGGTGGTGCGCGGGCGGGACAGCCAGCACCACCAGCCGGAGAGAGCCCGGCGGAACCTGCCGCGTAGGCTAAGGGTGTGAGGACGTGGCTCGGGGAAGGGGCAAGGGGGACGGCTCTCTGAGTGGCGCCAGGAGCTACCCAGCAGCCAAGGCCTGGAAGGAGGGAGAGAAGGAGTGCTGTGTCCAGTAACTGCGTTGAGGACAGGCACCAAGAGGAGGGGAGACCTGGGCAGGGGTACACCTGATCCAGTGAGCAGAGGAAAGGGACGCAAGTCCCAGTGCCAGCCCTTCGGGAATGGTGGTTTGCAGCCCACCTGAGCTCCCCACAACAGCTCCAAGAGTTTGGGGAATTCCCCTATGGCATCAGGGTTGGAGGAAGAACATCCGTAAGACGCAGCATTCAAAACACAGGTATCTGATGAAATGTATCCTTCCACTGTCCATTCCACTTTCCAGCATCTCTCTGTTTCCAGTTTATTATATATTATATACATTTCCACAGTTATTCTGTAACGTACAAGCATACTGAAATACCCCTGTACATATCCTTTCTAAATGTTTTCTCTACACCAAGGTAGCATGGATCACTTACTGTTGTGCACCTCGCTTTATTTCCCCAATCTGTTTTCAAGATTTTCGTGAATGCGTGTGTGGAGGTTTTATTCTTTTTCACCAATCTATAGTACTCCATGATATGGCTGAACCACCCACTCATTCAACAGTCCACTAGTGATGGACATGTAGGTCCTTTCCAAGGTGGTCAGATGCATTAAAATGAGCTGCTCCAAGTGGAATCGTCAGATCAAAGGCTCTGGGCATTTGCAATTTTGAAAAGTGTTGCCAAATTGCCCTCTGTAGGGAGTGCCTTAATTTACACTTTTGCCAGCAACAGATAAGAAAATATTTATAACATTTGTACAAATGCTCTGAAGACACCCTTTGTGACTGAACAATGTTCCTTCATGTGGCTGAGGGAGCTTAAACTAGCACATTTGTCTTGAGGGTGTGGAAGTTGTTGCCAATCTTCTGATGAGAGAAAACCCTCTGGTCTAAGGGCCCACCTTCCAGCCCTCCGCTGACTCTGGCCCAGTCCTTACCCCAGGTGTCTCCTGACTTCCTGGTCCATCTGCCTCATTCCAGTCCAATAACAGTCCTAGTTGCTGGTATGGTGACAAAAGACCCTGTGATGAAAATCTCTCACCCAACTCCTCTTTGGGCCCATAACATACCTCTGTGCTATGCTCCTCCCCAGAACTCAGCACTCACATCAGACTGGACTGGCCCATTCTGAATTCCGTGGAGTTTGCCATCTCACCTCCTTGCCTTTGCTTGGACATTCCTTCTGCCTGGATGCCCTTGTTCTCTCTGGTGAACTCCTAAGGACCTGTCTGTCCTCAGTCCTTGCCACCTCCTAGGAAAACCCTTCTGAACCTCCCTCCCTCCATTTAGACTGGAAGTAGAACTGGTTACCCCACAACCTGGGAACAGGTCAGTGTAGCAAGATAGGGGCTGAAGAAGTCAGTAGGCAACTGGAGCTGACTGTAGAGACAGAGAACCCAGAAGGTGCTGGGAACATAGGGTTCAGACACGGTTTGTGTAGACCGAATCGGGCTGGGGGAGGCTGGGCTGCAGTAGCCAGAGCAAGTCAGGAATGAGGCTAGGGTGCAAGGTTTGGCCCAGGTTCCTCAACCTAAGGATCCTCCAACTTCTGCTTCCATGTGATTGAATCACTGTGCAGCTGTGGGCACAGCTGTCCTCAGCTTTGGTGTTGGCTGTGCTGTATCCGCGCCCCCCCTCCAGTATTTCCTGGGAATCAGTTAAACTCGGGTCTCAGGATCTGAAAATCTATTTAAATCTGGCAGGGAAGAGGGCTCTACTGTCTCAGCAGCTGCCCTCAGAATCCCAAAGCTCCCAGAGGCCCAGCTGGCCCTCAGACTGGCCTCGAGGGGGCGCCAGTGTCAATCCCAATGTTAAGCATTGAGCCTGTGTCACTTTCATCATCGCACACACCCTGGAATCCAGGCCCTAGGCTGAGGGGGAATGGGGAACAAGGGAAACTGACAGAAGGGGGCAGAGGAAAGGAGAACAGAGACAAGCTTGGGCAGGGATCTCTCCCTCTCTCTTACACACACATACACACACCAACCTCCTCAAACCTTGGCAACCCCCTTCCTTGCCTTTGGGGTGTCTGTTGGGTCTAGGGGTCTCTCAGCCACCCCAGGTCACCTCACTACATCTCAACCTAGGGCTCGATTTCCCTCTTCACTATCAGCCCTGTGGGTATTCTCCAGATCAGATGTTTTTGCCTTGTCAGAATCATCCTTGGGGCAAGATCAGGACCTCAGACTGTCCAAGGCTCAGAGGCCTCCTGAATCTCCCTAAGTCCTCTTGTTCATATGCACCACCCCCAAATTTGAGGGCCTCTATGAGGCAGCACTCCTTTTTTTTCCCTTTTATTTTTAAAATCTTCTTTTAGGGGCGCCTGGGTGGCTCAGTGGGTTAAAGCCTCTGCCTTTGTCTCAGGTCATGATCCCAGGGTCCTGGGATCGAGCCCCGCATCAGGCTCTCTGCTCAGCGGGGAGCCTGCTTCCTCCTCTCTCTCTGCCTGCCTCTCTGTCTACTTGTGATCTCTGTCTGTCAAATAAATAAATAAAATCTTAAAAAAAATAAATTAAATAAAATAAAATCTTCTTTTAACTTTCTTTTTTTTTTTTTTTTAAGATTTTAGAGAGAGATAAGATTCGAGAGAGAGAGAGGGAAGCAGGCTCCCTGCTGAGCAGAGAGCCCGATGCGGGACTCGATCCCAGGACCCTGAGATCATGACCTGAGCCGAAGGCAGCGGCTTAACCCACTGAGCCACCCAGGCGCCCTTCTTTTAACTTTCAAGAAAAATTACTTGAGAGAGAGAGTGAGCACAAGCAGGGGGAACAGCAGGCAGAGGGAGAAGCAGGCTCCCTGCTGAACAAGGAGTCCCATGCATGACTCAATCCCAGGACCCTGGGATCATGACCTGAGCTGAAGGCAGCCACTTAACCAGCTGAGCCACCCAGGCGTCCCCAAGGCAGCACTCCTCACCTACCTTAGGTATTAGCATTTGCTCCCTGATGATCTTGCAGTTTCTGCCCCACTACAGGGCAGCTGGAGTCTCGAGCCCAATCTCTCATGCCAAGTGTGCCACAGTGGGCTTGCCCCATGTCAGGGCAGCACTTGCCCCATGTCAGGGCATATCCCCAGCTTGTTGGCTTTTGCACAGCCCCCACATTGACCTGTTCCCCAATCTCATCTCTGGCACCCCACACTTAGCAGCCCCCTACCCCATATCCTGAGCGTCCTCTATTTCCTATGGTTCTGCATGGTGACCTGGCAACCTCCTCGGGACGGCACTGTAGTCACCCCCACTTTTCTGGGGAACCTGGGCACAGGGGTTCACTGATGCAGATGGGTCCCTGAGCAGGACTCAAACTCTGCCCTGGAGACTATGGGGCCTTGGCCAGGCCTGGCAGGCCTCTCCCCTCCCACTGCTAGCTACCCTTCCACTGGTAAGCCCAGCATAGCCTAGCCAGCCTGCCAGGATTCAAGTCTCTGTTTTGCCACTCACCAGCTGGTAGCCTTGGGGGAGTTCCTAACCTCTCGAAACCTCAGTTTTCCCAACTGTCAAATGGAGACGATGCACAGAGAAACTTCCTTCTTAAGCAGTTGTGAAGAAAAGAAATCAATGTGTGTGAAGCCAGAGCCATGGCACTATCTGCCTGGCTAAGGGGGCTGGAGCTGCAAGGTCAGCAAGTGTGTGGAATGGGGCCTGGTTTTGGAGGCCAAGGGCACCAGGCCCCATACACCATCTGTCCACTGATGGGGCCTCTCCTGTGGCAGTGACCACAGTCACACTGTGGAAACCACACACATGGCCACAGAGGGATGGTCTGAGCAGAACCACTCGTCCCCTTCAAAGTCTGGGCCCCACACCCACCTGCAGAGGAGTGACCCATGCAGACCCTGGTCCTGCCCCTGGGTAAGACTCTGCCTTCTGAAGTCGTACACCTGTAAGATGGGGGGGGAGTTGTGCTTGTCCCTCTGGGCAGGGTGGGTGATAAGGACTTTCTCTGAAGGCTGGACCTGCCTGGTGCAGGTGACTGTCACTGCTGTCTTTTTGTCATCCTTACAGGAGAGCAAGGCCCAGAAAGGGGAGAAGTGGCCCAAAACAGAAGCCAACAGGAGCCGCTAAAGGGGCGCTAATAGGACAGAGTTGGTGGGCCCTGATGTGTTTGTTTAATTATAGATGTGACACAGCTTCCCTGAAAAGTGTCTTTCATTCATTTCCTACATAGTCACTGAGTCCCGGTTTGCCACAGGTATAAGCTCTACCTGAACAGAGCGCAAAGATTGGGAAGGTCAGGACAGTGATACTAGAGGTAACTAGGATCCAGAATTTCTGTGCCCGATCACCTCTGAGTCAAGGAAGGCCGGTCAGGGAGGGCTTCCTGGAGGAGGGGACATAACACCAGGGTGCGTCATGATTTAGAGGGACCCAGGAAGTCCTCCTGATATAATGACAGGTGGGAAAAAGAAAATATCATAAAATATAATTTAAGATACATCTTGTGAAGTGTGGGGAAAGGGGAGGGAGCTAGGAGACAGAGGAGACTGAGCCCCCAAAGGCAGTCAAGCTATCTATGGGACAGTCCCGAGTGATTGGGATTTTTCTTCTTGGGGAGGTTACTCCGGGTGATTCAATTCCCACCCCAAAAGTCACTCCGCCGCCCAGGAGTCGAAGACTTAGGAAAGAAAAAACAGAAACAAGAATCAGACCCGGTGCGCAGCCCAACTTGGCCACACCTCTAGGGTCCAGAGAATCCCCGGGAACCCAGACCCCGCTGGGGCCGTCCACGGCCAGAAGGACCACCCAATACCTCCCCACACCCCACGAACCGCATGTGGATTCCGAGGCCACCGGCCCGGTCCCTGACCCGGGACCGACCCCCTTCTACCAGCAGGGACCCGGCGGGGCGGTGCTGGGCGCCGCGGGCTCCCCGGCCGCAGTGTCGCCGCAGCGCCGGCCCCGCCCCCGCCCGCTCCACCCCACCCCCCCGCGGCCGCGGCCCCGAGCGGTTCCACAGCGGAGGCCCACGCCGAGCCCAGGTGAGCTCCCGCCCCAGGGACCCCAGCCCCCAGGACCCCGGACCCCGACCCCGCCACGCAGGCTCTGCTGCCGGGTCCCAGCCCCGCTGCCTCCGCCCCCGGGGCCAGCGGGCGCGCTCGCAGGTCTCGGACCCTGGGCCGGCGCGGTGGGGGCTGGGGCAGACAGCGGGAGAGGGAGAGAGAGAAGCTGGGGCCGAAGCGCCTCTATTCCTTCTCCCCTACCCGGCCCGGGGCCCTTCCCCACTACCCTCGGCGTCCCACTGTGTGCCTGTCCCCCTTCCGCCCCCCCTCCCCGCCCGGTGTGGTGAGGACATCTGGACGGCTGGAAGGCGGCTAGAAAGGTCTTCCCAGATAGAGGGGACTGCACGTGCAAAAGCAGGGAGAGTTCGCGGGAGGCTTGCGGCCGGGCCCTGCCGCGGAGCAGGTGAGGGCCGGCACCCCTCTAACTTGATTGCTATCCTGAAGAAGGCTGAAAGCCACTGAGGGTCCCAAGTGAACAGCACCCCCCCACCCCGCTCCCTTTTCTGCCCAGCCTGCACTGGCCTATGGGGACCGTGTCCTGGTGAGTGAGGACACATGCTCCTGGTGGGAAAGTTAGAACTTTTCAGCACTGGGTTAATTTGTGGGAAAGGGGCAGCACTCCACAAAATCTTGGGGATGCCGCCTGCTGCTCCGCAAGCAAGAACCTTTGCCTTTGAGGTAGCAGGGCTCCCAGCCTGCCTGCACACAGTAGGCCTGGAGAAGGTTCGATCCCCAGCAAATCTCTTTCCAGGCCCAAGGCTCTGGAGGGTCTAGGACCCCCAGGCACCCCAGGGAGGGAGAAACCGCCCAGACAGAGACTGAACAGCAAGTGGAGGGCCCACCTTCTCAGACATCTGTAGCCCAGCAGGTGAAACCTGAGGCCAGGCAGGAAGGAGGTGGACCGGGCTGAGCCCGAGGAGAAGCCAGGAACTGGGGAGGGCCCCTTGTGCCCAGGGAGGGGCCAGGCAGGGCAGGTGGTAGCTCAGTCTTACTGATCTGCCTTGGTGATGAGTGGGGGACCAAGTACCAGTATGCCCCATGTGGCCAGTGACCTTTGGCTGCCACCATCTCCCGAACTGTAAGTGCGCGCCTCTAGGGCTGGTAAGATCAGATGCCAGGCCGTAGATGGCCCTTCCCAACTTTTCCTCCTTGGCCCCCTTGCTCTCAGGCACCCACTCAAAGCCTTTGCTAGAATCTGGGCAAGACCAAGTAGGCCTCAGCCCCACCTCAAGTTAGACTTCAGGAAGAACTTCCAGGGAAACAAGGGGGAAGTTCTTGTGGAATGGACTGGGGGGAGATCATTTATAAACAGGGCTGCTACACCTTTGTCCCAGGGCTTCCAAAGTGTGGTCTATAAGCCGAATCTTCCAGGAGGCTGACCCTGTGGCCTTGAGGACTCTGATCTGGTGACCTCTCGCCCAATCCTGTGGCTTGCAGGGAGATATGGGGGCTTCCTGGGTCCCTGCCCATCTTGAAACTAACCAAGGCAGGGGGGAGGTGGGAGGTCACCTGGATGCCCCTTTCTGCTGCTTGACCTTGGGAAGCCCTTGGCCTCTCAGTTTCTCCAACTGCTGTTGGATGTCATCTCAGCACCATAGGCCTGGAGAGCATTTGCGAAGTGGGGGGCCTGTGTACAGGGTGGGAGCTCATGGCTGCTGGGCATGGGCTGTGTGCCTGGGCTCCCTTTCCCCCAACCTCATCAGACCTGGGCCAGCCGCCTACTTCTGTTCACCATGGAGCTGGGTTTCCCTGGGGACCAGTGGACTGGCCCAGCCCAACCCCCACCCACCCACACCCTCCAGTGTCTCCTGGCCTCACTCACCCTGGGAGGAGGGGTAGAGGCTGGAGGCTGGGCCACCTCTTGGACCCCTGCCCCCTTTGCCCTGCCTTCCAGGGCTGGAAAGCCTCCATCCACTGCTGGGCCGGGAGGAAGAACCAGGGGTTGCCTGGGGGAGGTGGGTATCCAGGAACTGCCAGCCAGAGTGGGGGCCAGGGCCCAGGAGAACTAAATGTCATCCCCGTTGTAGGAAGGAGAAACTACAGAATCAGGAGGGCTTTGATCTGCCTGAGAGGACCTGGGTTTGGACCCCAGGCATGGTGGGGGCTCCCAGGCTGCTGGCTTTCCAGTGGGCTACAGAAATCAGGTTTTATCAGACAAGGCAGCTGTGGGGCTGGACCAAAAAGGCTGAGATCAGTGCAGAGGGCCCCCTAGGCAGTAAGCACAGCCCACAGGCAAAAATGGGAGGGGAGAGTGAGAGTAGGGAGGCTGGAGGGCCTCAAAGGGGAGGTGACTTCCAGGGTCCCCCATAGGCAGTGGATCCCAACTCAAATGTGCGCGTCTTCCCGAAGCGACCCCCCACCCCCGCTGCCCCCATCTATCTCTATCTCTCTGCGTCTCTCTCCACAACCCCCATCAAAGCCCTGGTCCCTACAGATGCCCCTTGTCTCCCCTGCAGGTCCTGGAGGCAGCTCCGGCCCGGATGGCAGCTCCAGCATCTCTAAGGGCCATGGGGAGTCCAGCCCCACCTCCGGGGGCACCCTAGGCCTCCCACAGCCCACCATCTGTGTACCTGCCCCCCCCATCAGCTGTGGGCCATTCGCCATGGGTGGGTGCTTCTCCAAACCCAAGCCAGGTACCTCCTCTCTTCTTGCCTCATCCTCCCGATCCCTCTCCCCACCCTCCCCCTCCCTCTCCCCTCCCCTCTCCCTCCCTCCTTCCCTCCTCCAGCCACCTTCCTCCTCCCCCTCCCCCCTCTGCCTCCGAAGTAGGTCAGGCTGGGCAGCCGGCTGCTCAGAATGTTAATTCCCTGTAGGCAGGAGGGGGTGGGGGGCCTGGAGCCTTCTCTTGGCCCCCCTCCAATGGGTCCCCTTCTTTATCTGGGGCTTTGGGTGCTTCTGGGGGAAATAGCAGCTGAACCTCTCTCAGAAAGTAGAATTTAGGGTTCCTCCTGCTCCAGGATAGGGCAGGGGGGCCTTCCCCTTAGGGCTGGGGTAGAGGGACTCCAAGGACACCCTTAGCTGCTGTGTGACCCAGGGCATGCACGTTACCTCTCTGAGCCTCAATTCCCTCTCTACAAAATAAGCCTGACCCATCAAAGTTGCCATGAGGGTGGGGTGGACAGATCACAGCCCTCTTCTGATGCCCTGTGTGACCTTGAACTGAGTTGCCCCATTTGTGCAGGAAATCCTACCCTGCTTGGCCAGAGGGGCTCCGGCCTGAGGTGGGGGCTTCCCCGGTGCTAAGGGAGGCCTGGATGTGCTCTCCACGGAGACTTCTGCCTGTTGGGCTCTCTCCAGCCCCCATTTTCCCTCTCTCTCTTCACAACACTCAGGAAGGCAAAAGAATGGAGGCCTGTCACAGGTGAAGACATGGAGGCCCAGAGAGGCCTGTCTGTCTCTCTCTCTCTCTCTCTCTCTCTCTCTCTCTCTCGTGCCCAGTCAGTGCCCCGCCCACCTGCCACCCAGGCCACCCTTCCCTGGCCAGCTCCCCTTATACCTGATACCCATCGGCTCCATTACCTTGGAACACATGAGACTTTTCTCCTTTTCCTGGGTCTGAGGGAGAACTTGGGGGCAAGAGGAGACCTTTAATGCCCTGCCAGGCAGAAGGGACGTCCCCCCCCCCGTACCTGTCCCAGGGACCACCTATCCCTCCCCCCATGCCCATCCTGTGGGTACCCAGTTCTGGGCCCAATCCTGACACCCTTCCTGGCTCCATGTATGACTTGGGTGAATAATGGCCATTGTCTTGACCTCAGCCTTCCCCCCCATCAGAAGTGGGCAGGAAAATGCTAGCTGGTCTGGCAGGAGGCCAAGAGCAGAGGATGCCACCTGCAGCTTCCTTTAAAGGACTTCAGCAGGCTGGCCTGCCTGAGACCCCTGGCCCCCAGCTCCCAGGTCAGGAGCTGACAGATCTCACTGTCCCAGAGGCAGTGGTGAGAACATGTTCTTGAGCCCAAATCCAGCCCTGCCGCTTTCTGGCTGTGTAGCCTTGGGCAGGTGACTTCACCTCTCTGAGCCTCTGCGTTTTCATGTATAAGTGGGGCTAAGAGGGGGCAATTTTGCCCCCTCCCCTGTCCTGCCCCATGCACACTGTCTTGCTTAGCACAGGGCCTGGCACACAGGAAGGGGTATGTGTAGAACATTATTACTCCTCTTTTTGGAGGTAGGCTCCCTGCTTATAGGACTCCCCTGTGGGGCTATGGCTATTAGGTTGGAGCTTAGACCCCTAGGCACCTACACTGGGCAGGTCAAGGGTGAGGTTCAGAGAATGTCAGCATGTGTGAATGGGAGCATTTGGGCCATAAAAGTTCAGCTGGGGTCAAGAGGGTCTACAGGGAGACCAGAGCAAACCAAAGGTCTTTGTGCAAACTCTACCTACCATCTTGCTTGACTCTGGGTTGGACCACATCAGCACACATTTCCTGAGCTCGCTCTATACTCCCCATGTTCCATTGGCTCTGGGTCCATGATAAGAAGTGTTCTGGGCCAGACCCTTGCCAAGCTCAGAACTAGGAAGAAGCACAGCTCTCTTAGCATCTAGTCGTTTGCCTCTTCTGGGGCCACAAGTGCCACTTAAAGGCTTTCCCTTTGTGCCATGGCTGCCAGGAGGCTCAGAGCTAACAATACAATGCTATTCCCCAACTTCATCTGTTGAGTTTCTAGTCTGAGTTACATATATTAAATCCTTCAGCATTCCCTACCACCAAGGAGGTAGGCACTGTTCTCTCTGTTTTATAATGAAGGCATCTGAGGTCCACAGGGGTAAGGCAAGTGTGCATGGTCACATGGGCTCCGGGGAATCATGAGGCTAGGGTTGATCTGGCTCTGTGGGTGGGCAGAGACCCCCCTCTTCATCCACCATTCCACTACTGCCTCTGACTTAATGGATTCCCGTTAGACTGCATTGGCAAGCCCCTTGGAGCCTTCTGGAAGGACGTGGAGGATACAAACAATCTGGCTTGGCTGTTATCTGGGCCCCTGCCAGGCTGTTCTGTGAGCTTCCTCTCTACAGTTCACATAGCTGGTGTCAGCTGAGTTGGGAGTATTTTCCTTTTTAATTCTTTTCAAAACATTCTAACACCATTACATAAAGTATGGAAAGTGGAGGCAAAGAACCCACCTCACCCTCAATCTCCCTCTCCCCTACCACCTGACCCAACAGCTTCAGCATGGTGGTGGGCTCTAGGGCCCTTCCTGCGCAGTTGGAATCAAGGAGCAGACCTTCACCCCTGCCCCCTGCTGTGCCTGGGCCAGGCTAAGAGCTGGGACTCAAGGATAAGGGGTGTGGGCCTGCCTTCCCCGGCTCTGGGCCAGGCCAGGGTGGGAGATTAGCACAGCGTGAGATGAGGAATGGGCAGCCGGAGGACGCAGCAACTGAACTGTCCAGGTGGATGGGTAGGGGTGAGCCAGGGCCGGGAAGGATGACAACCCAGGCCAAGGGAATTGCATAGGCAGAAGGCCCAGAGGTGTGACTCCGTGTTCTCTGTTTCTGGAGTGCCAGGTCTGGGGTGGAGGGGACGAGAGGTAAAATGGGGAGAGGTCTGGAGGCTCTGGTGCCTTGGGAGTTGGTAGAAGCCCCTCCTGCTTCCTCATGGTCCCATGCTGGGCCAAGGGCTTAGCTTCCATCACTCGGCCCAGGAGGCCGGATTATCGCTGCTAAAAATTCTGTTTATTGTTCCCTTCTAATTAGAAAAACACCCCAGGCACATTGTAGGGAATTTAGAAAATGCAAAGAAATATAAAGACTGAAAACCAGCTAACTGCCTGCTAGAACGGGTCCCATAGGCACTCTGGGGAAGGGTCTTCTGCGTGGAAGCTTCGAGAGGTGGGCCCTGCGCACCCTCTGCACCTACCGTTTTTTTTTTTTTTTAAAGATTTTATTTATTCATTTGACAGATATCACAAGTAGGCAGAAAGGCAGGCAGAGAGAGAGGAAGGGAAGCAGGCTCCCTGCCGCGCAGAGAGCCCGATGCGGGGCTTGATCCCAGGACCCTGGGATCATGACCTGAGCCGAAGGCAGAGGCTTTAACCCACTGAGCCACCCAGGCGCCCCTGCACCTACCCTTTTTGGGTGGGGTTCACACCCAAGACCCCAGACCCCTGCACATGAAAACATGGAAAACCCAGGGCTTGGCAAATGATGGGTTCCTACATTGGTGAGCATAACTATTTTAAGAGGTTGAAAATAAATTGTGTACATTTTTTTTTAATTAAAAAAAAAAAAAAACCTCTCAAACCTATGGGAAAGTTGCAAACAGACCAACAGACCTTCTGTTTGCCATCACCCAGATTCACTGGCCAGGAAATGAGCCGCACCCAGATTTGGACATCCTGCTCTCATTGGGTCTGACTGTACACGTGACCTGACCCTTTAGGGATGTCCCCCGCCATCCGGGACCACGCGTTTGGAGTCTGAGCAGGGCTCAGAGCACCAGGGTTCTTTCCTCCCACATAGATTCTTGGACAAAAGGCAATGTCAGGGTCAAAGGAGCCCCCTCGTGCCCCCCCCCCTCATTTGTTACTGAAAAAGAAAACATGCAGAGATGAACTCAAGACAACCCAGCTTACCCTCCTTCTGTCTCTGTTCTCCTTCTCACCTGTTTTAAGGCTCTCTGAAGCTGGTGCAGGGAGCTTTCTGGAAAGGTGGAGGCATGGGAGGAAACTCACTCAAAGGAGCCAGCCCTGGAGCTGGTGGGGTGGGGAAGGGAGTGGGCCAGGCTGGGGGCTCATTGTGCTGCCCTGCCCACCCACAGTGGAGCTCAAGATCGAGGTGGTGCTGCCGGAGAAGGAGCGAGGCAAGGAGGAGCTGTCAGCCAGCGGGAAGGGCAGCCCCCGGGCCTACCAGGGCAATGGCACAGCCCGCCACTTCCACGCTGAGGAGCGCCTGACCGCCCCTCACCCCTATCCCGGCCCTCAGGACTGTGTGGAGGCCGCTGTCTGCCATGTCAAGGACCTCGAGAATGGCCAGTGGGTGCTGGGCCTGGGGGGCGGGGGCTCCCAGGGGCCCAAGATGGGAAGGCAAGATGCAGGCCATGGAAGGGGTGGGCCGGGGGGCCTGGAAGGGGCCTTCACAGGCGTCCGCACCAGCTCCCACCATCATGGCCTCTCCTGGTCTGGGCCTGCTCCCCAGAAAGTTGGACTCTGGGAAGAGGTGCCCACCCTAAGTGGGGCCTGGTGTGTAGCCTGTGGTCTGAGCGCAGCCCCTCCCCAGGATGCGGGAAGTGGAGCTGGGCTGGGGGAAGGTGCTGCTGGTGAAGGACAACGGGGAGTTCCACGCTCTGGGCCACAAGTGTCCACATTATGGCGCACCCCTGGTGAAAGGTGAGCTGTCCACACAGGTGGTGGAGCGGGACCTCCCTGAAGGGTGCTCAGGTCCTCCTTGGACCCTCAGGGTCTCATCTATCAGTGGGGTCGCCTGGGCTGTGGGGAAGAGCCAGCAGCTGCTGGGACACAGGGGAGAGGGACTGTTGCTGGTGGCCCCAACCTGGCACCTCCCTCCCCCAGGCGTGCTGTCCCGTGGCCGGGTGCGCTGCCCTTGGCATGGTGCCTGCTTCAACATCAGCACTGGTGACCTGGAGGACTTCCCTGGCCTAGACAGTCTGCACAAATTCCAGGTGGGGCTAGTTGGGCGGTGGGGTGGGAGCCTGGGAGTGCAGGGCAGGGGTTGGAGCACCCGAAAACCTGGTCCTGAGCAACACAGCCCTTGCAGGTGAAGATTGAGAAGGAGAAGGTGTACGTCCGGGCCAGCAAGCAGGTGAGGGTGTGGCTTGGGGCTCAGGCAAAAGGGAGAAGTGAGGATAGCATCTTGACCCAGGCATTAGCATGTGAAAAGGCCCTGTGGCTGGGGAACAGAGTAAAAGGCTACCTGGTGGGGATGAGGCTGGACTGCAGCCACAGGACCTGGCCTGCTGGGATGATGGCACAAGGAGGATGTCCACAACTCCAGCTCCCAGCTGCCTTCTGCTCTCCGGCTATCCCTAGGCCTTGCAGCTCCAGCGAAGAACTAAGGTGATGGCCAAGTGTATCTCTACGAGTGCTGGCCACAGCAGCAGCACCAACGTGCTCATTGTAGGCGCAGGTTGGTGGTGGGGTTATGAGGGGTGGGGGTAGGGGGGGAAGGGGGGGTCCCTGACACACAGCACCCTCCCCTCAGGTGCAGCTGGCTTAGTGTGTGCAGAGACCCTGCGGCAAGAGGGGTTCTCGGACAGGATCGTCTTGTGCACCCTGGACCGGCACCTCCCCTATGACCGACCTAAGCTCAGCAAGGTGAGAGGAGGCCCAGGAAGGGCCCAGCCCCCAGCCCCCTGGGCACAGTCAGGCCCTCTCAGTGCCCATTGGGCGTCTGGCATTTCTCTGCTCACAACAGTCCTATCTGTGGTACCTCCAAAAAGATGCGGGTTTGTTGAATTCTATCCACAGCCCCTTTGTGAATGGGGCCCAGTGCCACCCTCCCCAGGCCTTGGGTCCTCTGTTGTAAAATGGAACAATGGCCACCTGGCTTTATCTCAAGATAGCTATCTCCTGCAGTCCCTGGACGCCCAGCCGGAGCAGCTGGCCCTGAGGCCCAAGGAGTTTTTCCGAGCCTATGGTATCGAGGTGCTCACTGAGGCCCAGGTATGGGGCCAAGGCTAGGGAAGGCTTAGTGGGAACCACCAATGACGTGAGGCCATGAGGGCCCCTGGAAGCTTGTGGGGGGAGTGTGTCCTGCCCTCTTGGCCCTGCTGTCCAGGCACCCTGGCGCACTCCAGGCCTGGAAAACAGCCCTGAATCTCCTTCCCGGTAGGCTTAGGGGCACATGCAGAGATCTGCTTAGGGTTGGAATGGGAGAGCGTAAGAATGGCTCTGAGAGGAAGGTGGTGTCTGAAATGTAAAGGGGAAAAGCCAGGAGGAAGGACGACCCAGGTGTCAGGAATGGCCCCGGTGGAACATTCCAGTTGAGAGGGTCTGGCAGGGGCTCGGAGGGGCAGCCTGGTTCAAGTCCACGCCCAGGCCCACCTTCTGCCCGACGTGGGTTGCAGGTGGTCACAGTGGATGTGAGAAACAAGAAGGTTGTGTTCAAGGATGGCTTCAAGCTGGAGTACAGCAAGCTGCTGCTTGCGCCAGGGAGCAGGTGGGAAGGTGTCTCCCCTTGTCCCCCACCCCGGATGCTTGGCAGGGCACCAGCCGGGATGGGAGGGCTTGGGGTGCCGGGAGCCCCTCACTGATGCTGGCCACGACTCAGCCCTAAGACACTGAGCTGCAAAGGCAAAGAGGTAGAGAACGTGTTCACCATCCGGACGCCTGAAGATGCCAATCGTGTGGTGAGGCTGGCCCGGGGCCGCAACGCGGTGGTCGTGGGAGCTGGCTTCCTGGGTGAGCAGCCAGGGCTGGTGGGGGCGATGGTCTGTGACGGCTGGTCCCAGGGAGGCACAGGGTACCAGCCTGCCATCCACCACCCTGGCCCCAGGGATGGAAGTGGCTGCCTATCTGACCGAAAAAGCCCACTCGGTGTCTGTGGTGGAGCTGGAGGAGACACCCTTCAGGAGATTTTTGGGGGAACGTGTTGGTCGCGCCCTCATGAAGGTGAGTGCACCCCGGCCCCCAGCACCCAACCCCTTGGAACCCCAGGCACATGGCCAGCCCTGCCATGTTTTCATTCATGGCCTTGCCCACCTGCCCTGACAGATGTTTGAGAACAACCGGGTCAAGTTCTACATGCAGACGGAGGTGTCAGAGCTGCGGGCCCAGGAGGGAAAGGTGAGCCCTTCTTCCTGCTCCCCTGTTCCGTACTCACCCTTTCCCAGGAGCTGGGCCGCCCTGCTCACCCACCTCCTCCCCACAGCTGAAGGAGGTCGTGCTGAAGAGCAGCAAGGTTGTGCGGGCTGACGTCTGTGTTGTGGGCATCGGTGAGTGGGCGGGCGGGCAGGCACCAGCAAGCACCTGCACGTGCTCCAGAGTGACCCTGGGCCTGTCCCTTCCCCTCCCTGAGCCTTGGTCTCCATATCCACAAAAGGGCCACTTCGCAGGGCTGTGGTGGGGGGTGTGGACATCGCTCATAGCCAGGGTTTGGTGTGGAGGACGCGCCCAGTGACCACTGCCCACAGATACCTCCATGGCCTGCCCCACATGGTCTGCAGGACCCAAACAACTCTCTACCTGGGCCCTGCTGCCCTCCAGGTGCCAGCCTGGGGAGGGACAGAGCTGGGAGATACACCATGCCAACCATGGGGGGATGGGATGGGGGAGCTTCCTGGAGTCTCTCAGAGGAAGTGAGAGCCAGGGCAGTCTGGTGGTGGTGGTGGGGGGGTCCATCCAGAGGGGACAGGATGCATGAAAGCCACTAGGTGGGCTGCTCCTTGGACTATTGGTCTGGGGCTGGATTTTGGTGAGGGAGGGTATGGGTCATGGCGGACAAATGAGGCGGGAGAAGGGAGGGACTGGGGAATGAACACTGGTGGCCCTGTCCTGTCAGGCGCCGTGCCCGCCACAGGCTTCCTGAGGCAGAGCAGCGTCAATCTGGATTCCCGAGGCTTCATTCCTGTCAACAAGGTGGGGCCGGGCGGGGTGGGCAGGGTGCTCAGTGGGGGTGGTGGCAGGATCAGGCCGAGGTCCCTGTCCCACACATAGAACCCCGGCCCACTCCCCACAGATGATGCAGACCAACGTCCCAGGTGTGTTTGCCGCTGGCGATGCTGTCACTTTCCCCCTGGCCTGGAGGAACAACCGGAAAGTGAATATCCCACACTGGCAGATGGCTCACGCCCAGGGTATGACCCGCCCCATGGCAGGATGAGGGGTGGGAGGCTGTCCCAGGGGCTCAGCCTCCCCCAGGCCCACTCCCCAGTTGTTGGCCTTGGGTCCTGGTCTCTGGGTTACCCTTTCAAGGCTCGGGGGTGACCTGTCTGAGCAGCCAGTTGACACAGCAAGCCCTGTGGCCATCCATAGATATCCTCTTCATACCAGGTGTGTCTGTTTCATTGTGTGTGCATCAGAAATGGTGGGCAATCCCCCAACCCCAGGAAGCAGACCTTCCAGGTCTGGAGCACTTGGTTCAAATTCTCTAGAGAAGCGATCTGAGTGACTGGCTTTGAGCCAGGTGTCCCCTCTGCACCGATCAGCTGCAACCGGGGGGTGGGCAGTGGGCTGAGCAATGATGCATTACTTGACCTCTGGGGAGGTGAGGAGTAAGAGAAGGGGTGTAGCCCCACATGTCAGAGGTCCTCCGAGAGCCCGGGCATGCAATGTAGGGGTGGTGAGGGCTAGGGTCGGGGCTCTCACGACCCTGGGTCCTACAGGGCGGGTGGCCGCGCAGAACATGCTGGCGCAGGAGGCGGAGATCAGCACCGTACCCTACCTGTGGACAGCCATGTTTGGCAAGAGTCTGCGCTACGCTGGTAACGGAGGGGCGCCGGGCAGGGGCGGGGCCAAGGGCATTTAGGGGTGTGGCTAAGGTGTGTGCGGGGGCGGAGCCTGGGGGTTAGGACGTGGCTGTGAGCATCCTAGGGGCGTGAGCACACTTCTTCCGCCGTAAGAAGAGCGAAAACTGGATGGGGGCGGCACTGAGGACCACCTACAAGGACAAAGGAGCTGGGCACGGTGGGGGGCTCCAGGGAGGACTTAGGAAGGTACTGGGCGCTGACCTGGGGGAGTCCCATCCCCTCCTGTTCGGCCCACAGGGTACGGAGAAGGCTTCGACGACGTCATCATCCAGGGGGATCTGGAAGAGCTTAAGTTCGTGGCTTTTTACACCAAGTGAGAGCAACGGGGTGGAAGGCGGCCTGAAGCAGCGGTCGGGAAGGTCGGGAAGGGGGAGCCCATCCCAGAGGAGCTCTGCTCCAGTGGAGGGACCTACCTGAAAGGTGGACAGAGGAGGCAGCTAGGCAGGAGACCCTCCAAGGCCAAGTGAGGAGCCCGGGTAGTATTAAGTCCAGCAGCCACGTCTTGAGGCAGGACATTTTATTTTCAGAACAGCTCTTTGAGTAGGGGTTGTGGACTCCCACTTTTACACTGAGGAGAGTCACACGAGTAGAGAGTGGTGATCCCAGGACAAGTGCTCAGCCCTGAACTCCACTGAGGAGGAAGGTTAGAGCCTCCATGGGCCTTTGACAGGATCTCCAAGCCCACGTCAAGCCAAGCAAAGTAAGGAGGGCTGGTTGCTCAGGACGGTCCTGTTACCCTGCATAAGATCCCTCCCTGGGCCCCAGCTGAAGAGGAGTACCTGAAGGTCTCCAAGAAGGAAGGTTATTTCTGGGCAGTCCTCAGGCTCAGTTACTCTGTCCCTGCAGAGGCGATGAGGTGATTGCTGTGGCCAGCATGAATTACGATCCCATCGTGTCCAAGGTAGCTGAGGTGCTAGCCTCCGGCCGCGCCATCCGAAAGCGGGAGGTGGAGTGAGTGTGGGCTTCAGAGGTTTGGTGGGGGGAGGGAGAGGTTCCCCAAGGGACTGGCCCTTGGTAGCCATCCACTCCTGTAGCCCTACAGACCCCTTCCCCTGTTCTTGGTCCACATCGGTCTACGGGGCATCAGGTCTATGGGGTGGTGTGGGACAAGGGTGGTAGTTTACGAATGGGCTGGTTATTTGTGTTCTTGGGGTGATAGAGGGAGGGAAAGAGGCCGTGTCCCAGGGCAGAGCCAGTGCTATGGGGAGGGGATCAAAGCCCTTGGTCAAATCCACTCTTTGGGCAGTCATCGGGCCTGGGACACCCAACTGGATTTGGTTATATTGAGACTGGCAGAAGCTAGGGGTGGGGGGGGGGACGGGCAGCTAGTGATGTTGGGTGGTTGTTTGGTGTCTGGGAGACACTGGATGTCAGCCATTACCCTCACCCCAGGAGGGTGGCAATGGGAGTCACCCTGTAGGCTCAAAGCGCCTACAGAGAGGCCCCCCTCCCCCTGTCCAGGGACTGGGGAAAGCCTGGAGGTCACGGAACAGGAGTAGGCCTCGGGATGGAAACAATAGAGAACCAAGAGGGAACATGATGAATGACATACTCTCTCCTTCTCCCTGGCCTTCTCTCTCTCTCTCTCTCTCTCTCTCCCTTGCCTTCGAAAAGGCTGTTTGTGCTGCACAGCAAGTACGTGGTCCTCTGTCCCTCCTGTTGACCATTCTGAGCCTTTCCCACCTCAGCCCAGAGCCTGTACCCCATGGACTTCCCCTCTCTGCCTAAGTACCCATTTCTCCTGGGCACTGGGGCCTGGCACAAAGCAGGTCCCCTGCTGTCCTCAGGGATCACCTGTTCATGGTGCCAAGTGGGTAACCTGCTGTCTTCTACCCTGACTCCTCCTCCCCTCATTCCTGCAGGACCGGCGACATGTCCTGGCTCACAGGGAAAGGATCCTGAGCTCGCATGCAGCAGACTTGGGCAGGCACGCTTGGGCACCAGGGACAGAGGCCAAGCCCTGGGGGCAGGTGCCAACCTCCAATTTCCCAGGATCTCCCAGGGCAGAACCTGAGCCTTCCCAGTGCTTGCCTTCGATTGCCTGGCTCACCTCCAGTGAGGCTTCCTGCTTCCTCCAGGAGATGCTTACCCCCCAAGGCCTCAGCTGCCACTGAGGGCTGGCAATGGAGGCAGGACAGGCCTATCCTCTTCTCCCTCTCTTGAGACTGGTCCCCTGCAGGACCCTGAAAAATATTAGATATTCTCTTAAAATTAAAACGCACACATTTGCAGATCTGTGTGACTTCCATTGTAACTGGGCAGATTTTCATGAGGGAGAAAGCACAACCACACGATGCTCAGTAAGACATGAGTTTGGCCTATGAGCACTCAGGGGAGGTAGCGATTGATTCTGCCCCTGGGGTAGAAAGCTTGGGGGGAAAGCTTCTCCTGAGGAGGTAGCAATTGATTCTGCCCCTGGGGTAGAAAGCTTGGGGGGAAAGCTTCTCCAACCAGAGTCTTGAATCTGGATTTTGAAAGAAGAGCGCTCCTGGTAGAAGGGATAGCACATGCCAAGGGTTTGAGATGGGAAGTGCTTCTTCAGAAGTCAGAGACAGCTGGTGCTTGGCGGTGTGGGGGCATGTGCCTACGGAGGGCTGTAGGGGCCGGGTCCTGAGACAGATCCCATGCTTTTCAAGGTAGTCAGAACTCCCCGAATCCCCATTTTCCAGGTAAAGAAAATGAGGCTCTGCTATTAAGTAAGAACGAGAATCTAGAGCCTCTCTACCACTCTGCCTCTCAGTCAAGAGGAATGCTGAGGGGAAGAAGTGGGGGCGCAGGCAGTATGGGGATAGTCGGGCTCCCTCCCAGGCCGCTGAAAGCCCGGAACCCTCCACCCACGATCCCAAGAGCAGCAGACGGTCAAGGCCGAGTTCCGGGCACACCGGGCATGCTGGGAAGTGTGGCCCATCTCCGGGTGGCGTGGGCCTGCCCGGTGATGGGGATATCCAGTCCGGACGGGGCTGGAGCCTGGATGCTGTCTTCAGTGGAAGAGGGAATCTGGCGCGCGTACTTTGTGGGGAACGCTTCCCAGAGGGTTACTCACTCCCCGCTTCCCAGAGGCTGCGGGGCCCGAGGAGCCACGAGGGGCGCTAACCTTGCCGGGAAGTGCGGCGCAGGCCGGAAGTGCGGCGCGTTCGGCACAGGGCTCGCCGGGAAATGTAGTCCTTCGGAGCGGCCTGGGGCGGTGGCTGCACGTCCCGCGGACCCGGTGGCAGATCGGGCGTGGACCCGGGATGGCTGGGCCGGGGGGCTCGGGAGGCCCGATTGGGGCCGGGGCCCTGGCAGGCAGCGCAAGGTCCAAGGTAGCCCCGAGTGTGGACTTTGACCACAGCTGCTCGGACAGTGTTGAGTACCTGACACTCAACTTCGGGCCCTTCGAGACAGTGCATCGTTGGCGGCGCCTCCCGCCCTGCGACGAGTTCGTGGGGGCCCGGTACGGCGGCTTGGGGATGGGGGTGTGTGTGAGGAGGTCCCGGGGCGGGGTCCATGGGCCGAGGCCGGGGCGTGGTGTCCAGGAGTGGTATCTGGTAATGGGGGGTGGGGAGGAAGTGGTGATGTCCTGGATGATGTCGAGGCCTTAGGAGGGTGTTCTGAGGAAGTCTCAGAGCGGGGTGGCCTGGGGCAGGGTACTAGAGGGTGTTTATGGGTCTGGAGCTGGGTTCCCAGGTGCTCTGCAGTGGGGCAAGGAGTCCAGAGAGTCCCAGAGCAATGTCAGGGTCCCTGTATACAGGGTCCTGGGGTACTTGTGGAATTTGGGGATCTCTAGTGATCTTGGGCAGTTGGGAGGTGATACCTGAATTCTGAAGCAGCCTGGGTGCTTAGTCTCATTTGTTGGCTGCCCCCAGGAGGGTCCCAGCCTCACTGCCAGCCACCCCTTTTTTCTTTTCCAGGCGCAGCAAGCACACAGTGGTGGCCTATAAAGACGCCATCTATGTATTTGGTGGAGACAATGGGTGAGTGAGCGTGAGCATCAGGGTGTTTGGACCAGGGAGGGAGAAACATGGTGGTTCTAACTGGGTTAGTTCTAACTGGGTTAGCTAAGTCCTCAGCCTTTGTTTCTCCACATGAGAGACCCTACCCTCAAGGCCCTCTGCACAGCATTCAGTGGGTAGCACATGCTTGGGACACACAAATGTGCCTCTTGTTCTGAGCGAGTGGACACGGCCTTGAAAGAAAGACATCCGCTCTGGCTGCCACCCTCCCCAGACACTTTTCATTCTCTGCCCTTCTCCCTGGGCTTTATCAACATGCCCCACATGGCAGCGTTTAGAGGACAGTTTTATTTATTTTTCCTATTTCGCACTTTTTGTAAAGGTTTTCCCACACTGCTAGAAATTCCTGGGAAACAGCTTTCCTGACAATGACCTGGTGTTCTGTTGGTTGGGACATCTTCATGCCAGGAACTGTTCCCAGTTAGGTTGTGGCTGGTTTCCTTGGGTGAGAGATAATGGCAGAGACAAACCTTTGGTCTGTGCAGCTGGTTCCCCCGGGTGGCATTCCCCTAAGACCCATTCCCAGAGGGAAAGAACTGTTTTAGCTCTTATCATGGGCTGGGCCCTGTTAAGTACTGGGTGTGGGCATAGCCTACGTGCTTGGAGAGGAGAAGGGGGCCTGGTCTGGGCTGGGAAGCTTTCCTGGAGGGGTTGATGACCTGAAAGATAAGTCGGAGTGAAACGAGTAAGAGGACGAATGTTCTAAGCAGAGGGATCAGCATGGGCAATGGCCCGGGGTTGGGGAATGCAGAATGGCACTAGGCCTGGAGTCTGGGCAGGGCTTCCCTCCCCCCATTCATTCTTTGATGTGGTCAGGAAAGGCGGGGGATGCCCACCAGGGCTCTGGGAGGCTCAGGAGCCTGCTAGATGTGGGGTTGAGGCTTGAACTTTGGTCTCCTGGATAGACCCGGCTCAGTTTAAGTCAAAGCTTTGTGACTTTGGGCTCGGGTAGGTGGCTTAACAGCATTAACTGCATTGTGGTCTCCTCGTCTGTATAAGGGGTGGCCATATGCCCTGCTTTTGCAGCGTGCTCCTGGGGGTCAGTGAGCACCAAGCTGGGAAGGGCTCCGGATGGAGGTGTTCTGCTGGTATAGTGTTTGCACCTGACCTGTTCTACTCAGGAGTCCATCCCTTCCCTTCAATTATAGGACTTCGTCTGAAGCCCAGAAAGGCTGGCCTCTGATTGGTTCTGCAGCCTTGGTTTTTCAGGACTCCCTGGGGTGTGTGTGTGTGTGTGTGTGACTTGGTGCTGGTGGGGTTCACAGGACCCTATGAGGACCTGAAGACCAGGCAGAATGGCCCTGGCTTCCATCCTGTCTCCCCCACAGCCTCTTCCTCATGAGCAGTCAGAGGGATCTGCAAATGCAAGTCTCATTGTGTTCCTCCTCAGCCCATAGCCCCGGGATGGCTCCCTTCCCTCTGACTAGGAGCCTGAGCTGTCCTGGCTATCAACAAGGCCCTATACACTTGTGCCTGCCCTGCTCCTCTGCCCTTGTTTTGCATGGTGCTGGGCCACACCACTGCCTCGCTGTGTTCTGAGTGAACCAAGCATCTCCTGCTTGGACCCTTGCACTGGTGTTTCCCTCCTTCCCGCCCTTCCCACCTCTCTTCAGAATATGTTGTGAGTGAGGCCTTCCCCACCGCCTGGGCCAGCTGTCGGCCCTCTCTCCCCTTCTGCACCTCTTGCTGGCTCCATGGTAAGAGCACAGATCTCACGGGATCATCTCAGTGTTATCTCAAAGCACACAACTCTGTCCTCCACCAGGGCGGGACCTGTACCCAGTACACGGACAATTCAGTAAATGTGTATTCCATGAAGGAATGAAAGAGGAAGAGGCATCTGCTCAGAGATGTTCACTGCAGGCTTAATGACAACCCCCAGACTGGAAAAGGTGGGGGGTCCAGTCCAGGGCAGTAGCGGGGAGCATCCCTAGGAGTGTTCTGTAGCAGGTAGCGTTGTCGTGGCAACTGTGTAGCAATGAGCAGAAAGACTCGCTACAACGTGGCACCAAGAAACAGGGTACAGATTTGTCTCACTCTGGGTGCAACTTTGCAAAGATGGACTGGGTACAAAGAAAGATGGCTTCCTGCAGTGTCCGATAGGGGGAGGGGGGAGAAAGGGAGGGGGAGGAGGGGCAGATGGGAGAGGGGAGAAATGACAGTCACATCTCTGCTTCCTGGCTCCTGGCTTCCGGACTGCATGGCCTTAGACAAACCCTTTATCTTCCAGGCCCTTTCCTCTTCTGTAAATGCAGGTGGGGAGCACAGCCCCCTGCTATAGACTGAGGGAGGGGTGCAGGGGGGATCCTGTACAGGCCTGGCCTGCAAGGGGTGCCAGGCCCCTGTTAATTGACTCCCTTTTTCTTTCTTACTGACACGGATGCGGTGGTAACGTTGCAGGTCCTGGTACATGGCCAGTGGATTTGTTTCCTGTTTTATTGTATCTTGAATGTAGTTACATTGGTTTTCCAATAAAGAGGAGGAAGGAAGATTAGAGAGGAGCAAAAGGGCCTCCCCGGAGACGTGGGAAGCTCTGCCTTGTAGCACAACCTCAGAGAAGGGGGCGCTGAGACTTGGGAGTGAGAGTAGGGGGTCCTGGAGCCTGTCGTGAGGTGTGGGCCCTCAAGCAGTCAGGATCATGCTTTGGATCTGACCCCAGGCAGGCGGGTCCCACATGCATCACCGCCCTGGTACCCGCACCAGTGGGGGCGCGCCCTTTGTGGTCCCTCCCTGGTCCCTCAGGCATCAGCTGGTTGCCTGACCTGGGCTGAGTCCCCATGATGGCCCCACCCCCACCACCCGGGCTGCAGTGTCCATCTCCTGGGTCCTGGAGAGCAGACCAGGACCAACCCAGGACCGACCCCAACCTGTCCTTGGCTGTCTTTCAGGAAGACCATGCTCAACGACCTCCTGCGGTTCGATGTGAAGGACTGCTCCTGGTGCAGGTGGGTGGCCTTGGAGTCCCAGCCCCCCTTTCCCCCAGAACTCCGTAGCCCTGTGCTGGCCCCAACTACTAGCAGACTCGTGCTAGGGAAAGCTAGAGACCAGCTTTGGGGAGGAGAAAACAGTGGTCTTTAGTGTTCCCCTCTGTCTCCTGGGTTCCTTTCCCAGTCTGCAACTCAGATTGATTATTCTGAATTCTCTTAATCACGGGGGTCTGTTGGATTGGTTCCTGGTCCACGCACTGTGCCTCCAGAGAGCCCTGCAGTCACCGGGCCTTCTCCTGGGCAGGGAGCTGCTGTGGGATTTGACACTGGGAGTGGGGGGAGGAGGCATCGGCTGTTGGGTCCTTCCAGGACCGACCCTGTGCTGCAGTGGGGCAGTGGGGTGCTGCCCAGGGGCTGGCAGTCGGCGAGGGGCCTTCGTGGGGCCTCTCCTCTGCCCGGAGTCCCCACATGGGTAGTGGGCCAAATGCAAGCCCTGGCCACCTCCGCCAGACGGCCCTCCCAGCTGTGTGGCCTTGGGCAAGGCACTGCCTTCTCTGAGCACAGCAGATCTGTACCCGTCTGTTCCAGTCTCCAGCCCTGCCCAGGGGGCAGCTCTCAACTGAGGGGGAGAAAGGGATCCCAGGATTCAGAGGTACGGGGCTGGCCAGGCACTCCTGCTCCTGAGCTCCGCCATCGGCTTGTGCGGGAGGAGCACAGAACCTCCGAGTCACCTGGGTGCCCCACTGTGGACAGCTCTGTGTGCCTCTGCCAGTCCCTCTGTGGCAGGGTCTCACCGCCCCCTTTGGATGGAGGAGGATGTCCAGGCCCAGGGTGGCATCACTGAGCGCTGGGATTGCTGTAGAAGTTTATGTCTTGTTCTTCTCGCCCTGGCTTTCATAACATAGCCAATAGTTACACATTAATTTTAAGAATCACCCTCAAGACTACAATTCTTCACTAATAATTGCTTAAGGATAACACTCTGAAAAGGAGCAGCCCCAGGAAAGAGGTAGAGAAAGAGGGGTTTTAGTTCAATAAGGAACGTGTGTGGTCAGCGGCTGCTGGAGTCGGGACACGGCGCCACCGAGGGCGCCCATATGGCAGCTGCGGGCCGAGTTGCTCTCTGCTGTTGAGTCCGAAAAGCAGATGTTACAAAATACTCACCCCGTGACTCCATTGACAAAACTCCTCAGAGGCATTAACAAGCATAGAAAAGGGTGTGTGTGTGTGTGTGTGTGTGTGTGTTGGGGGGTGGGAGGTGACTTAAAGCTACAGATGGAGCTTTCTGGCAAGTCTTTTCGCTGCTTCTGTGTTTCCTTCTTTATCATTTTTGTTCCAAGTTTCTGTAATGAGGGGCATCTGGGTGGCTCAGTTGGTGGAACATCTGACTCTTGGTCTCAGCTCCTGTCTTGATCTCAGGGTTGGGAGTTCAAGCCCCGTGTTGGACTCCATGCTGGTCCCTGTGGAGCCTGCTGAAAAATATAAAAATATAAAACTTCTATAATGAGATAGGTATTGCCTATAAAATGCAAAAATGAAAGGAATCCCGGGGTTGGCAGGGGGTGCCCTGTGTGGCTTGGACTGCACAGCTGATCCCTGCTGACTCACCACCCCCCTTCCCACCCTGCAACTTACCCCCCCCCCAACACCAGGGCCTTCACCACCGGCACCCCGCCAGCCCCCCGCTACCACCACTCAGCTGTTGTCTACGGAAGCAGCATGTTCGTCTTCGGTGAGCTGCCTCTTACCTCCGGGGCCCGTGCCCTCTTTGGGGCTCGAAGCTCCCTTGTCCTGCCACCTGGCCCAGGGCCCACTTGCGGTGTCCGGCCAGTCTCTCTGTCCATATGCTGTCTTTTTCCGCCAGAGTCCTCTGGGTTCCTGCACTGGCCTAGGGGCCTCGCAAGGGCCCCTGTGGCCCTGTGGGTCCCTTTCCCTCACTGTGCCGCTCTCGCGGGGTTGGAATGGTCTGCCTTTGTGACCGGGTGGGAGGGTGGTGGCTCTCTTCCCTCCTCTGTCACTCCGCCAGGGGCAGAAGACAGGGTTCTGCTCATTTCTGGATCCCCAGAGGCCAGGGTGGGGTCAGACAGGCAATAGGTTCTCCCCAAGGTTGACAGAGGGAGTCCCACGACACGTCTAGAGAGGCCAGCCTTTTGCTTCAAACCCGCCTCCTGGGGTTTGAAGCCTCTGAGAGGCTGTCTTTGGGTATGACCGTTTCTCCCTCTCTCTACCCAGGGGGCTACACTGGGGACATTTACTCCAATTCTAACTTGAAGAATAAAAACGACCTTTTTGAATATAAGTTTGCAACTGGCCAGTGGACGGAGTGGAAGATTGAAGGACGGTGAGAGACTTCGCTGAAACCTTCAGGGGGTGAGGGGTGTCCTAAGGGCTCCTGCACTGAGTCCCCTGTAGCCTTACAGAAGAAGAGCCCGAGGCCCAGAGAGGACTGAGTTGTGCTCACTCCCAGCTGTGCCTGTCTGAGGCCTCCTCCCTGCCCTTAGATTCTCTCCTTTCAAAGTGCAGAGGGGGCCCCAGTGGACTGCTGATGGGTGCTTCTCTGGTCCTGCTTGGTGAGGAACACCCCTCCCCCCCGGCTTTGATATTTTGGTGTTGGCTGGAAGGGGGCTTTACCCTGTGAACATCTGAATTCCTCATTCTCCTGCCCCTGCCTCATGAGCTCAGCCTCATGACCCCCCGGCTGGCATCCCCAGAGCCCTGGCGTCAGCAAATGTAGGTGTGGCAGCTCTGGGGGCCCGGCTGGCCCCATGGGGCTGTGAGGCTCGGGTCTGTGCTGGGTGACCTCGCTCCTCATCCCAACCTTGCACTACAGGTTGCCAGTCGCCAGGTCCGCCCACGGCGCCACAGTGTACAGTGACAAGCTGTGGATCTTCGCTGGCTACGACGGCAATGCCAGGTAGGGGGTGCCCAGCCCCAGCCCCCCACCTCTGAGCAACCCCGCTGGTGTCCTGAGCCCCAGACCGGGCCTTCCTGGCGGGGTCAGGCTCGGGCTGGCAGGGAGTCTCAGGAGGGTCGTGTGCACAGGAGTGAGGGGAAGAAGATGATGGGTGGGTTGGGGGTAGAGAGCGACTGAGGGGCACCCCCGCCCATTGCCACCGAGGACGCCTCCTGGGGGCATCCAAGGGGGCAGCAGGCCAGGCCCACACTTTCACAGTTGTTTGCAGGCGTGCTGGTCTCTCCTGGCTGCACTGGGTGTTGGGTGGGTGTTGGGTTGGCTGGGGGTTGTCAGAGCTGTGGGGTGGATGGTGGCCTCCTGAATTGCTGGGTGAAAATCCTCAGGCCCGAAGTGAAGAGGGACCCTGAGGGGCCTATGTGAGCACGTGGTGGCAGAAGCAGGCTCAGACCCAGCCCCTCTCCTGTGGACGACAACACAGGTTTCCTGCCTGTGTACCGGGCATTTTCCCCCTCATTTTAGACAATTGGCTTTACTGTATTTTTCCGATTATAAAAGTAGCATGTGCTCATTCGTCAAGATCTCAGCATCATAGAAACCCCAAGGGGTAGGGCGCCTGGCAGGCTCAGTTGAAAGAGCTTGATCTTAAGGTTGTGAGTTTGAGCCCCATGGTGGGTGTGGCAGTTACTAAAAAAAAAAAAAAAAATTAATTAAGGGCGCCTGGGTGGCTCAGTGGATTAAGCCACTGCCTTCGGCTCAGGTCATGATCTCAGGGTCCTGGGCTCGAGTCCCGCATCAGGCTCTCTGCTCAGCAGGGAGCCTGCTTCCCTCTCTCTCTCTCTCTGCCTGCCTCTCCATCTACTTGTGATTTCTCTCTGTCAAATAAATGAATAAAATCTTTAAAAAAAAATTAATTAAAAAAGAAGAAGGACCAGCTCCAAGCGGTGACAATGTTAGTGGTAGTTTCTTCTCTCTCTCTCTTTTTTGAACAGATTTTATTTTATTTATTTATTTATTTTTAAAAGATTTTATTTATCTGTCAGAGAGAGTGAGCATAGGCAGAGGCAGAGGGAGAAGCAGGCTCCCCGCTGAGCAAGGAGCCGGATGTGGGACTCGATCCCCAGACGCTGAGATCATGACCTGAGCCGAAGGCAGCTGCTCAACCAACTGAGCCACCCAGGCGTCCCCAGATTTTATTTATTTGGGGCTTTTATTTATTTGGGGCTCTAAGCCTGGGTGGCTTAGAGGGTTGAGCATCTGCCTTCGGCTCAGGTCATGATCCCAGGGTCCTGCTTCGGGCTCCCTGCTCAGCCAGGAGCCTGCTGCTCCCCCTGCTCATACTCAGTCTCTCTCTCTCTCTGATAAATAAATAAATGGAATCTTTAAAATAAAAAAAAAATTTTATTTGACAGAGACACAGTGAGAGAGGGAACATAAGCAGTGGGAGTGGGAGAGGGAGAAGCAGGCTTCCCACCAAGCAGGGAGCCTGATCCAGCGCTTGACCCTAGGACCCTGAGACCGTGACCCGAGCTGAAGGTAGATGCTTAACAACTGAGCCACCCAGGTGCCCGTTAGTGGTACCTTCTTCGAGTGTTGCCTCTTTTAGCCCCCAGGAGTCAGCCCAATGAGATCAACATTGCCACAGTGGCCAGACATTGTGCATGAGGCCACGTGTTCCTGTCTGGCAGGGTGCATAGAGAAGGGATTCAGCCAGCCCCCCTGCCCTGAAGCTCCCACCTCATGGCTGCTCCCTAGACCCCTGATCAGAGCTCTGTGTGATGTGTCCCTCCCTGGAGCCATCCCTCCTGGCTGGCCCCAGGCCCACCCTACCGCCAGCCCCAGCTGCGGAGATCCTGACTCCCCTGTCCTAACACAGGTTGAATGACATGTGGACCATTGGCCTCCAGGACCGAGAGCTCACATGCTGGGAGGAGGTGAGTTTGGGGGGCCAGGGTGGGGCAGGAGAGGCAGGGAGGTGAGGGTTTTGGGGGGCCAGAGGAGGGGCTGCTTTGTTCCTTGCCAAAGCCCAGCCTTGTCCTCAGCTGCCTCCTTGCTGACTTCCTGCCCGATCTCCGCTGCCCTTACCTAGTGACAAAAGGCTCTGGGTTTTGCATCGAGTCACGTCCGGTGACTGGTGCAGCTTGGGAGAACCCACCCTTACTTGAACACAGCGAGTTCAGCCTGCTGGTGGGTGTCCTGCAGGTTGCTCTTTCTGGGCGATCTGTCCGACTGCTCCATTGTCTCCCCCCTGGGTTATCTTCCACTTGTAGTGATGATTTTTAGCCTCAACTGTTAGAAACTGGGCCCATTTTAGGTGGACAAGGTGGGGCTCTACTCCGTTCTACAGAAATTAGTCTAGGAACCCTGACTGATGGAAGAAGTTTCAAGAATGAAAGTCATCCCAATTCAGCGGTGTCACCCACACACCCAGTCCCATGAGGGCCCTGGCTGAGCTGCCTTCCCCACCCCAGGTGGCTCAGAGTGGCGAGATCCCGCCTTCCTGCTGCAACTTCCCAGTGGCTGTGTGCCGGGACAAGATGTTTGTGTTCTCAGGGCAGAGTGGAGCCAAGATAACCAACAACCTCTTTCAGTTCGAATTCAAAGACAAGACGTGAGTGCCCTGGTGCTGGGACTGGTGGTGGGCACCCCTGACGGCTGCCTGGCCGGCATCATGCCTGCGCCCTTTGCTCCCCAACCCTCGTCCCACAAACACACCCGGCCTGCTTGAGGCTCTGCAAGGGGGGCACATCCCACCGTGTGGGCCTCACACAGGTACCATCTCCCATGGAGACACACTGCTGGTGTGAGGTGCTTAGCACGGAGTCTCCTACAGAGCTCCTCCGCCCGCCCCCCCCCCCCCCGAGATGGGCATCGAGGGCCCCTGCCACCGGAGTTGGGCTTTGCACAGGCAGATCTCCTGCCCGTTGGCAGGGGCAGCAGGTGCGGGGGCGGTAGTGGGCAGCAGCTTGGAGCCAGATGGCATGGCCCGCCTGGCCAGGATCATTTGGGTTTCAAAGAAAGGATGTGCTGGAAGGTGTTGGGAAGTCCTGGGAGGGTGGTGGATGTAGGAGCAGCATCAGAAAGTGGGGTCCTGGGAGTCCTGGGAGCAAGGACTTACTTGGCTGTGGGAATTATCACACGTGTCCGAGTTGTGGACACATCTCTGTTCCACGGAGAGTGGGATTGCCTCACTGTATGGAGGCCACCCCTCCTGCCTGCTGCTGCTGCCTGCTTTATGACTGGGGGGGCCCAAGGGGGCGCAGGCAGAGTGGCTGCTAGAGCGAAAGGGGATGAGGGGCACTGGGCCAGATGCGCTTAGGCCCTGCTTTGAGCCGGCTGGGTGCCCCAGGGGGAGGACGTTGGGGAGTCAGAGCCTCCACTCCAGCACTGGGTTCCTCTTATATGCCCCCAGGTGGACGCGCATCCCCACCGAGCATCTGCTTCGCGGCTCCCCACCGCCCCCGCAGCGGCGCTATGGGCACACCATGGTGGCCTTTGACCGCCACCTCTATGTGTTTGGGGGCGCAGCAGACAACACACTGCCTAATGAGCTGCACTGCTACGATGTGGACTTCCAGACTTGGGAGGTCGTCCAGCCCAGCTCCGACAGCGAGGCAAGTGCTGTCCGGAACAGTGGCCGTGGCTCCCGAGGTGGGGCTGGGGGGTTGTGGCCCAAGGGGGCTGGGATCCTGACTTAGCTGCCCCTGATGCCCCACAGCTTCCCACAGCCTCAGGGTCTCTCTGGGAGGCTCCAGACAGCCGACCAGAGCAGAGAGCCAGGATGACTGAGGCCCGAGGCCCTGGACACCTGTCTTGGCCCGACCCGAGGCCCTAGGCCCCTGTTCTCCATTCTTCCAGTCTGCGGGCTTTCAACATGGCACTTCTGGCCCTGTCTGCACAGTGCTGAGGGTGTCCTGCCAAAACACCCAGCTTGAGTGCTGCTGGTGTCCCATCTGAGCTGTGCCGCCAGGGCCCCTCAAGCCCATGGCTCAGCCCCTCCCAAATGTGGCTCTAAGCGCTCTTGCTCTTGAGCAAGGTTGGCAGGAGGTTGGTGTCTGCTGCCCGGCCTGGCCCTGGCAGACTGGTTCCATGCTCACGTGTCCATCCCCTCCAGGTCGGCGGGGCTGAGGTGCCAGAGCGAGCATCGTCTTCTGAGGAGGCGCCTGGCCTGGCCTCTGAGGACCGAGGTGGCTTCAAGAAGTCCCGCGATGTATTTGGCCTGGACTTCGGCACCACCGCAGCCAAGCAGCCTGCCCCACCAGCGTCTGAGGTGAGGGTTGGGACCCTGACTACTGTCACTGCCACCCACCCAGTGCCAGTCCTGTGGCCAGCCCCTTTCACAGATGGGCAGACCGAGGCTCAGAGAAGTACTGGTCGGGGTTACTTACCTTCTCCACACCCCTTCCCACCCAGCTGCCAAGCGGAAGGCTCTTCCATGCAGCCGCGGTGATCTCAGACGCCATGTACATCTTTGGGGGCACGGTGGACAACAACATCCGCAGCGGGGAGATGTACCGGTTCCAGGTGGGGCTGGCGGGCCGACAGCAGGGGGCTGGCCAGGGTGGATGGGCTGGGGATGCGTCACCCTGAGGAGGGTAGGGGCTGGGCCAGTGGCCACACTGGGATCTCCTTCGGCAGTTCTCCTGTTACCCCAAGTGCACGCTGCATGAGGACTACGGGCGTCTGTGGGAGAGCCGCCAGTTCTGCGATGTGGAGTTTGTGCTGGGCGAGGTGGGTGCTCTCCCTGTGCCCAGCCTGCCTGCCACCCTGCAGGGTGAGGGCTGTGTCCCAAGGCACTACTGGCCTCCCACTCACCCCTGAAATCCCAGACCCCCCTGCACTGGGGCCGCCGGGGCCTCCATCCCTGCCAGGAGGAGGGTTCCATGTTGCCCACCAAGATGTAATTCTTGCTATAGAAAGAGGAATGCGTGCAGGGCCATGTGGCCATCGTCACTGCTCGGAGCCGCTGGCTCCGCAGGAAGATCGTGCAGGCACGGGAACGGCTGGCCCAGGTGAGGTGTGGCTCTGCCCTGCCTCTCGGGCCAGGGCGGCGGCAGCCCTGGGGCGCCCCTGAGCTCCCCTTCCTCTCCCTGCAGAAACTGGAGGAGGAGGCAGCCCCGGCTCCCAGGGAGGTCCCTGGTGGGGCAGCGGGGGGAGCCCGGCCACCCCTGTTGCACGTGGCCATCCGTGAGGCTGAGGCCCGGCCCTTTGAAGTGCTCATGCAGTTCCTCTACACGGACAAGATCAAGTACCCGCGGAAAGGTGCAGTGGTGAGGGGGTGCGGGGAGCAGGGTGGGCAGGTGGACAGCCTGAGACTCAGTGGCCACGACCACCCGCGACCACTCGTGTGGTGGAGTTGCTGTCCACTGTCCTGGATGTCCACGGAAGGAGCCCTGGGCCCTGTCCTTCCTTCTGTGCTGCCCCATGCCTCCTCCCTCTCCGTGCGTCCCTGAGGCTCAGAGAGTTCTGGGCTGCAGGCCACGTGGAGGACGTGCTGCTCGTCATGGACGTGTACAAGCTGGCCCTGAGCTTCCAGCTCTGCCGCCTGGAGCAGCTGTGCCGACAGTACATCGAAGCCTCCGTGGACCTGCAGAATGTGCTGGTTGTGTGCGAGAGCGCCGCCAGGCTGCAGCTGGGCCAGTTAAAGGTGCGGCCGGCATGCAGGGCCCACGGTGCCTGCCTACAGCCACTGGCACTCTGGCAACCCTCCTTCCCCCCAAACCCCGCAAGCCATCCCATTCTGGCTGCTGCCCCATGGGCCAAGGCCTGACCCTGCCTGCCTGCTCCGGCTTGTGTGTCCCAGGAACACTGCTTGAACTTCGTGGTGAAGGAGTCCCACTTCAACCAGGTGATCATGATGAAGGAGTTCGAGCGCCTCTCTTCACCACTGATCGTGGAGATCGTGCGGCGGAAGCAGCAGCCACCTCCCCGCACCCCTTCGGAGCAGCCTGTGGACATTGGTAGGGACCCAGGCCCCATCCCTGAGAGCAACAGACCGGGATGGATGGCATTCGTCTTGGGTAGAGATGGGAGCTGTGGAAGGACCTGCCCGGCCTTCAGGGTGGGGTCTGTGTGCAGGGGACCCAGAGTGCTTCTGGTCTCAGGGGCATGGGCAGACAGCTCTCAGGCTCCCTGGAAGGAAGACGCCCCGACCCACAGGGCATCCTGAGGGTGGGGATTCTCCTGAGCCCATTTCTGAAGGTGGACACAGGACTCCTGTCTGGCAAGGGTGGCTGCCCGGGCTAACATCAGGTTTGAGGGCTCCCATCCACGGTCACAGTGACTAGACCCTGAGCTACTCTTCGAGGTATGCCCACCCTTTGGGGCCTAGTGAGGGGCAAGCACAGTCTGAACACTTCAGATGTTCTGGTTCCTCCCTTGTCCCCACCTAGCCTGGGAAGGAACAGCACAGTCTCATTCATCTCCTGACTCCCCAGGGCCTGTGCTGCCTCTGGCCGTTGGCCCTGAGTGACATGTGTCAGGACACAGTACTTGCCAGGACCAGAGGGAGCTTAATAAGCACAAGGGAGGGGAGGAGGGCTCGCAGGGCTGAGTTGGGGAGATAAGACTCTGGGGGGCAGGCCAGAGTAGGGCTTCTGCCCCCAGGGGTGGTGTTTTCAGGGCAGCAAGATGGGCAAGAAGCAGTGTCCATGGAGCCCTGAAGCCCAAATGGCTCAGGGTCTGCTGGGGGAGCAAGAGGCTTCTGCTCAAGGTCCCCCCACACTACCCCTGGGGCTCCCCCCCGCCAGGCACATCTCTGATCCAGGACATGAAGGCGTACCTGGAGGGAGCAGGTGCGGAGTTCTGTGACATCACTCTGCTACTGGACGGGCACCCAAGACCGGCCCACAAGGCCATCCTGGCCGCCCGCTCCAGGTGGGTGGAGGGGGTGGTGTGTGGTGGTGGAGCCAGGCAGGCCCACATTTGCTGCAAAGCCAGCAAATGCCTGCATTTGCTGCGAGCCAGGAACCCCTCCGCCCCTGTCTGCAGTTACTTTGAGGCCATGTTCCGGTCCTTCATGCCAGAGGACGGCCAGGTGAACATCTCCATCGGGGAGATGGTGCCCAGCAGGCAGGCCTTCGAGTCCATGCTGCGCTACATCTACTACGGGGAGGTCAACATGCCGCCCGAGGACTCTCTGCATCCTCCCCGCCAGGGGGCGCTCCCAGGGCCCACCTCAGGCGGCTTTGGAGACCGGCAGAGGCTCCGAGGATTCCCCGGTGCTCTCCCGGGGTTCCCTGAAGGGGTTGGTGGGCAGGCACAGAGGGTCTGCAGCCAGGAGGGGTGGGTGGATTCTCGACCCTCATCACTGCCCAGAGGAAGGGGTCGGTCAATGTCCCATGTGACAGGTGAGTAGATCACCACGGTGGGATTCCTGGTCACGTCACTTCTTAGGGGTCTGAACTGGGTGTGAGAGGCCTTCCAGGGCTCTGAGGCCATGGTCAGTCCTGCAAATGGGAATGTGGGTGTTTTCTTGGGAGAGGCTTCTGGGATTTTTTCGGGTCTGGACAAAGCCCAGAGTACTTCAGAGTCTGTGTAGAGAGCAAGTTGGATGGGAGCCCTGGGCCAGCGCCTGGTGTCAGGGTGGGTTTCCTTGTTCTGAGCAGGCAGGAGGCAGCTTAGGTTTCCTCTGTCTCTGCGGGGCCTGGGGCTCCAGCTGCACCCTCCCCGGGGAGATGGGCAGGTGGCAGGAGGACAAGCTCCTTGGGCCGGCAGCTCCTTAACTAGCCCCCAGCTACCTGTTTGCGGCCCCCTACTATTACGGCTTCTACAACAACCGGCTGCAGGCGTACTGCAAGCAGAACCTGGAGATGAATGTGACTGTGCAGAATGTACTGCAGGTAACTCATGGGTGCCCATGGGCCTCCTTGAAGCCCTGGGGGGGAGCGGTGGCTGAGAGAGGGAGCAGCCCCTCAAGGAACCTGCTGTTCCAGATCCTGGAGGCAGCCGACAAGACGCAGGCACTGGACATGAAGCGGCACTGCCTGCACATCATCGTGCACCAGTTCACCAAGGTCAGGGCCCTCCCAGCCCCGAACTGGCTGGCTGGCCCTTGGCATTGGCTTTGGCTGGGTGCAGGGTGGGGCGCATGGAAGCAGCTTCTCTCCTGCGGCGGTAGGCCTGGGGGCAGTGTGGGGGGAGGCACTCGGTCAGCCCATATCCTGGCTCGCCAGAGCTCGGGTGTGTGTGTGTGGGGTGGACTCTGAAGGGCACCCTGGCCCTCATGGGAATCCGGGTCCATCCAGTGTGGGTCTTCCAATTGCCTCCTGCAGGTTTCCAAGCTGCCCACACTGCGCTCGCTGAGCCAGCAGCTGCTGCTTGACATCATAGACTCCCTGGCCTCCCACATCTCTGACAAGCAGTGCGCGGAGCTGGGCGCTGACATATGAGGGCCCACGTGGTGCCGGCCCACTCAGGAATCACTGTGCTTGCTCCTGCCCTGCCCACTGCAGACTACTGGATCTGCCAGCCAAGGGGCTGGCTTCCCTGAGCCTTCGAAGGGAAAGGGAACACGGGGTCTCTGCCCTGTTTCACTGCCGAGGACACAGGTCACACAGGGAGTGGATGGTGAAACAGATGCCCTCCCCCCCAACCCCAGCCAGAACCTCTCCTCGGAGGTGGGAGAGCCCACCATGGAGTTGGTGTGGGGCCGCCTATCCAGCAGGGACTGCATGGCTTGTGGATTTGGCCGCTGGGTCCTATTGCCAAGGCCCCTCTGACGTAGGAGCTACACAGTATCCCCTCACCTTCACAGAGGCGGCTGTTAAGGGCCCCTACTTCCATCCGGTTTGTGAATGGGCACATGGAATTGGACTCCAGGTGAATTTTGGGGTGTGAAGGGCCCTGAGTCAGCACCTAGCCTGAAGGGCTACTCTGGCCAGGGCCTGGCTTCCAGAGGAGTTGCAGGATCTCACCCCACTGTGTGCACATCAGGGGCCCCCAGCTGCGCCAGGGGGAAGTCAGTGGAGGTGCCCCCCCCAGTCCCCACGTATCCCTAATTATTGTCATAGACATGCCATTAAGACCACAGTAGTGCTAATCTACTAGACACACCTCACGGGCATAGGCCCTCCTTGAGCGGGGGACAGATCAGGTTTCCCAAGTGCTTGGGACACGCCAGGTCTCAGGGTTGGCAACTCCCCGCCTCATCTGAGGTGTCCCAATTGTGGGGGTGGGGCAGGGCTGTGCTCCAAGGGGAACCCTGGATTCCCAAGGCTGTCTTGCTCCTACACTGCATTAGAGGCTCCTGCCTAGGCTGGAAAGCTAAGGACTGGCCACCACATCCTTCCCATCTGTCAACAGAAGGCCCTGGGACTCCACGCTAATATAGAAAGCACTATTCTGCCTCCTTTCTGGCAGCAAGAACCCCAGGGACCCTCTTGCCCTAGCTATCAGGAAGCTACTTTGGGGGAAACAATCCTTCACACCTTCCTTCCCATTGTGCCCCCATGCAAACATGGCTCCTGCCATGCCTCGGCCCTTACTGAAGAGCCCCAGGTGCCTTATACAGACAGATGGGGAGCCCCAGTGACAGGCGCCCTCAGGCATGGGGAGTCCATAAGGCTGCCAGCAAACCAGGAAATGGACCAGCACGAGATGAGCCTCTCTGAGCCTGGAAACCCCAGGGAATGATGGACAGACCCTGCTCTATGGTGGACCCTTATAACCAGTTGCTTGACCTTCTCTTCTAAACCCATGAATAAATGAACTTACATACCACGGACCCTAGAAAGCCAATTTCAGAACATTGCGTGGCACTTTCCAGGACTAGGGAGATTTCAGCTATGCTCTTGGGCTATCATGGCTGAAGCCCAGCAGGGAGTTAAAGCCCAGTATGCAGTTAAAACCACCTGGCACCCTGAGCCATTTGCCCATCACAGACGTGGGGAAGCCTACATTCCAGTCAACTTGAACAACAATGGGGACTCAGGTTGAGGCCAGGACTGCTATCTACAAGGGTGCCTCTAAGCTTCCCCACCTCTTCCCAAACTCTAGGGGACCAGAAGTGTCATTGCTTGGCCCTTACTACTGCCAAGCACATAGCACCAGGTCAGAAATTGCCATATTGGGCGCCTGGGTGGCTCAGTGGGTTAAGCTGCTGCCTTCAGCTCAGGTCATGATCTCAGGGTCCTGGGATCGAGTCCCGCATGGGGCTCTCTGCTCAGCAGGGAGCCTGCTTCCTCTCTCTCTCTCTCTCTCTCTCTGCCTGCCTCTCCATCTACTGTCAAATAAATAAATAAAATCTTAAAAAAAAATTGCCATATTTGTCTGTTTTTCAGATGAGCCCAGCGTAGTGGTTAAGGGGGTAGGTAGCTGGTCTGCAGGCTGGGATTGAGGTGCTATGTTGGGCCGACCCTGACTGCTGGGCCAACAAGACCAGTGGATGGAAGCCATGCAGGTGTCCTTGCAAACTGAATCTGGCCTGGGTTTCATGGGTGTTTTTTTCAGAGAGGTGAGACTGCGTAAGTCTGGGCTGTTCAGGTACCAAGAAGAGGGTTCCTAGTGCTGCCCCTGGCCTCTGCTCACACCATCCTGTCCCTCAGAAAACCCTGGGGGGCCTGGAGTTGCAGGAGGAGAGGCAGGAAAGAGTTGGACTTCTTGTTTTCCGTAGCTGAGAGCTCAGACTCCAGGGGTAGGGCCCCAGCCCCAGCTGAGCCAGATAGCAGGGCCTCCTAGAATCCACTTTATTATGGCATCTGGCAGGTCTGGTGGACACAGCTCGGACTGGGTCCCTTTCCAGGTGGATTCTGAGGGAGGATGAGGCTGAAGCCCCACCAGGCAGCCCTTCATGTCAGCCCTGGGGCCGACAGTTGCTCACTCATGCCATGCTGCTGCTCAGCTGCATAGCAAAGTCCTGCACATGCTCCTTCAGAGTCTGGCGGGCATCTGCCTGTGCCCGCTTCTCCCGTGCCCGCTCCTGCTGAAGTTTGTTGAGCCGTAGCCGCAGGCGCTGCTCTCGCCGCTTGCAGGCCTGCAACTGGCGCTGGGCCTTGTCCAGGGCATCAAGTGCGGCCTCAGCCCGCCGCTTCCAGAGCAGGGCGCTGCCCACCTGGTAGCTGTGCTCGTTCTGGATGTAGGCGCCAGCCGGGGGTGGGAGGCGCAGCATATAGGCTGAGGGTGAGACGGGCCGTGGCTCGAGTGGGGATGGCTGTCTCTCTGGTTCCCGCTCCGGTGAGGGCTGGGTGCTGCAGCCTGCTTCATCTGCCTGGGCACCCAGGGGCCCCAGGAGGTCTGAGAAGGGGCTGCTGAGACCAGCCTCCAGCCTCCCAGTAGGGGAGGCAGGCAAAGCGGCAGGGGCCGAAGCCTCTTCCACAGGAAAGCAGGTGACATCAGCAGGGGGAGGTGGAGAAAATGGAGTCGTGGGCCCTCGGCCCTCAGAGCAGCTGAGAGGAGAGAGAGAGAGAGACTAATAGGCCAGGCCAAGGCCTTGCCAGACCCCACTTCACCAGCCCACCGACCCCACTCTGCTGGCTCAGAACCCTGTCCAGCAAGATTGCTGGCAAACTAAATAAACCCATCTCTCAGGCTTGGGATTGGAGCAAGGCATCCTCCACCCACAGAACACATACCGCTTCCTGCATCGCCGGAGTCGGCTGACGTCGGGGGGGCCAGGTGGGTAACTGTGCCCCTTGGTCTTGGTTGTCCGGCGCAACTTGGAGAAAGACTCAAATATTGTGGGAACTGCCCCCTCCTTCAGCCTGTGATACCCGCTGTGGGGGAAAGCAGCCTGGATGAGATGGACAACACACCCTGCCACCCAGGGCAACCTGCAGGGCACAGAGCTAGCAGGCTCCCAGCGCCCCAGATCAGGCCCTCCCACACTAGCGCTACAGGAGGAGGGTAGGCATGTTGCAAGCACTTAATTTAGGGAAAACCAAGTTAGATAAGTGTTACACCATTCTCTTCCTCGAAGTTTCGGTGTATAGAAGAGCTGCACCAGAGCTAGGCTGACCAGCCAAAAGTGTTATTTCATTGTGGACTTGCTGGGAGGACTTAGGTCCTAAGGAACAACCTCTGAAAAAGCTAATGTTTTCCTCCCTTGTCACTGGCACAGTTATCCTGAGGGGATGGGTCTTAACGGTAACTGAGGTACAAAGCTGGAAAGATGCAGCCACACTGGGAACCAGGTCTGTCTGTCCCCCAGCAAGTGACTCCAGGATCCTCCTCTCCTGGCCCTAGAGCCGCCCCAATCGGCCAGCCACTCAGATGGTTCAAACCCTGCCCCAGTGATACTTGCCAAGGAAGCTCACCTGATTCCCACCAGCTCAAAGCAGTTTTCCTCGAAGTGTTTGGAGCAGAAGTAGATGTACTCGGAAGCCGGGTCCCACAGGCCCTGGCCACTGGGGTCCAGCCGCTGGCAGTTGGCCAGCCACAAGCCTCGCCGCGGATTGTCCTTCTTGGGAAGTCTGTGGAGCCACAGACCAGTGAGCACCAGGGTGTCTGCAACCCTGGGCTCCAGCTGCCCATGCTCTCCAGACGGCAAGGGCTGGTCCTGCACACGCCACCACCAGACCTCCCTTCACCTCTCCGGGTAAACACCGTCCTCCCAAGCCCAGATGAGGAAACAGGCCTCAGGGAGAGCAACTTCCTTAGTACCACCTAGCAGGTAAGAGTCACAGAACATAAGGCCCCAGGCTGGTGATCTCCCGTGCTTCCTCTCCCACCTAGACTCAGTCGCACCGGCACCGCCCCTTTCACCCTTTCCCATCTACAAGAACAAGCCTCGCGCCAAAGAGAGGATAGCACATGCGCAATCGTGTCTCCACGAAGAGGGAAAAACGGGCGCATGCGCACGTTAACCTTCCCGCGCCAGCACGCACGCGCGCTGACCTGTGGAAAGAGATGCCGCGGTTGCGCGTCTCGCGCGTGTCCCGTGTGCAGCAGCCGGCGGCGGAGCAGTGACGCGGCATCTGGGGAAGAGGCGGGAGCTTGGTCGTGGGTGGCTGTCCCGGCCCCAAGGGGCCTCGCGCCCCCAGCCGCCGCTTCGCTCCAGGCGGCCCTGGCGTGTCGGGTCTCCCCCGGCCCGATCTCGCCCGAGCCCCGTCCCAGCCCGTTCTCCTGACTCCCGTCAGCAGCACTCACGATCTCGCCATTGCTGCGCCGCCGAAGTCTCGCGAGGAGTGGCGCGCGGTGGAAGTTGGTACCATAGAGACTCAGAAGAGCGGGGCGTTGGCCCGAGGGGCGGGGCGGGCCCCGGAAGCGGCGGGAGCGTAAGATCGCCGCCGGATCTGCGCTGTCCCAGCCTACCTGAACGCGTGCGCCGTCACACACAGGGACCTCTCTTTGTCTTTCCAGCTAGCTCTTGGCTCTTAGCATCTAGGCGCCGAAGGAGCGGTTTCGCTTGGCGGCGCAGTCCCGGCCTAGAGCTCTGGCGGCGGGGAAGCGGGAAGCCGACAGGGTCCTGAGACTCACGCTGGCTCCCGGTAAAGCCTAGACTGCAAGAAAGTTAACTCCAGCGAGAACAGAAAGGGGCCACGATGCGTGATCCAAAGAACCTGACAAAGTCCAGTGCTCATAGCTTACTCCGGGAAAGGTGCCTATAAATTGGATGGGTGTGCGGTGGGCCGTGGTCACATTTGGGGAAAATGTAAATGGGCAGAAGGCTTTCTTGTTCCTTGTGGCAAGGAGGCAGCTGAGTTAGGGATAAAAACAAAGGGGCACGTGGGTGGTGGCTCAGTTGAGCAGCTGCCTTCCGCTCGGGTCATGATTCTGGAGTCCCAGGATCAAGTCCCACATCAGGCCCTCTGCTCATCGGGGAGCCGGCTTCTCCCTCTGCCCATCGCCCCTTTCATGCTCTCTCTCAAATAAGCAGAATCTTTATAAAAAGAAAAAGGCTGGGCGCCTGGTGGCTCAGTTGGTTAAGCGACTGCTTTCAGCTCAGGTCATGATCCCAGAGTCCTGGATCGGGTCCCGCATCAGGCTCCCTGCTTCATGGGGAGTCTCCTTCTCTGACTTTTTTTTTTTTTTTTTTTTTTTTTACCTCTCATGCTCTCTTCCAAATAAATAAAATCTTTAAAAACAAAAACAAAGGCCTTAGGAGCGCCTGGGTGTCCCAGTCAGTTGAGCATTCTGCTCTTGGTTTGGCTTAGGTCATGATCTCAGGCTCCTGAGATGGAGCCCCACCTGGGCTTTGAGCTCAGCGCAGAGTTGGTTTGGGATTTTCCCTCCCCTCCTGCTTGGAGCCTTTTTTTCAAAAGTGAAGATGTGGGCACCTGGGTGTCTCAGTGGGTTAAGCCGCTGCCTTCGGCTCAGGTCATGATCTCAGGGTCCTGGGATTGAGTCCCGCATCGGGCTCTCTGCTCCGCGGGGAGCCTGCTTCCTCCTCTCTGCTTGCCTCTGCCTACTTGCGATCTCTTTCTGTCAAATAAATAAATAAAATCTTTAAAAAAAAAAAAAAAAAAACCTCTAAAAAAAAAAAAAGTGAAGATGTATAAATCTTTAAAACAAACAAACGGGCGCCTTGGTGGCTCAGTCAGTTAAGCATCTGCCTTCAGCTCAGGGCCTGATTTTGGGCTCCCTGCTCAGCAGGAAGCTTGCTTTTCCCTCTCTCCACCCACCCCCTCCATACCCCTGCTGGTACTCACTTCCTCATTCTCAAATAGATGTTAAAAGAAAAAAAAAAAAAGATTTAAAACAAACCAATTATCCCCCCTCCCCGCAAAAAGACCTTGCTGGAAACAGCCTCAGTAAATGCGTTTGTGCTAGGGGCGGAGCTGCCTCCTTGGCCCCTCCCACACGACTTGGTGAAAGTAGGGGCTCCACATTCAGGGGAAAAAAACCCAACATTACTATTTCATTCTCCAAAGGAACACCAAGAGTAAGTGATAGATTTAAGAATAACCAAAGCAGGGGCGCCTGGGTGGCTCAGTGGGTTAAAGCCTCTGCCTTCGGCTCAGGTCATGATCCCAGGGTCATGATCCCAGGGTCATGGGATCGAGCCCCGCATCGGGCTCTCCGCTCAGCGGGTAGCCTGCTTCCTCATCTCTCTCTGCCTGCTTCTCTGCCTACTTGTGATCTCTGTCTGTCAAATAAATAAATAAAATCTTTAAAAAAAAAAAAAAAAAGAATAACCAAAGCATTTTTTCTAATTCCCTCCGCCATGCCTTTTGAAGCCTTCCTTCTAGGGGTAAAATGATAACTAAACATACGAACATGCTTAATTTTTTTGAGAGGAAACATATTTTTTCCCCTGGAAATGCACTTTGAAAAGGCAGGTATCTGGATCGGGCATTCTGTCAAGGTGCAGCACAAGGGACACGATGCTTCAATACAGAAACTTTAATAGGTAAACATATCTTGTAATGTTACAGTGGGGACGATACAAAGGGATGGTAGCCAGGTGCACTCCCATTCAGTATTCTTCCCCTTCTTCAGCCTCTGCTTCCACGGAATCCACACCCACCTCTTCATAATCTTTCTCTAGAGCTGCCAGGTCCTCCCGGGCCTCAGAGAACTCCCCTTCCTCCATGCCTTCCCCCACGTACCAGTGCACAAAGGCTCGCTTTGCATACATGAGGTCAAACTTATGGTCCAGGCGGGCCCAGGCCTCGGCAATGGCGGTCGTGTTGCTCAGCATGCACACGGCCCGCTGCACCTTGGCCAGGTCACCCCCGGGGACGACAGTGGGGGGTTGGTAGTTGATGCCCACCTGTGAGAGAAAGGGAACATATGGCGATTATAATGTGGCCTCAGAAAAGATCGCTTTTTTTTTTTTTTAATTTTATTTATTTATCTGACAAAGCACACCTGTTGGGGGAGCAGCAGGCAGAAGAAGCAGACTCCCCGACGACCAGGGAGCCCAATGTGGAGCTCCGTCCCAGGACCCTGGGACCATGACCGGAGCCAAAGGCAGATGCTTAACCAACTAAGCCACCCAGACACTCCAGTAGCTTGCTTTTAAAAATGAGCTGTGGACCCAATTTAAATGAGCCCTGTATAACTGGTACTTTATTTTTTGACAGTACTGATAAGAATTTAACATCCTTTGTATGCTTTCAATTCTTAGATTTACCCACACAAGAGCACAAAGCTACATATATGAACATTTTTATGTATTTAAAGTACTAATGGTGGGTGCCTGGGTTAAGCCTCTGCCTTTGGCTCAGGTCATGATCTCAGGGTTCTGGGATCAAGGCCCGCATCTATCTCTGCTCAGTTGGGAGCCTGCTTCCCCCTCTCTCTCTGCCTGCCCCTCTGCCTACTTGTGATCTCTGTCTCTGTCAAATAAATAAATAAACTCTTTCAAGTACTAATGGCAAAACTGGAAACAAATGTCCATCATGGCAAACTAAATTTTTATAGACCTTTAGTGAAACACTGTGGTCATGAAAAAGAAAAGGAACTGTGTCTTGGCATATAAACATGTTCAAGGTGTGTGTGTATATATATATACACATATATATGTATATATATATATTTTTTAAGATTTATTTATTTGACAGAGCAAGAGACTGGGAGAGAGGGAACACAGCAGAGGGAGTGGGAGAGAGAGAAGCAGGCTCCCTGTGGAGCAAGCAGCCTGATGTGAAGAGCTTGATCCCAGGACCCTGGCATCATGACCTTAGCCGAAGGCACACACTTAACGACTGAGCCACCCAGGCACCCCTCAAGGTATATTATATACTTGGCAAAAAGAAAAGCAAGTTGGTTACTATTGAGTATTTATGCTTAGAAATAACCCTAGGTATTTTTACTCTGGGGTAACAAAACAGGATAGAGCCATTGATGGCTAAGGGAACATCATTGTGCAGGATAAACACCTGGGAGTGTGCTGAGGCAGTGTCTTGGTGAGCACATAGCAGTTAGCAGCACTAGGGACACAGCTAGTCTCCAGAATTGTTATGGGGAGAGACATGGGCCAGAACTTGACCAGGGGTATGGGTGTCCTCCCACAACTCTTAAGGCCAGGCCAGCTAGTCCCTCCCAAGTGGGAGCACCACCAATTCCCTGCTTTCTTTGGCTTGTGTGTACTGAGTCAACTCTGTCACTGACAAGAACTTGCATCCTTTGCTGCTATTGCTGGCCTCTCGACATCACCCAGAACACAAAAAGTATAAATTCCTTTGAAAATACACAGAATGAAGAACAAAGCAAGCTCCAGGGAAGGGGAAGAGGACTTTAGCTTTTCAGCCTTATATAGTGTTTTAATATTTTGCTATATATATGCATTTTTATAATAAAAAACTAAACACATTTAAGCAGAGAATATTGTGTATCCCTGAGTAAATGGTTAGAGAACACAGAATGTAACTACACTCCAGCTGACAAAGAGCTTAGAGCAATAAGAATGCAATATAGTCCCTTTGAGGCTGGCCTGTCTTCTGTAGGAATAAAAGCTATGGCTTTTACTGAGCTTCACCTAGTAAAGCTATGGCTTTACTGAGCCTGGGTGGCTCAGTGGGTTAAGCTTCTGCCTTTGGCTCAAGTCATGACCTCATGGGATGGAGCCCCACATGGGGCTTCTCTGCTCAGCAGGGAGCCTACTTCCCCCTCTCTCTCTGCCTGCCTCTCTGCTTATGTGATCTCTCTGTCAAATAAATCAATAAAATATTAAAAAAAAAAAAAAGAAAGAAAGAAAAGCTATGGCTTTCTGTACCTCCTCACAGACTGGCCTTCATGCTAGTTCACAGGAGCCAGAGATTCAGGAGAGAGAGCTTGGTCACAAGGCAACCCCCACAGTGCCTCCCAGGTGAAGCTGCCTTGGATATCCTTACCTTCTGAAGGTTACAGTGACTGAAAGAGAACTTCTTCCACCCAAGTCAAGAACTTGGCAGTTAGATGCGTGGAATAGATTTAAACTTTGACCTCTAATTCTAAGGTCTGCAAACTTCTCATGTAAGATTTGTGGCTATTTCCAGATTGGTGAAACCTGTCATAAAAAGTTTACCCTTTCCTATGAGTCACTTTAAATCCATCATTTTTATGCCATCAGAGATGATCTGACATCAAGGTATCTGACATAGAAAAAGTGGGGGCTGACAGGGCCAGACAGATTCAACTTCTGTGCAGTTACAGGTAAGCTACAGCCATTCCAAATGGGACCAGATGACATACATTTCTTCTACTTCTCATCATTTTCAATCTGAAATAACTGTAATGTACAGCTCTCTATACACCTTCAGAAATCATCAGGACGTACAAATAGGAGGGTCCACAGCTTTGTCAAGTGCAGAAACCCAAGGGTGAACAACCACTTTTAACTAAAAAGGACACAGAGTTCTCAAACCCAGGCACAGTGAGGCACTTAGCTGCATAATCACAATAGGTCTAGAGCCTGATAATCTGTTATTTGGCTTCTACGACATGTTCCCTTTTTCTTGGCAGACATTTCACTGTGACACTAAACAGAGTTGAAGGAACCACCTATTTATTATCAATGTGATACCACATATGACCCAGCATTCCCAGCATGGTTTGGAGAAACAAGAGTGAACTCGTCAGCCCCTACAGTAAACACTGTGTAACCAATTTAAAATTCTGCTTACATTTCTGCAAGTTTTGCCTAAACTGCAGTGAATAGAGATGTCTGAAGTTAAGTAAAGTCTAAAAAACACTATTTCTAATACAAAACACCACAAACCTAAGCAAAAAGAGAAATGTGGAGAGACCAGATGTACAGTCAGACTGTCTCTGATGTGCTCTGCATCACTTGCTGCCCATGCGGCCTTTAAGATACTAACAGCTGTTCAGCTCAGTCTTTACACTGTAAGATGTCAGTAATACTACACTGGGAAACTTTATAGGGTGGTTCTAAGAAATAAGGATACATGAAGTAGTTGGTATGCCGTTAGCAAATTCCTAAACTTGTTTTCTTTGCAGCCTAGCTGCCATGGAACAGGGGTATTCTCCACAAAGGGCATGCTGTGCTGGGTCTGCCGCTGCTGACAGGTAAAAACCACTCTGCATCACCCAGTCCTACCTTAAATCCAGTTGGGCACCAATCCACAAATTGGATGGTGCGCTTGGTCTTAATGGTGGCGATGGCTGCGTTGACATCTTTCGGGACCACGTCCCCCCTGTACAACATGCAGCAGGCCATATACTTGCCGTGCCGAGGGTCACACTTGACCATCTGGTTGGCTGGCTCGAAGCAGGCATTGGTGATCTCAGCCACGGACAGCTGCTCGTGGTAGGCCTTCTCGGCAGAGATGACCGGGGCGTATGTGGCCAGGGGAAAATGGATGCGGGGGTACGGGACCAGGTTGGTCTGGAATTCCGTCAAGTCCACGTTCAGGGCCCCATCGAATCGCAGGGAGGCCGTGATGGAGGACACGATCTGCCCGATCAGACGATTGAGGTTGGTGTACGTGGGCCGCTCGATATCCAGGTTGCGCCGACATATGTCGTAGATGGCTTCGTTGTCCACCATGAAGGCACAGTCGGAATGCTCCAGGGTCGTGTGGGTGGTCAGGATGGAGTTGTAGGGCTCCACCACGGCCGTGGACACCTGGGGAGCTGGGTAAATGGCAAATTCCAGCTTGGACTTCTTGCCGTAGTCCACCGACAGCCGCTCCATGAGCAGAGACGCGAACCCAGAGCCGGTGCCGCCTCCGAAACTGTGGAAGATGAGGAAGCCCTGCAGCCCCGTGCACAGATCCGCCTGAGAGAAATCACAGACCGCGGGTCAGCGCCTACGGAAGCCACACCGCCGACCTCCAGCGAGCCACGGTCACTCCTCTTTTCCTCTGCAGGACACTACGCGTTCGAATCGTCCACAGCGCACACGCGGGACACTCAGAAGCAAAGCAAGGCGGACGTTAAGATGGATGGATGATGGATACACAAAGCCCACCCGTGAAGGAAGACGGGGACTCAAGATTCTGGCCTGGGGTTTGGCCAGAGGGACTTTGAGGTCCCCATCCCCACCCGCCCTCCCGTCCAGGGAAACGTTCACAGGACGCCCTCTTACCAGTTTGCGGATCCGGTCCAGGACCAGGTCGACGATCTCCTTGCCGATGGTGTAGTGGCCTCTGGCGTAATTATTGGCTGCGTCCTCCTTCCCGGTGATCAGCTGCTCCGGGTGGAAGAGCTGCCTGTAGGTCCCCGTGCGCACTTCATCTACAAAGAGGATGCATGGGCCGCGTGTCTTTCAGGCCTGTTGTTAACTCACCAAGAGGGAGGGATTCGGGGACCCGCCGCATCTACCACGCACATGCTGGGCCTTGGGGGTCAGCAGTGTCAGTGTCTCACAGGAAATGTCTCTCTGTGACGTGCAGACCACAACTGCGATCTGTGGCCCTAGCAGGGAAAGTCAACTGGAGGTACAAAGTCCAATCTGACCGGTTCCCAAAGAAGGGAAAAAGCTCACACCTGCACACACACGATTATTTCTTCCCAGCTGTAGCTACAGCAACAGTGTGCCTAAGAAGCCCTTACATATTAGATAGTCACCAGGTCAGCGTGACTTCTGCCAGGCAGTCCCGACAGGGCACCCTAGGTGGCCTGTGGCCCACAGACTTCAGGCTGACATTCTGTCTCCTCCTGGGTGGCCATGAAAGGTGCGTCTCTTTGCAGCTCTCCCTGGCCACCACCTCAGGCTTCTCAGCTGGTGGATCCCAAGGAATGTTCTCTATTTACCTTCTGCCTAAGATGCAGGTCAAGACCCTTGTGCACCAGCAGCATTAACGAAGGACCCGTGACCGGGCACCCTGCACCCTGGTCTACACAACCACCTGCCTGGGTCTGAGAGGGCCTCGAGTGAATCTATTACCAGCCTCTTTTTCCTGGATATTAGGTTCTCCTGCATTAGGAGCCTCGGTGCCAAAAGACACTTGAAGCACTCACCCTGTAGTTTGTCACCTAACACAGTCACAGGCATATACTCGTGTGTCCCATCCTTTCTGGGGAAGGATTCAAAGGAGCACAGGGGATGTGGGTGGGGCTTTAGGGAGATTCTCTCACTGTCCCAGGAAAGCTGCCCAAGTGCCCCAGTACCTACCGACCACGGTGGGTTCCAGGTCCACAAACACCGCCCTGGGCACATGCTTGCCAGCCCCAGTCTCGCTGAAGAACGTGTTGAAGGAGTCATCCCCACCGCCGATGGTTTTGTCACTTGGCATCTGACCGTCAGGCTGAATTCCATGTTCAAGGCAGTACAGTTCCCAGCAGGCATTGCCGATCTGGACACCTGCCTGCCCCACGTGGATAGAGATGCACTCGCGCTGGGAACCAGAACACAAACCTTGAGACCTTCTTGTTTTTTTTTTTGTTTTTTTGTTTTTTTTTAAAGATTTTATTTATTTATTTGACAGAGAGAAATCACAAGTAGATGGAGAGGCAGGCAGAGAGAGAGAGAGGGAAGCAGGCTCCCTGCTGAGCAGAGAGCCCGATGTGGGACTCGATCCCAGGACCCTGAGATCATGACCTGAGCTGAAGGCAGCAGCTTAACCCACTGAGCCACCCAGGCGCCCGAGACCTTCTTGTTTTTTAGGCAATCGAGACTATATGGCATGCAAAACATAATAACATATATATATGCATATATATGTTTCAACATCTAAATCATTTACAAGCCTTTCCCAGAAGGCTTATGTGACCCTTTTGTCACTGTAAAAACTAAGGTGCTCTAAACCACCCTAGCTACTAAGTGCCAGACTTAGCCCCTATACAAAAGTGTTTGCGACCATATGTGTTCTGTCAATAATAAGCTCTGCATTGTCGCTAGTCATACTTCGTCTCTAAAGAACATTAGTTCTTGATGGTGTCCTGTCCAAAGACCCGGTAACAGGTAACATAGATTCAGGGAAGGACAAGTGGACTAGCACACAGGTTACCACAGCTCAGGTGCCACTGGTCACTGTATGTGTGTCTTCTCTCTACCCATCTACATATATCCTCTATTTTTCTCCCTCTAGGTTTGTGTTCAGGGAGGCTGACCCATGTGGACTACATTAAAAGGGCTGATTTGCCCCTGGCTTCTTGGTTGCTTTAGCCAATGGCAGGCATCAGCAGGAGACAGGGAGGTTAGAGGACAGTGTGGTCAGGGTGCTCACTTCCTGGGTCCCTCCTGCCATACTTCCATGGGTTCCTTGAGTGTTTATCAAGGCCAGGAACTTCTAGCAGACAGTGCTTTTCATAAAGCTACCTTCTTAACTTCCAGTAACCGCTCCCTCATTTCACCTTCAAAGCTAGGAGTTAAAGACTACCAGACATCACAAGTGCTACAACATTGCACTGTCTGTTGATGGTTTCCTTAGACCCTGCCCATAGCTTTATAGATAGTACCTTTTTAAAGATTTTCTTCAAAGTACATGTTTTGACTGCATCATACCTTTCCTGCCAGGAACCTAACTGCACAGTCATTAATCATTTGTTCTATTTTAGACATATTATCCTTACAAATACATAGAGGAAATCAAGTTAAATTCAAGGTGTCCTATCTACCCTAAATCCTTATGTACAATACACCAAGAACTTGAAGTCCTGTTTTCTATTACACAAGCATCATATCTCAAGTTAGGGGCACAGAGATTCACACTATGCTGCAATCCCCCAAGAATCTATCCCAGAAGGAAGCATTCAATTCCAGAAAGAACTCCAATGACAAAGAACTCATTCCTTCAGAGAAGGAAGTCAACAACACTCTGGGAAGTCTTGGACTCCACCCAATCACACCATTTGCAAATCCATATTGTTCACTTTGCCTTACTTAAATCCAAGCAGCCTATACTTCACAGAATGCCTGACTTGGTTTTTCTACTCACTTGGCCCCACTATGACTGCAGTAAGCTCTGTATCCTGAGAAAATCCCTCAATTTCTTCTTTTATAAAATGGGGACTGACATGGGATACCATACCTAGGTGGCTCAGTCAGTTAAGTGGCTGCCTTTGGCTCAGGTCATGATCCCAGGGTCCTGGGATAGAGTCCTGCATCAGGCTCCTTGCTTGGCAGAGAGCCTGCTTCTCCCTCTGCCTGCCACTCCCCCTGCTTGTGCTCATCCATTCACTCTGACAAATACATTTAAAAAATCTTTAAAAAAGTGGCGGGGGGGAACCAATGTGCTAGGTGATCTCCAAGGCCACCTTCATCTGATTATCTAACCAATGAAACAAATCAAAAGCAGTCAGGAAATCATTCCTAGCTTTCTTTCTTTCTTTCTTTTTTTTTTTTTTTTAAAAGATTTTATTTATTTATTTGACAGAGATCACAAGTAGGCAAAGAGGCAGGCAGAGAGAGAGGAGGAGAAGCAGGCTCCCTGCTGAGCAGAAAGCCCGAAGTGGGGTTCGATCCCAGGACCCTGGGATCATGACCTGAACTGAAGGCAGAGGCTTTAACCCACTGAGCCACCCAGGCGCCCCCATTCCTAGCTTTCAATAGAAAGCCATTATAAATTCATTGCCAACCTCAGCTGGATCATTAAAATCTTACATTTCTTTAGTCAGCTTTATCTCCTCACTGAAAAAAATTATTTGAAACTTCCAGTGTTCTTTTCAAGCTCCAGCCCAACTGCTCTCTTCATATTCTTACCAGATAACCTCATTCCCTACTTACCCAGAAGCTTCAACTTCCAGCCAGCAAATGTGCAGAAGCTCTCCTCATTCCTTTACTTTACAATAAAACTATGTTTCCTCCTATCAATGATCTATTGTTTCTATTGATCCCCTACCCAGCAACAGTCCTCAAAGTTATCTGGAGTTGCCAGGCCACTGGAGATCCATATACCTGTTCAGGATACATGGAAATTAAAGCAATATCATAGTCGGGACTGCTAAGGTGACCAGTCCTTCTGATCATGTTCACAACTGCATTGATGGTGCATAATTAGAGGTGGGTAAAACTGCTGGCGCTTGAGCACAAATCAAGGTAGTGGCACCAAACTGTACCAGTGTTCGTTAGATTTCTCACATTTATGCACTCACAGTAAAAAGACAAAAAAAAGAAGATCAATTGGCCAATTTCATTTAAGAATGTTCATAATGAAGCAAAAATGATTATTGATTTTATAAAATCTCCAACCTTGGGGCACCTGGGTGGCTCAGTCAGTTAAGCGTCTCTTTTTAATTTTTAAGCAGATTTAAATTTTTTTTATTTTTTACTTTAATATTTTTAAAATATTTTATTTATTTGACAGAGAGAGCCACAGTAAGAGAGGGAACACAAGCAGAGTGGGAGAGGGAGAAGCACACTTCCCTCGGAGCAGGGAGCCAATCCCAGGACCCTGGGATCATGACTGAGCCCAAGACAGACACTTGACGACTGAGCCACCCACGGTCTCCTATTTTATTTATTTTAAAAGATTTACTTATTTGTCAGAGAGAGAGCACACACACAAGCAGGGGGAGCAGTAGGCAGAGCAGGCAGAGGGAGAAGCAGGGAGATGGATGTAGGACTCAATCCCTAGACCTTGGGATCATGACCTGATCCAAAGGCAGCTACTTAACCATCTGAGACACCCAGGTGAGCCAAGCATCTGACTCTTTTTTTTAAGATTTTATTTGAGAGAGAGATCACAAGTAGGCAGAGAGGCAGGCAGAGAGAGAGGGGGTGGTTAGCAGGCTCCCTGCTAAGCAGAGCACCTGATGTGGGGCTCAATCCCAGGACCCTGAGTCCATGACCTGAGCTGAAGGCAGAGACTTAGTCCTCTGAGTCACCCAGGCACCCCACTCCCCCAAAGTGTGTGACTCTTGATTTCTATTCAGGTAATGATCACAGGGTCCTGGGATCCAGTCCTGTGTTCATCAGGGAGTCTGCTTAAGGAGTCTCTCTCTCCCTCCCCCACCCCACCACCCCTCGCTAACATATTATCTCTCTCTAAAGTTAAATATATCTTTAAAAATAAAATCTCTATCCTCAAGAACTGTGACAAAATAGAAAATATTCATAAAGTACTTTTGTACCTACTAAAATACAGCTATCTTTGAGAAACGGCACTTGTGTGTTTTGAGTTGCCAACGAACTGGCTGCTTTTCCCATGGAATGTTATTTTCCCACAAAGAGTTGACAAACTATGGCTATTCTGACTTGGATACTTGTAATTTATGTTAAAATGTGCTGCCTCTGGGGCGCCTGGGTGGCTCAGTGGATTAAGCCGCTGCCTTCGGCTCAGGTCATGATCTCAGTGTCCTGGGATCGAGCCCCGCATCGGGCTCTTTGCTCAGCGGGAGCCTGCTTCCTCCTCTCTCTCTGCCTGACTCTCCGCCTACTTGTGATCTTTCTCTCTGTCAAATAAATTAATAAAATCTTTAAAAAAAAAAAAAAATGTGCTGCCTCAAAGTGAACAAATTAGTTTCTCGTTTTAAATTTCTAACATGACAAATGCTTATTGATGTAACCCACATAAAACAAAAGCTCCTTGGAGTCCTGGATCATTTGTAATACTGTAGGGATGTCCTGGGACCCGAAAATTTGAGAACCACTCTCCTGTCTTCAGAAGCCCAACAATGTGGCTGGTCTTCTCAGAGGCTGATTCGAGGCCACCCCAAAAACCCTGCTGCCAACCTGGCTCCATCAAGGCACAATTTCTGAGGCGCCACCCCACCTGCACCTGCCGGCCCTCCCCTCCCCCCAACCTCAGACACTCCCATGATGCAGGTCGCCGCTGCCCTTGAGGCCCACACACCCAGAAGACAAGCGAGAGGATGACGATCTGCTCGTCCCCTCAGCCCCGGACCTCCCGTGCGCACCCCAGTCCCTTCTTCAGCCGACGCCTGCCCCCCTGCCATGGAACCCTGGTCCCGGCGTCCGTCCTAGTCTTGCCCCTCCCTGTTGCCTCACGTGGCGGGCTTCGCCCACAGTGCAAGAGTGGCCGGGGTCCTGCCAATGGCAGGCCAGGTCCTGGGGTCTTACCATGGTGAGCTCAGCTGCTGCCCAACGCCACTACTCGACCTCAACTGCCGCCACAGATGCCACGCGCCCAACTGCCGCCACGGGACTGTGCACACTGCTGGGGATTGGCCCGCCGCTGCGCAGGCGCCAATTGGTCGTCAGCGTCTCGGGGCGGACCGAAGCCTGGAATCCCGCTTCCGATTGGCCATTGCTTGACTCCCGGAGTATGGTGCCTTCAGATTGGATACGGCTGTGGCGGGAAGGCTACCGCCGAGCCAAAGGCGGAGAGTTCTTGTGCCTCCTCGGCCTTTAGGTTGGAGTGGCGGTGGTTTTCCCTGCGTCGGGCACTGGACATTTTCATGCGTTTAAGCCCCCAGTGTGCGAATGGCTTCAAGTCAAGATTGTGTCGCCTTCTCACTTGGATCCTCAGGCCCATTCATCTGCCTGTTCCTGATTCAGATCTTTGCAAACATGACCACCCTCCTGGAGGTCTGCCCATCATCTACCTGTAACCAATCCATAGGACAGTTGCTTCACCCTGCCCAGCTAGCCAGTAAAGGACTGGCACCGAACTTTCGCCGTGAAGATAGACTATTTATTGGTGGGGTGCCGCCCAGAAGAATGGGAAACCAATGCTCAAAGTCCCGAACTTCCTGATGCCTTATAAGGAGGATTTTTAAGGGCAAAATTTGGGTCAGGGGTCTCCTGAGAAGGTGGACGCTGTTGATCGGAAGCTCATGAAATCATGTTCACAGACGTTACTTTGTTACGTGAGGTGGCTTCCTCCCATCCACGGAAGTGTGCTCTATCTCGGGAGACTTGGAATCTGAAAAACCTATTTCTTAGGTTAGAGGTTTTATTTATTTTTTTTAAAGATTTTATTTATTTATTTGACAGAGAGAGATCACAGGCAGGCAGAGAGAGAGGAGGAAGCAGGCTCCCCGCTGAGCAGAGAGCCCAACGCGGGATTCGATTCCAGGACGCTGAGATCATGACCCGAGCTGAAGGCAGCGGCTCAACCCACTGAGCCACCCAGGCGCCCCTAGGTTAGAGGTTTTATTAGGAGCACCTGATGATTGTGTGTTTGGGACAGTGCTGATCAGTTGCATCTAGATGCCTAACTGTTCTGTGAGTAAGCAGTGGGGTCATGATCCTTTGAATAAGTGAACATTTCTGTCTCTTGGGCCTGCTCCATTCCCTAGCAGGTCGAGCGGTGCTTGTGGAGGATTTGACCTCTAGTGTTCATTCTTTCATCTGAACTAGCAAGATGGATGCCAGCTTTTTACCTAAAGTCTGCACCCTCTTTCTTGTCCACCCCATTTCTGGTGTAGAAAGGCCTTTGCTATCCAGCACCCGGGAACCAGTTAGGATTTGGTTCCTTCTTTAATATGAACTGAGTTTCTAGAAACAAGGGAGTGGAAAGGTATACCCCAGCCTCCCCTACACCCCCAAGAGCTGGGTTGGAGCTCAGTGTCCATTTTGGGAGACTTTGGAATAATTACCTGATTCATTCCATAAAGCTTGACTCAACTTTCTTTAGGATCCAATGTGTATTTATTTTTGAGAAGAGCAGAGTAAGAGGAACTCTGGCATACTCTCAGTTTGTCACCCAAATGCCACACCCTTTCTGGCGATTCCCCAGAGTGTGTTGGAGCAGACCCTTATCTTCTTCTTAGAGAAGGATGGAGAACTCAACCCCTGCAGTGGGACACACAAGACAGAGGAGCTGGAATTTTTCTGTAGGCCTTGGGAACATGCAAACAGTATGATTAGGTCTGCCCTTAGAAAGGCAACTTTGACAACAGGAAGGAGGGAGATGGAGGGAGGTCAGGGGAGAGTCACAGAAATTAGGAGCAATCTTCCCTGCTTCTCCCCAGGAGAGTGAATCCTTCTATCTTAGCTCACCTGCCATAGCAAAACACCATAGACTTATGGTTAGCTTAAGCACAGAGGTTTATTTTTTCACAGTTCTGGAGGCTAGAAGTGCAATGTCAAGTTCTGGAAGGGTTGGTCTCAAGCAAGGTCTGTCTTCCTGACTTGCTAAAGGCTGCCTTCTTGCTGTATCTGCCTACAGCTCTCTGGTGTTTCTTTTTTAAGAACACTAATATTAACAGATTAGGGCCCAACTCATATGACCTCATTTAACATCAGTTACCTCCTATCTCCAAATACAGTCACACTGGGGTTTGGGCTTCAACATAGGAATTGAGGGTGAAGACTCAATTTAGTCTATAGTACCCTCCCATCTCAGGGCTCCAACTGTACCACAAAAATAATTGAATTATAGCCTCTATCACATTTTATTTTTATTTTTCAAAAACATTTATTATTTTAGAGAGAAAGAGAGCACAAGCAGAGGGAGAGGGAGATAAGCAGACTTCCAGCTGAGTAGGGAGTCTGACCTGGGGCTCAACCCCAGGGTCATTAATAAACATTTTAATATGTCAGGGGTTCTTTTTAGTGTTTTTTCCTGCATATATACACTTCTACATGTTTTTTACACAATCTGGACACAACAATAGGGTTTGTTTTGTTTTGGTAATAGCTTTTTTTTTTTTAAGATTTTATTTATTTATTTGACAGAGAGAGATCACAAGTAGATGGAGAGGCAGGCAGAGAGAGAGAGAGAGAGCAGAGAGCAGAGAGCCCGATGTGGGACTCGATCCCAGGACCCTGAGACCATGACCTGAGCCGAAGGCAGCGGCTTTAACCCACTGAGCCACCCAGGCGCCCTGGTAACAGCTTTCTTGAGATATAATTCACATACTATACAATTCACCCTTTTTAAAAGATTTTTTTGAATTTTTAAGTAATTGTGGGGCTTGAACTCACAACCCAGAAATCAAACTCTCCCAACTGAGCCAGCTAGGCACCCGACAATTCACCCATTTAAAGTGGTGTACAATCCAGTAGTTCATAGTATATTCATACTTGTGCAACCACAATCAGCTTTAGAACATTTTGATCACCTCCCAAAAAAACCCCTGTCCTTTCACTGTCAGCTCCCAGTCCCTCCCATCTCCCCAACTCTAGGCAACTTCTTTATTTTTTTTTTTAAAGATTTTTACTTTATTTATTTGACAGACAGAGATCACAAGTAGGCAGAGAGGCAGGCAGAGAGAGAGGGGGAGGCAGGCTCCCTGCTGAACAGAGATTCCGATGCGGGGCTCGATCCCAGGACCCTGAGATCATGACCTGAGCCGAAGGCAGAGGCTTTAACCCACTGAGCCACCTAGGTGCCCAGTGGGCATTTTGATTATTTCCAATTCTCATCATATAAACAGCATTTCATTGAACATCTCTGGAGATCAGTGTTTTTATGCAGCTCTGGTTATTTCTGCAGACCATTGAATCAATGAGCACAGACGATTTTAAGCCCCGTGTGCATGATGATAAATCGCCTGCCAGAAAAGTTGGGTCGGTTTGCATTCTGGCAAGTTGAGTTTGTACTTTGATTGTCTCTTGAAGTCACCAGAGCAGAGACTTTGGACATCTCTGACCCCATACCCAGCTCAATATGTAGCACACAGTACAAGTTACACAAATTAGCAGGAACGAAGGAAGACCCAGTCTCTGCGTTAACAGAGGCCATGGGATGGAGAGGAGGGTACAGGTATCCAAAATTTCATCAAGATGGGCTCAACAGGACTACTACCTGGTTGACATGGGGACTCACTGCAGACTCGAGTGGTAATAAGGCATTGTGAGGCCAAGAACCCTCGACGTTGAAGTGGCCAATGTGAAATGAGGAAACCACCTACTACAGTCACTTAGGGACAGACACTGGTAGGGATGGGGTGAGGACTGATGGTAACTCCTTTTTGTATTTCACTCTGTGGGCAGCAGTCTTTACATGGAGTGCTGGAAGCAGTACCTTCACTGAGCTGGCAAGGTCATCAAACTCTCTGTCCACTTGGATCTCCTGCGGAGAAACCCATTACAAGGCGGTACAGCATCACCTTCCGAGAACGTCACTGTTTTTCACTTATACACACAAGGTTTTGCAGAAACATCTTAGGGCAGCTTCTCTCATATGAATGACAATGTCATTACTCCCCAAAACATTAAAGTAGAAAAGGGAAGTGGTTCCAGGGGAGCAACTTGGGGCCTGCACTATTTTTTGATCTGGGGGCTGATTGCATAGGTGTGTTCTGTCTGTGGAAATTCACAGCCCTAATCCAGCTGCACTTTTCAGGATAGACGTTATTCCTCAATAACAAATGAAAAGCAAGGGGAGTGAGGAGAGGAATACTAGCATCAATGGGGTCTTTCTCTACACAGGCCTTTCCTGTGGGGTCTGCTAGCTCATCCCCTCTTCATGATGAGCCTAGCTGTAAGATTTTAGCCCCATTTCACCTATAGACAAGACAGAAACCTGGGAAGGGTTTTACATGAACTGTCAGGATTCGGAATTGTTTCCCTTAGGGGCACTTGGGTGGCTCAGTCAGTTAAGCATTTGCTTTTTTTTTTTTTTAATATTTTATTTATTTATTTGACAGAGATCACAAGTAGGCAGAGAGGCAGGTGGAGGGAGAAGAGGAAGCAGGCTCTCTGCCGAGCAGAGAGCCCAATGTGGGGCTCGATCCCAGGACCCTGAGATCATGACCTGAGCCGAAGGCAGAGGCTTTAACCCACTGAGCCACCCAGGTGCCCCTAAGCATTTGCTTTTGGCTCAGGTCATGATCCCAGGGTCCTGAGATCAAATCCCGAGTTGGGCTCTCTGTTCAGCAGAGTCTGCGTCTCTCTCTCCTCTGCCTGATACTCTGCCTGCTTGTGCTCTCTGTCTCCGTCAAATACATAAATAAAATCTTTTAAAAAAAGAAAAAGAATTATTTCTCTTAAAGCTGAGGAGAAAATCTAGGCTGGGGAGATTAGACTAATAACAGTTAAGGAACAGGAAAATACTACATTGCATCTAGACTAGTAATACTCTCCAATTCAGAAGATCCCGTATTGGGGCACCTGGGTGGCTCAGTGGGTTAAAGCCTCTGCCTTGGCTCAGGTCATGATCCCAGTGTCCTGGGATCAAGCCCTGCATCGGGCTCTCTCCTCAGCGGGGAGCCTGCTTCCTCCTCTCTCTCTGCCCACCTCTCTGCCTACTTGTGATCTCTCTGTCAAATAAATAAAATTTAAAAATCTTAAAAAAAAAAAAAAAAAAAAAAAAAGAAGATCCCATATTGATGCCTCAGGATTTGGTCCCAGGCTTGTCTGATTCTCACCTCTGTGGTGTTTCCATTACATTAAATGCTCCTGATACTAACCATAGGTTATACTGGATAATCACATAGTTTTGCTGAACAGTTTCATATATCATCCCTTTATTTATTTTTTAAAATATTTATTTAAGTGATCTCTGCACCCAATGTGGGGCTCAAACTCACAGCCCCGAGATCAGGAGTCACATGCTCTTCTAACTGAGCCAGCCAGGGCCACCCCCCCCCCTTTTTTTTTTAAATGATAAAAGCCAATGCTAACAGGAATTCTCAGAGCAGGAGGGACATGGTCAAGGCAAGCTAATCTTTGGCTTTGGAGCTATAGAAACTGGGCTGGCAGAAGGAAGCAATAAGGCTGTCTGACATCAGTTGTTCCAAGCCTGAAGGATTGGAACTGTAAAAAAAAAGAAAAAAAAAAAGTCTCTGGAAAGGTTTTGACTTAAATCTGGGTTGACATCAACCAGAATTAGAATAATCAGAATTAGAGGGACACCTGGGTGTCTCAGTTGGTTAAGCGGCTGCCTTCAGCTCGGGTCATGATCCCAGGGTCCTGGGATCAAGTCCCACATCAGGCTCCTTGCTCAGCAGGGAGCCTACTTCTCCCTCTGCCTCTGCCTGCCTTTCTGTCTGCCTGTGCTCACTCTCTCTGACAAATAAATACTATCTTTAAAAAAAAAAGAATAATCAGAATTAGAATAAGACTAGACTTACTTTTAATAACTCTATTTGGGAATTCTCTCCTTAATGTGTAATTGCTTTTAGTTTTCTATATTAAAAAGGCACAAGTTCTATATTAAAAAGGCACATGGGTGGCTCAGTGGGTTAAAGCCTCTACCTTCAGTTCAGGTCATGATCCCAGGGTTCTGGGATGGAGCCCCACATGGGGCTCTCTGCTCAGTGGGGAGTCTGCTTCCCCCTCTCTCTCTGCCTGCCTCTCTACCCACTTGTGATCTCTGTCAAATAAATAAATAAAATCTTAAAAAAAAAAAAAAGGCACAGGGCGCCTGGGTGGCTCAGTTGGTTGGATGACTGCATTCAGCTCAGGTCATGATCCTGGAGTCCCAGGATCAAGTCTCACATCAGGCTCCCAGCTCCATGGGAAGTCTGCTTCTCCCTCTGACCTTCTCCTCGCTCATGTTCTCTCTCACTGTCTCTCTCTCAAATAAATAAATAAAATCTTTAAAAAAAAAAAAAAGGCACAAGTGAATGAAAAGGAGTCTTAATCTCCATCAAGGCCACATGAGTGACTCTTCCAGCACCATGATCTGCCTGCAGAGAGAAGAGACCAGATTGGGGGGGGGGGAGGGACACTTTGTAAGTACTGAACCTGCAAATCCGTGAACAGCAGGCTTTGTGTCCCCTGAGCCACCTATTATCTCGGCCAGTGAAGAACCCAGGCAGGGGTTGGAGGTGAGACCATGGCGGTACCCCTCAGTCTGGAGTGGGAATAGAGCCAGAGTGGCTCTGTGATCCAAATTCTGGCCTGGGGGTAGTGGCTCTCAGACTCAGCCACACTAAGCATCAGGGCAGGGCACTTTATTTCTCTAATCCCCACTTTCTGCCTCTAAATGATAACTCATGCAGCTGTCCGGAGGATCACAGATGAGATTAACGAAAAGCTCTTACGGAGAAATCCAGGAGTTCTAGGGCGGACATTGGATTCTCTTGGACAGACTTTAGAACTCCAAAGCAGCCTTCGCCTCGCATGGGATTCCTGGACATCTGAGAAACACACACACAATTGAGAAAAACCGAGCCCAGGGAGACTGGTGGGTCAACTCCAAAGGGAAGGAGGGATTCCTCATGTCTGCTGAAGTGACTCAGGACAGCCCCACTGTCTCAGCTCAGAAGTCATCTCTGCTCACAGAATGCCCTTCAGGAAGCTCTTGAGCCAGGGAAGAGGGAAAGAGAATATACACTGGCTGAGTAGCCCCCCATGCCCAACTCTGCCAGATGTCAAAGATAGGGAAACACAGGGCACATCCCTACCTTTATTTATTTACTTTTTATAAAAAGATTTTTTTATTTATTAAATATTATTTTATTTATTCACTTGTCAGAGAGAAAGAGAGCACAAGCAGGCAGAGAGAAGTCAGCTTCCTGCTGAGCAAGGAGCCCGATGCAAGACTCGATCCCAGGACCCTGGGATCATGACCCTAGCCGAAGGCAGCCACTTAATCAACTGAGCCACCCAGGCATCTCTATTTGTTTACTTTTTAAATTTATTTATTTGACAGAGGGAGCGAGAGAGCACAAGAAAGGGGGAACAGTAGGGAAAGAGAGGGAGAAGCAGAGCTCTCCCGAACCGAGCAGGGAGCCCGATGCAGAGCTCAATCCCAGGGCCCTGGGATCAAGACCTGAGCCTAAGGCAGACCCCTAACCATCTGAGTCACCCAGGATGTCCCACATCCCTGCCTTTAATGAGCTCACCCATCTTGGGGACGAGAGGAAAAGGAAACATCATGAAAACTCAGTGCAGTGAGAGTGTATCACCTCTCCTTGGGAGGTAAAGGTCAGGCAGGGGCTAAAACACCTGCCTTGAGCTTTACAGGGGAGGTATGCAGAGCTACATATTTCAGCAAGAAGAGCCGGGGAAGCAAAACAGAGGGAAGAGATTGCACCACGTGTAGAAAATTCAGAGCAGCTTGGGGTAAGAGAATGAGCTTCACAGGTGGAAGGCAGAGGGGTGATGGCAAAGCTTTGAGTCTAATGCATAGGGAATGCCGTACAACTAAGCCTGGATGTACAACTAAGCCTGGATTTACCCAGAGGGGAGCCGCTGACAGGCTTAAAGCCAGGAGGGGTGGGAGTAGGTTTCTGGTCTAGAAAGATCACCTGGTGGGTAGGAAGGAGGGGCCAGAGATGGGAAACTAGCAGGTCCACAGAACTTGAGGGGAAATGAGAAGGAGGAGCAGGGAGCCTGGGGATTCGGCAGGAAGCAAGCTGAAGGATGGAAGGCATGGGGAAGAAAGGTAGGGGTGGGGCGCCTGGGTGGCTCAGTTGGTTAAGTGGTTAAGCGCCTGCCTTCAGCTGGGGTCAGGATCCTGGGATCAAGCCCCCCCCACACATTGGGCTTCCTGCTCAGCGGGGAGCCTGCTTCTCCCTCTCTGACTCCCCCTGCTTGCGGTCCCTCTCCCTGTCAAATAATAAATATTTTTTAAAATTTCACAAAAAAGGGGGGGGTGAGCCCTGGGCCCCCACTTCTGACTCCATGAGGAAGTCTCCCCCACCCCCCACCCACAGGAGGCAGTCCTTAGAGAGAGATGATGTCTTCAGATTGTGCTTTGTACCCATGGGACATCCAGGAACTGTCCAGCAGGTGGCTGGAAAGGGGGATCCAGAGCTTAAGAGAGGTCTGGATTGTATGGGGGAGGGAGGTGGTGGTGGTGGTGGCAGGGGTGGAGGGGTGGGTGGGAGAGGAGAGAGTCTTGGGCTGGGGATGGGAGGACTACACCACGGCTCCTCTGCTGGTTGAGGGTGCCGAAAGCCAGGTGGGGCTGGATGCCCCCTGGACCTGGCAGCGCTGTCCACTGAGCACTTGCCATTGGCACAGTGGCCCTCACGGACCTTCTCCACCCTCAGTTGTACCCTCCCTTCTCTGTCCTCTGCTCTCAGTCCTGCCTAGGCGCTCCTAGCCCCCTGGCAACCCTGAAGGAAGGAAACCCTGGTATGCACATGAGGACTTGGGTAGGTCTGACTATGGCCAATAGTACACCTTGGCTGACCCGATGGGCTGAGAAAGAGGAAGGTCAGCTGGGAGGGAAGCAACGATGAGGGAGGAGTTGGAGGAAGTGCATGGGTCAGGCGAGAGATGGATGAGTGAATGGCAAGGGAAAGAAGGGGGTCACAAGAGGAAGCCAGGAGGCCCCCCTCCCTTATCTGGGCTTTAGAACCTGTGTACTCCACTGCCAGAGGAGTGGAGAGACGTGGCAGGGGAGGGATCTGTGTGGACATGTACAGTGGGACCTCCCCCATCAGGCTAGCACTCACAACAAGAATCCTCAGTGTCTGATTGACCCGGAGGCCCAGGCCCAGGCTCAAGGCTCCCACTGCAGAGATGCGGTTGTTGCTGCAACAGAAAGACATGAGCATTTTTCTACCTTCCAAGAAGCTGTGCAGGAGCATGGACCCAGCTGGACTTTACATTCCAGCCTCCACTGATGCTCCAGGGACCCTGGGAAGGTCGGTATGCAAAGACTGGTTAGTGACTCTGCTTCACTGGAGGCTCCCAGTGTTCAGGGAGATCACTCAGCAAACACCTTGAGCACCGCCCGCCTCCCTAGCAGAGGCCAGCTGCTGCCCCCAGGCCCTCAGAGCTTAGCAGGTCCTCCCACATGTCCCCCTCCCACCCCCGCCATCAGCACCCCATTCCTATCAGCATGACAGCATCTGTGCTGGAAACCACTCAGGTCCCTCCTCACGTCCTCTCCTCTTGCTTCTCCAGATGGACCTAAGCTCTGGCCCCAGCACCTCTCTTGGCCACTTTAGCTCCGAGCCAGTCCCTCTCTCCTCTGACCTCTCAGGCCCCAGTTCTGGCTTCGAATTCCAGCATGTCTCATAGCCTCTTCTGGCCTTAGCTCCTTCCATGGGAAGGACAGAATTGCGTCAGGCAGACCCTGCTCACTCCAGCAGCACCCCCAGGGGAAGTGCTAAGCCACACAGCCCAGGACCTACTGGGCTTCTGCCTCTCTCTTTCTCTGTGGTTTGCTGCCTCTGCTCTGATTACTTGCCCAGGGCTGGGATGCTGCCTGCGCCTGCAACAGCAAATCACACATGGCAGGCCCCCAGCAGTCATCTGCCGAGCAGAACATGAGTGCTCCCCCACACCAGTCTCTGCTGAAGATGTTTTGTTTATTTATTTGTTTGTTTGTTTTGCTTTGTTTTGAAGTAGGTTCCCATGCCAAGCACGGAGCCCAGTGCGTGGCTTGAACTCTCCACCCTGAGATTGAGACCTGAGCTGAGAGCTGAGATCAAGAATCAGATGCTTAACCGACTGAGCCACCTTGGCACCCCTCTACTGAAGCTGTTTTACATATATGTTTTCAATTCTCAGCCCCCGCCTATGCAGCAGGAATTATAAGACCCAAAGGACAATGCTGAACTTGAGTGAGGGGGCCAGAGCTGGGTGCTCTTGGATTGTGGCTCAAGCCCCATCATTTAGATTGTGGTATGTTTGCGGATTAAGGTGGTAAACAGCAGGAAGATCTTGGAGTCCCTGAGGGCTCAGGTGACTTTGGACGTGGAGGCTGTGACACAGAGACCACTTTATTTTTCTTTTTTAAAGATTGTATTTATTTATTTGTCAGAGAGAGAGAGAGAGAGTGCACAAGCAGGCAGAGTGGCAGGCAAAGGTGGAGAGAGAAGCAGACTCCCTGCTGAGCAAGGAGCCCAATGTGGGACTTAATCCCAGGACCCAGAGATCATGACCTGAGCCGAAGGCAGTGGCTTAACTGACTGAGCCACACAGGCACCAGGGACCACTTTATATACCTCACCTCATGCTGAGTTCCTCCAACACGTTGTTGGTCTTAAGTGCCTCACCCACTGCGGATGCTCCAGGATCTCCAAAGCCATTGTATGAGATGTCCAGGACTCTGAGGAAGATGTTTGCCTGGAATGCAAGAGTGAAGCCAGGAGACCACTACCTCGCCCCCTGCCCCCCGGGAAGGTGGCCAGGGACCACAGCCTCACAGCCCAGGAGGCCTGAGGAGCAAAAAAACACAGACCGAGAGCAGAAGGTTGGAGGTTCCAGGTAAGAATCTTGTGGCTGGAATGATGGTGGCCAGGAGACCTGAATGAATGGGAGCACAGCACCAAGGGTGGGTGTGGATGACCCTCAGAGACAGACTTGATGATCTGGCTCACATCCACTTGGGGACCCAAGGGAAGGTTCTCTGAGGCACAGAGCAGGATCCCAAAGGGGCTCCAGGGAAGGGTTGTTGGGGGACTGTGATGGGGAGAAGGGTAGGAACTTGTGGCTGCACTGGGAAAACAAAGCCTGACCTGCCACTTGTGGAGCAGGATCCCCAGGTCAGCCCCAGAGGAGTGGGCCAAGCAAGGCAGCTGCTTCCATTTCCTGAGGAGAACCCCACAAAGGGAGCCGGCACTAGGGACATCCTGGCAGGGGCTAGGAGCCACCCATTCCCGAGACCTAGGAACCACAAGATCCAAGGAAGCAAGTGGTATGTTTCAGAGCATGTGCAGGACCCAAGGGTGCAGGGTGTCACCTCAGAGAAACATCTGCATATGCCCTCAATGAGCACCAGACCGCATGACGTCCCCCACCAACCATATGCCTATAATATCTATAATATCCGGAGAAGGTATGGAACATTCAATCATAGACCCTTCAGGAAGCATCACAAGAACAAGCATGGTGTTTTGGAGTCGTGAAATGGGGCTGGGAAAATTGAAATCACCAAACAAAATATTTTGCAAGCTCTTCTTAAAAGATCCAACGCTCATTTCTGAAGAGCTGTAGAGACAGGGAGCTGGTACCTGGGAGACCTGTCCCCACAGGACAGGCCAGAAGGGTAGACAGGTTGTAGGGCTGTTCATACCTCCAGTCCCCTAGCAAAGGCTACAGCTCCTGGTCCTCGAAGGTGATTCCAGCTTATATTAAGCTCAGTGAGTCCTGTATTTTCTGCCAGGGCTGGTCCAAGTATCTCCCCTTCAGAAACATCAAGACAGGTCTTACTCATTCTGTACATTCCTTCAAAAAATGATACTAATGACAGTGGTGTGCCAGGGTCTCTACTGGGTGACAGGGTCACCAAGTTGAGAGGCACACAGGCACCAGGGTGCACACAATATGGTCCTGCCCTGTCCTCAAGGAATTCACATTTAATAGGGGAGATACAGTTGATTCTTTTTTTTTTTAAGATTTTATTTATTTATTTGACATACAGAGATCACAAGTAGGCAGAGAGGCCTGAGGGGGTGGTGTGTGAGGTGGGGAAGCAGGCTTCCTGCTGAGCAGAGAGCCTGATGAAGGGCTGGATCCCAGGACCCTGGAATCATGACCTGAGCCGAAGGCAGAGGCTTTAACCCACCGAGCCACCCAGGCACCCCCAGTTGATTCTTGAACAACATGGGGTTGGGGCACAAACCCCTGTACAGTTGAAAATCTTCATGTAACTTTGACTCCCCCAAGCCTCAACAACTGACACCTACTGTTGATCAGAAAGAAAACCTTACTGAGAACATTAAGTGTTGATTAACACATTTGGTAAGATATATATATTAGATGCTATATTCTTAAAATAAAGTAAGCTAAAGAAAATATTATTGAGGGGTGCCTGAGTGGCTCAGTGGGTTAAGCCTCTGCCTTCAGCTCAGGTCCTGGTCCCAGGGTCCTGAGATTGAGCCCCGCATCAGGCTCTCTGCTCAGCAGGGAGCCTGCTTCCCCCTCTCTCTGCCTGCCTCTCTGCCTACTTGTGATCTCTCTCTCTGTCAAATAAAAAAATATATTACTGAGAAAATCATAGGGGGGCACCTAGGTGGCTCAGTTGGTTGAGTGTCTGACCATTGATTTCAGCTCAGGTCATGACCACAGGGTCGTGAGATCAAACCCCATGCCGGGCTCCACACTGGGTGCGGAGCCTGCTTGAGATTCTCTCTCTCCCTTCCCACTGTATGCTCCCAATTTCTCTATCTCTCTCTCTAAAATAAATAAATAAATCTTTAAAAAGAAAATCAACAGAGAAAATACATATATAATACTGTATTTA